>NW_024080734.1:1659068-2144212 GCF_003009895.1 Hyaena hyaena | reverse complement strand
GCTCCAGGCTCTGAGCTGGCAGTCAGCACAGAGCCTGACGCGGGGCTCGAACCCACGAACCGCGAGATCATGACCTAAGCGAAAGTCGGACGCTTAACTGACTAAGCCACCCAGGCGCCCCGAATTATAGTATTTTTAAAACCGCTTTATTGGGGTGTAATTCACATATCATACAATATACCCATTTGAAGTATACAATTCATTGATACTTGGTATAGTTACAGAGTCGTGAAACGATTAACCACAGTCAACTTAGAACGTTTTCATCACACCAAAAGGAGACCCTTTTAGCTGTTACTGCATTCTTCCTCACTCACTTAATCCTAGAACTTATTCTGAAAAACTTGGATCATAGTTTTAAATGTTATTTGTTTCATTTTCTGTGTGTATATGTGTGTAAGAACTCCAGTTATACTTGAGTTGGATTTTCTTTGTCTTCCATTATTTCAACTAGTTTTTGTCCCATTTTGCTTCTTTTTCTCATTTCCACTCTCTTAGGTTATTTTCCTGCTTTTCTTCAATGATTCTTACTACGTTTGAATTTGTTACTTTGTGGCATTATAATTTACTTTCACTTCTGTTATAGGCTTGTTTCTCTTTTCTAAGTCATGTTTCATTTCTTTCTGCTTTTGGTTCGTTTCTGTTCTTGTTTTGAACTTCTGATTTAACCCATGTGAAAAATAACATCAAAAACTTTTTTGAGCATATTTAACTCAGTTTGAAGTCACTCTTTCAATCAGATTCCATAAGAGCAGTAAGGCATACATGGTGTATTATAAATTCACTTTTTTCCATAACTAGAATGATAGTTACCTATGTACTGTCCTTAGGAAACTTAAGAAGATAGTTACTGTTATTAGAGCTTAATTATCTTGCTGAGCCCCAGTTAAGAATGGGGTTGATTTCTGGTATTTTAGTTTTCTTCTGCCCTCTCCCTTCTCTCTTTCCTTCTTTTATGTGTGGGTGTTTTTTTGTTTTTGTATAGATGATTGTTTATGTCCCTACAATTTTTGGGACAGAGCTGGCAGTTTGAGGTTAAATTTACAAAATTCTTAGTTTAAGAACATCCTTTGCCAGTGTAACAAAGTACAGTTACCTTATTGGATGATTTGGGTGGGGGGAGGGGATTCATAGGGACTAGGAGATTTGGTGGGGGCAAGCTTTGCATCCTTTGAGTGGTTTTTTAAAAATTCTTTAATGTTGCAGGATCTTAAAATCTCTCCTCTGGTTTTTCTTTTTCCTCTACTCATATAGTTTCTAAAAGATGCCTAGGGTTTTCTCCTCTTTTTAAAAAATAAACAGACTTTCTTAATGCGGTTTTACGTTCATAGCAAAATTGAGTGGAAAGTATAGGGGATTCTCATACATTTTCTGCCCTTACAAATGCACAACCTCCCATGATAGTGATACTTTTACTGCAGTATGAACCTACATCATCACCCACAGTTCATAGTTTACATTGGTGTTCACTCTGTAAACCCTATTGATCACTTGGTGGGTTTCAACAAATGTATAATGATGCATATTCACTATTATAGTACCATATGTAATTATTGCACTACCTTAAAAAAATCTTCCTTTGCCTGTTCATCCCTCCTTTCCTCTAACCCCTGCCAGCCACTCGTCTTTTTACTGTCTTCATGGTTTTGCCTTTTCCAGAATGTCATATAGTTGGCATCATACAGTATGTAGCCTTTTCACTTTGGCTTCTTTCACTTAGTAATATGCATTTAAGTTTCCTTCAAGTTTTTTTCATGGCTTGATAAGTCATTTCTATTTAGTGCTGAATAATATTCCATTCACCTACTGAGGGACATCTTGATTGCTTCCAAGTTTTGGCAGTTATGAATAAACTGGCCATAAAAATCTGTATTCAGGATTTTGTACAGACCTAAGGTTTTACATTCTTTGAGTAAATACTCTGGAGTGAATTTGTGTGATCATATGGTAAAAGTATATTTAGTTTTGAAACTATCCAGCTGTCTCCCAAAGTGGCTGTACCATTTTTCATTCCCACCAGCAGTAAATGAGAACTGTTGCTCTATATCTTCAGCAACATAGTGTTGTTCATGCTTTAGATTTTGGACATTCTAATAGATGTATGGTGGTATCTCCTCATTTAAGTTTGCAGTTCCTAATGACATATGATGTCGAACATCTTTCATTTGCCTACTGCCATATCTTTCCTGGTGAGGTTTCTTTTCTGTTCATGTCCTTTGCCCATTTTGAAAATTGTATTGTTTATTCTTTTTATTTTTTTTTAGTTCTTTATATATTTTGACTAACAAACAGGTTTTTTTATCAGATGTGTCTTTTGCAAATATTTTATCCCAGCCTGTGGCTTTTCGTTTCATTCTCTTGACAGTGTCTTTCACAGAGCAGAAGTTTTTAATTTTAATGAAGTCCAGCTTATCAGCTATTTCTTTCATGGATTATGATTTTGTTGTTCTGTCCTAAAAGTCACCACCACACCCAAGATCACTGAGATTTTCTCTTACATTGCTCGAGTCCTGTTTGTTGAAAAGTCTATCTTTGCTCCACTGTATTTTTGTTAGTCCTTTGTCAAATGTCAGCAGATTGTATTGGTCTGTTTCTGGGTTCTGTGTTTTCATTGATTTATTTGTCTTCTCTTTTTACCAATACCACACTGATTGCTTGCTGCTGTAGTTTTATAATAATCCTTGAAGTTGGAAAGTATCAGTCTTCTGGCTTATTCTCCTTTAACATTTTGTTGGCTGTTCTAAATCTTTTACCTCTTCATAAAAACTTTTAGAATTTGTTGATATCCATAAAATGACTTGGTGAGATTTTGGTTGGGATTGCATTGAATCTTTAGATCAAGTAGAGAAAAGTTGACATCTTGACAGTGTTGAGTCTTCCTATCCATGAACATGAAATATCTATCCAATTATATAGTTCTTTGATATCTTTCACAAGAGTTTTATAATTTTTCTAATAAAGATCTTACACGTAGTTTGTTAAATTTATACCTAAATATTTAATTTTTGGAGATCCTAATGTATTCCTAATTTTAAATTCCACTGTTGGTATATATGAATGCAAATGACTTTTATATATTGACCTTGCATTCTCCAACTTTGTTTTAATGTATATTTGTTTCAAGAGTTGTTTTCTTTCCTTTTTTTTTTTTTTTTTTTTTTTTTTTTTTTTTTTTTTTTTTTTTTTTAAGAGAATTACATTTCTTTTTTCCTCAATATACCTTTTGTTTTGGGGGGCTTATCTTATTGTATTATCTAGGACTTCTACTATCACCTTGAAAAANATTTTAAATTCCACTGTTGGTATATATGAATGCAAATGACTTTTATATATTGACCTTGCATTCTCCAACTTTGTTTTAATGTATATTTGTTTCAAGTTTTTTTTTTTTTCTTTTTTTTTTTTTTTTTTTTTTAGATTTTATGTGTTTAGTTTGTTTAGAAAGAGAATTACATTTCTTTTTTCCTCAATATACCTTTTGTTTTGGGGGGCTTATCTTATTGTATTATCTAGGACTTCTACTATCACCTTGAAAAACAGTATTGAGAGGGGACATCCTTGAATTGTTCTGGATTTTAGCATGAAAACTTCAAGTATTTTAAGTATGATGTTAGGTTTAGTTTTTTTGTAGATTTTTTAAATCAAATTAAGGAGCTTCCCTCTATTCACCTTTCCTTTTGCACTCTTTGTTTTAAGAAGAGCCTCCCCTGAAGGCTCCTTTTTTGCACCTCTGATCCTTTTTTTAAGTTGCTTATCTATAATCAACTCTGATCCATTAGAACTCATTCTCAGTTTTTTCATACTTAATGTGGTTTTATGTCAGTCTTCAGTCTGTTACTTGCTTCTCTCTTTTTGTCTTTTTTGCATTTTATCCTGGTCTCTCTTGCTCTTCAGGAAGGCTAATGGCAGGATTATATAGATGTCCCAGAATTTTATTTTTCTACTTAACGTTCTGTTCCTTCTGGTTATGCTGAGGGCTTGAGTTTTATGCAACTTATTTGTTCTTTTAATTCTTTGTATCCTGTGATTTTTGCTACCATGACATATTAGTTTGACTTGTTTTGTAGGTTTCCCAGGATTTTCTGTGTAGATAGTCATGCCATATCTGGTTCCTTTCTGACATTTATGCTTTTTGTTTCTTCTTCTTGCCTTATTGTACTGGCTATGATTAGTAAAATTTGTATGAAAAAGAAGTATGAGAATGGACATTCTACTGTTGTTCTTGAATATAGGGAGAAAGTTTTCCATCTGACCGTTAAGTACGTTAGCTATAGGTATAGCGCACACACACAAATACATCTATATATTCTTTATCATATTGAGTAAGTTATCTGGGAGTTTTTATTTTTTTAAAAAGATTTGTTTATTGTGGTGCCTGGGTGGCTCAGGCGGTTAAGTGTCCAATTTCAGCTCAGGTAATGATCTCGGGATTCATGAGTTCGAGCCCCGTGTTGGGCTCTGTGCTGACAGCTTGGAGTCTAGGCCTGCTTTGGATTCTGTTTCTCCCTGTCTGCCCAACCCCCCGCCCCCAAGCCTCTCATGCTCTGTCTCTCTTTCAAAAATAAATAATAAAACATTAAAAAATGTTTATTTTTGAGAGAGTGCAAGTAGGGGAGGGGTAGAGAGAGGGGGACAGAGGATCCAAAGTGCTCTTTGCATTGTGAGCCAGATGTGGGGCTCGAATTCATGAAACACGAGATCCTGACTTGAGCTGAAGTCAGATGTTCAACTGAGCCACCCAGATGCCCCACATCTGAGGGTTTTTAATCATGAGAGGGTTTTGCATTTTGTTATATGCCCAAAATACAGGTATTGAAATACTTCTAGAACTAATATATGTTGTTTTGAGATCATTGTATAACTTAATTGTTTTATTCTGTTAATGTGGTACATTATATTGATTTTTTGACTGTTCAGCCACTCTTTAATTCTGGGAAAGCCCCAACTGATAATGGTGTATTATCCTTTTTATATAATTTTGTATTTGATTTGCCAATATATTGTTGAGGGTTTTTATGCCTCATACCTGAAAGTAATTTGTCTGTTTTCTATTTTTATAATGGCTTTTCTCAGGTTTTAGCATTAGGATTATTGTAATACAATGAATCATTCTCTCTGTTTTTAAAAAGAATGCAAATGATTGCTGTTATTTGTTCCCTAAATGTTTTTTGTTATTGTTTTTTTAAAATATTTTTATTTATTTCTAGGAGAGAGAGAGAGAGACAGTGTGAGCAGGGGAGGGTCAGAGAGAGAGAGAGACACAGACTCCGAAACAGGCTCCAGGCTCTGAGCTGGCAGTCAGCACAGAGCCGACGCGGGGCTCGAACCCATGAACCCATGAACCGCGAGATCATGACCTAAGTGAAAGTTGGACGCTTAACCGACTAAACCACCCAGGCGCCCTTGTTCCCTAAATGTTTGATAGTATTTACCAATCAAGTCATTTGGGCTTTGAATTTGCTTTTTGGGAAAGTTTTTGTTTTTGTTTAGCACTAATAGTTTTTAAAAAGTTATCTTTTTTTGAGGTATACTTTGTACATAATAAAATTTTCCAGTTTTAAGTTTACAGTTTGTTTAGGTTTGACAAATGAATATAATATAATATGATTCACAGTAATCATATTTATCTGTGTTTTTTCTTGTGATGTTTTTGAGGGATTTTGGTATCAAGGTAATGCTGGCCTCACAATATGAATTGGGAATGTTCCTGCCTTATTTAATTTCTAGAAGTTTATGTAGAATTAATATTACTTCTTTTGTAAATACTAAATAAAATTCACCAGTGAAGCCAATTTCTTTAATAGATATGGGGCTACTGAGGTTATTTATTTCCAGTTAGCATCCATGTTTTTTTTTTAAAAGGAATTTGTCCCTTTTATCTGAGTTATAGGATATATTAGTGTAAATGTACAGTATTTCCTTATTTTTCTTTAATGTCTATAGTATCTGTATTCATGGTCCCACTTTTTATCCCGAGTTTGGAAATTTGTTTCTTATCTATTTTATTTGCCTTGTCAATTTGGTTAGAGATTTATCAATTTTATTAATTGTTTAAAATATATAGCTTTTGGTTTCTTTGATTTTTTCATTATTGTTTTTATGTTTTCTATTATATTAATTTTGGATCTCATCTTTATTATTTCCTTCTTGCTGCTTATTTTGGGTTTCATTTGCTAGTTTTCTAGTTTTTTTTTTAATATTTTTATTTATTTCTAGGAGAGAGAGAGAGAGAGAGAGACAGCGTGAGAGGGTCAGAGAGACAGGGAGACACAGACTCGGAAACAGGCTCCAGGCTCTGAGCTGGCAGTCAGCACAGAGCCCAATGCGGGGCTCGAACCCACGAACCGCGAGATCATGACCTAAGCGAAAATCAGATGCTTAACCAACTAAGCCACCCAGGCGCCCCATAGTTTTCTAGTTTTTTAAAGTGGAAGCCCGGATTGTTGCTTTGAAGATCATGTCCTTTTCTAATGCATTTAATGCTGTAAGTTTCTCTCTAATTGCTGCTTTAGTTATATCCTACAGTATTTAATATGTTGAATTTTTACTTTCAGTTCACAATATTTTCTAATTTTCCTTGTGATTTCTTTTAGTGATGTGTTAATTTCCAGACCTTTTGGGATTTTCTACTAGATTAATTTTGGATTAATTCTTTGTCATTCTAGAGCATACTTTGTATAAATTTAGTCCTTTAAAATGTGTTGAAACCTGTTTTATGGCCCAGAATAACATTTATCTTGGTGAATGTTGTGTACTTGGAAAGAATGTGTTCTCTTGTTGGTTAGAGTGTTCTATAAATGTCAATTAGTTTCAGTTGGCTGATAATGTTATTCATGTCCTCCATATCTTTACTCTTTTCTGTCTGCTTGTTCTATGTATAACTAAGAGAGAAGTGTTGAAGTGTTCAAATGTAAATTTGGATTTGTCTATTTCTCCTTGGAGTTGTGTCATTGTGTTTTCCTCCAGATGTGTCTCAAGTCTTCATTAGAAAATGGCATATACATTTTGGATTGTTATATTCTTTTGATAAATTGATCCCTGTATCATTATGAATACCTCACTTGATCCCTGATAACATTCCTTGTTCTGAAATCTGCTTTGTCTAGTAATATTGATTTCCTTTGATAAGTCATTCATGGTATATATCTTTTTCTGTCCTTTTCACCCCTGTGTGTCTTTGTGTTTAAAGTGGGTTTCTTTTAGATGGCCTAAAGTTATCCAATTTCTGCTTTTTAAAACAATTTTTTATAGTTTATTTTTATTTTTGAGCAGGGGAGGGTCAGAGAGAGAGGGAGACACAGAATCTGAAGCAGGCTCCAGGCTCTGAGCTAGCTGTCAGCACAGAGCCCAACGCGGGGCTCAAACCCACGAGCTGTGAGATCATGACCTGAGCCAAAGCCGGATGCTTAACGAACTGAGCCACCCAGGCTCCGCTCCATATGAATTTTAAAATCAGCTCAATTTTTTTTTGGGTGGGGGATGCCCATGGGATTTGGGCATTGAGTTGAATTCATCATTTCTTACTCTTCCAAGTTTTTGGTGGGTTTAGTTTTCCTTCTTCAGTTTTCTTTAAACAATGTAATCTCTAATTGGTGTGCAGTAAGTGGTAGTGACTATTATGAATGTAATTCATTACTTTATAAGTTCTTTAAGTAGGTTTTATGTTTGAATTTTAGATTAATCTGCCAAGTTATACTTACACACAATAATAATTGTATGGTATTTCTCTAGCTTTGGCTGTTGTGATTGAAGATGCTTTCATATTTTTTTTTTTTGAAGTTTATTTTGAGAGAGAGAGCAAGAGTGTGGGTGTGTGAATGAGTAGGGGAACGGCAGAGAGGAAGAGAGAGAGAGAATCCTAAACAGGCTCTGTGCTGTTAGTGCAGAGCCTGATGTGGGGCTTGATGTCATAAACCATGAGCTCATGACTTGATTTGGACACTTAACAGACGGAGCCAACCAGGTGCTTGTCATGTTTTTTTTTTAAATGGTTAACAGTAGAAGCAAAAAAGTAAAAACGGTTTTTCTGGTTTGTGTTTTGAGCAGTGTTATGCTGTACGTGCTTTGCATGTGTTATTTCTCTTCCTGCAGTGTAGGCAGTGTTCTCCCTATCCTATAACAGAGGAAACTGAATCCGAGAGAAAGAAGTCAAGTAACTTACAGGAAAGGAAACTAAATCCAAGAGAGAACTCAAGTAACTTACAGGAAATCCAGACAATTTGCCATTGTCAGAGCCCAGAGTTTGCACTGGGGGCATTGCGTCTCTAAAAGTCTGCTCTTTACACCTCAGCCGACTGACTCCCTCTGTGGTGCCATGACTCCGTGTCCTTTGGCCATTCTTCAACTACTTGGAAAACACCTTCTTTTTCTGGTTTCCTTTCTCTAGTGAATATGAAACATTTTACAAGTTTTACTTTAGTAGTTCTCTTCCAAGTGTTAAGCACCAGGAAGCATTTGAGGGCACATTCTGCCACTCCCCCTGTTTGCTTTCTCAGAGGGACTCTAGCCGACTTCTATCTATCCATCCTTCTGTTGGACCTTTTTAGACAGTCAGATAATAATGAAGTGTTCTGCTTTTATGTAGGTAAATGAATACTTTAGGAGTAATAAAGATGACTGCCTTTCTGAAAATAGATTTTTGTTTCTTACTGCTTTTTGTGAGGACCGGAAATTGTGTTGCAGGTCCCCCCCCTACATTTTGAATCCTTGCTCTTTGTAGACAGTTTGGAAACAATGGGAAAGGAATAAGCAGAAACAAAATTGTCACTTTTGTCATTATAATTCATAGGAAGATTATAATAACTATAGCTAAGACTCGTATCAACAGATAGTTATTATACTTCTGTACTTAAGTGGTATGCCAGAAATGAACGGAAGTGGAAGGAATACAGCATGAATAACACAGCCAAGGATTTGCTGCCCTTTGGAGGTTAAATTTGACTAAGGGAGCCCTTGTAAGTGCCAGGATTCTCTCTTAAATTTTCCCACTCCCTCTGTCCGGGAGGCCTGTTTCAACCTCAGTTTTCTGGATGAGGAAGCAGTCACAGAGAGGTCAGATGACACGCGGCAGGGTCCTGCCTCAACTTTCAATAATTAGTTTCCTGAGACTAGAGCATATGTCTAGTATCTGGGGTCTTGGCATGGATTTTTTACTTTTTAAAGTTTAATTTTAAAAATCATTGTTCCTTACTGTTTAAAAGAGAGGTCTTTAAGCAAATAGAAAGTTAAATATACAAGGATAATATTATTAGTCTTTTAACACACTTTTTCTAGATACTGTTCTAAATAAATAAATAATTAAGTTTTATCCATGAAGATGAAGACATACAGATGTATTTTGACACCACCCCTCCCCCCGCTTTATTTTTCATTTAAAATATACCTTAGACACATTTTTCATGTCACTCTTCTAAGAAGTAGTTTTCTCGTAACTTTAGGCAGGTGAGTACAATCTTCACAGTTTTTGACATACCTACATACCGTGTCCTTTTATCTACTTTGTATATTTAAAAATTCTGCTTTCTTTAAAAAAAAAAAAAAAAAGATTACAAAAGGGGACTGGAAAATCAGTGGCACTTGCTGAGACCCATATATAATTCTAGCCACATACCATTTGTTTCAGTAAACGGAATAGGGGGCCAGGTCTCTTTGTTAATAACAGATAATTGAGTATTTAACGGCTTTAAAAATATCTTTGGATGTAGTTAGAAGATTCGAAAGACAACTGAAAAGGTGGTAGATAACTTTTGCAGTATGGGATGCATTGTACTCTAATACCTTAACTAGGGGTTTTCAGTGTTTTTAAATATTTTCACAGTAAGAAATAAAACTTATATTTAGACCCTCCCCAAATTTACATTTAGACATAGTATGTGTGAACATGTGTGTGTGTGTATAATATATATACATGCATGTATTTATGCATATGTTTTATATATGTATGTATGTGTGTATAACATACACTCCTAAAGTCAATCCAGTGTATACTGTATTCTACTGTGAAACATAAGACAGCATGGATTCTAAGATATTTTCTGTAACATTTGGGAAAAAAGCTAGAATTTTAATTGTAAGATGCCATTGATAAGAAATATTTCAATTTCAGAGACATTAAAATGTGAAAAAAATATGTATTAGAATGGATGAAATAGGAGATGTGTTCTGTGTTCTTCTTTCTTTCTTTCTTTCTTTCTTAATGCTGGGTATCCATTAAGTTGGTATTATAAACCACAGTGGGTGGCAAACTGCAATTTGAAAAACATAATGAATGTTGACTCCTACTTTACGTAAAGATCAGTATAGATGAATTTTAGATGTAAGTATAAAAGTAAAATAAGGGCGCCTGGGTGGCTCAGTTGGTTAAGTGTCGGACTCTTGGTTTCAGCTCAGGTCATGATCTCCTGGTCCCTGAGATAGAGCAAGTCGGGCTCTGTGCTGACAGCATAGAACCGACTTGGGATTCTCTCTCCTCTCTCTGCACCTCCCCTGCTCTCACTCGTGTGTGCTCTCTCTCTCTCTCTCAGAATAAATAAATAAATTTTGAAAAAACAAAAGTAAAACTTCTAGGCTACTACATGGGAGACCTTATAATAAATAAAATTTAAAAAAATTAATTACTTCTCTTTATTAGAAGACACCATTAAGACAATGGAAAGCTAAGCCATAGATTAAGAGGAGACCTTTGCAATAAATATATTTGGAAAAGGACTATTCTAGGATAAATAAAGAATTTGTGGAAATGAGAAAGCAGACTGTCCAATTAAAATATAGTCAAAAGCTTTTTTTTTAAAAAAACATTTATTTTATTCTGAATTTATTCCTGGGCCCCAAGTTTTTGTTTCTTCAGTTTCTTCTGGGCTATCTTTTTATTCCGTGCAACCACCTCTTCTAATTTAAGAATATTTTGCTCTTCTTCAGTAAGGATCATCTCAGTGTGGCAGGGAGAGTTCATGTATGGGTTAATCTGACTGTGAGCTCTTTAAGTTCCATGCTGCATCCTGGGGGCTTGTTCACCTGGATGTGCCCAGTGACCAGAGAATGTACATCTAAACCCTTAAGTTCAGCATTACGCTCTGCATTTTAAAGCATGTGCAGTAAAAATTAATATACTTTACGACCTGGCCCTTCACCCCTACTATAGACCCAACACAAATACATGCCCATGTACACCAACAGGCATGGCAGAATTATCTTAAATGCCAAAAGTGGAAGTGGCCTACTTGTTAGTAGTAAAACGAATAAATATTTTTTGAAATAATATATAGCAGTAAAAAAAGAACGAACTGCTGCTGTATTTGAGAATCTCAAATCATAATGTTAAGCAAAAGAAGCCAGATTCAAAAGAGTATATATGATAAGAATCCATTTACTTAAAACTAAAAAATGAGGGCGCTTGGGTGACTCAGTTGGTTGTGTTGGACTCTTGGTTTTGGCTCAGGTCATGATCTTACGATTTGAGACCCACATTGGGCTCTGTGCTGACAACACAAAGCCTGTTTGGGTCGGTCTCTCTCTCTCTCTCTCCCCTCTCGCCCTCCCCCCCCCTTTCTGCCCCTTACTTGCTTGTGTACATGTGTGCTCTCTGTCTCTGTCTGTGTCTCTCTCAAACATTAAAAAAAGTTAAAAAATGAATGTATGGATCTATGGTGATATTAAAAAAATAGTGGTTACCTTTGTCCATTGATGACTGGGAGGTAATATGAGGAAAGTGTTTAGTGCCCTGGCAATGTTCTTTATGTTGGTCTGAATATTAGTTACACTTGAGAATTAAACCCTTTATTATGCTTCAATATAAATATTTTTTAAAAGAACTAAAAATTTCTATCATATCATATTTTTAAATGATACCCTATTTGTTGGACATTTACATTGTTTTCTAGTTTTCAATGTTCTAAATTGTTGTAGTTATAATTTTCTATATGTCTGCAGTTCTTTAGGATAAATTGCTATGAGTTAAATTATGTCCAGTGTTAAGTAGTACTTTTTGAAGTCATATCTTGATATATATTCTCTGAAAAGTAGCAGTTTACAATCCAGAGAGCCCAATTCCTGTACAGCATATAAAAATACAAGTTGTTACTTTAGGTAGGTAAAAAATTGCACCTTTTTTTGGTGGTTGTTGTTGTAGGTATTCATTTTTGATGGCTGTTTAAATTTCTCGTTTTGAAATATCTACTTACTCTGCTTATTTGCCTATTAAGGTATTAGTTTTGGTTTCCTTATTAGTTTATTAGAAATCTTTATATAGTAAGTTATTGATCATACATTGCGATACTTCCTCCAATGTATTTGTTTTTAAGATTTATCAATTGTGAACATTCATGAGCTTGAATTTTTAATCTAATCAAATCAACATTTATTTCTATCTTTGGTATCATGCTTAGACTGCTTTTCCCTGGTTCCATGAATTTTTAGAAACTCCTCTATGCTTGCTTTTAGTAGTTTTATGGTTATAGTTTTTCATACTTGATTCTTTGTATCCACAGTATTTTGGGGGATGTAATATTAGGTAGCATTTTAACTTTTATTTTTAAAAAATTTTTGTATTCATTCATTCATTCATTCATTCATAGCAGGCTCCACACCCATTGTGAGGCTTGAACTCAGAGCCATGAGATCAAGACCTGAGTTGAGATCGAGAGGCCCATGCTTGACCACCTGAGCTACCCAGGCGCCCCAAATTTATTTATTTTTATTTATGTTTTTAAAGCATGTGCATGTATACACAAGTCAAGGGCAGAGGGAGCAAGAAAGAGTGAGCGAGAGAGCGAGAACGAGAGCGAGAGCGAGAGAGAGAGAGAGAGAGAGAGAAAGAATCTTAAGCAGGCTCCACTCAATATGAGCCCTACAGGGGACTTGATTCCAAGACCCTGGGATCATGACCTGAGGCTAAGTCAAGAGCCAGATGCTCAACTGACTGAGCCACCCAGTGCCCCCCACCCCCATCTTTTAATTTTTAATACTGTAAAGAGTATTATCCCTTTCTCACCAATTTGAAGCTCTGGCTTAATATACAAATTTATAAGTATAAATGAATCTGTTTCTAGACTTTCTATTTTGTTTCATTGATCTTGCTTTGCCAGCACCGTACTGCGTTAATTATTGTAGCTTTAAATTATTTTTTAAAATATCTAATAATGTAAATATTCCCCTCTTTTAAAAAATAATTGGTGATGAAGAAAGGAAGAAAAAATTTATCCTGTATTCATTCTTCTACATACTTTGGTATGGTCTTGTCATGTAGGGTCGGTAATCGCCAAACACCTAGTTAGGAATGTGAGTGAAACTGCAGATTAGATACACTGAAACAGAACTTACTGCATTATAGAAGTCATGTAGCAGTGATTTCAGACAAACTCCCAAAGAATTAAAATTAAAAATTTTTATTTTAATTGTAGAAAGAAAACAACTGGCTGTTCCTCTGTTTTGACATTTGTGTGGAGGGATAAGAAGGTTTTTGACTAAACTGTGTTTAATGGTGGCTGGAGTTGTTGTTTCAAAAAGTCATGTATGCATAGATGTGTTCATGGCTTTCTTCCTTCTGGAGTTGTAAGATTAGTGTGAGAGAAGGGACTGCATTTTTGGAAAAGCTTGTCTCTTCTTTTTCCAAGTGAATGTTTCTCCGTCTTCAGTGATCTCATTTACCAGCAATGTGTTGGTAAGATTTAGGTTTAAGGGGAAAGAATTTTAGGTTAGACTAGGGGCCTGGGTGGAATTAACAATAACAACACAGAGGTGTTTGGTTTATTTGTGTGAGTCATTGTTCGATTTATCTTTGGAATTTATGGCACATAGTAACTGGCAAACTAGATTTAGATATTTCTGCTTGGCTTGATCTTAAATATACAATATTTTTTTTCCTGATTTCTTTCAAAAGATTTTTTTATTATGTTTATTCATTTTGAGAGAGAGAGAGAGAGAGAGAGCACACACACACACACACACACACACACACACACACACGTGCGAGTGGGGGAGGGACAGAGAGAGAAGGAGACACAGAATCCAAAGCAGACTCCATTCAGGGTCTGAGCTGTCAGCACAGAGCCCAACATGGGGCTCAAACCCACAAACTGTGAGATCATGACCTGAGCTGAAGTCAGATGCTCAACCAACCAGGCACCCCTCTTTCCTGATTTCAAACTGTATTTGACACTTATTCTGTGGCCCAGGATGCTTTATCAGTTTTGTGGGGTTTTTGTTTTGTTTTTTTAACTTCCTGTGGAACGTCAGGTGTTTTGTTTGTTTGGTCTACTTGATCTGTCAAAGATGGAAGGGTGTTTTAAAAGTTAAAAAAATAATAGTAACATCTTTCCTTGATATATTTTGTGGAATTTGATATTTAGTATATAAAAGTACACACTATCCTTTTCATAAATTATGACTTTTAGGGATTTTTAAAAACTCATTGTCATTCAGTGATTTGACTTGAGTATTGTTCTCCTTGTGCAATAATGACTTTTGCTTTCCTTTAATTTGAATTTTCCTGTTCTGTTTTTGATCATTCGTTTTATTTACCCTTTGTGATTTTTGTTATGCTTACCATTGTGGGCAGGGGAATGCCCAGATTCAATTTCATTTTATGAGAAAATCCTGGTTGCAGCCCATTAAAGGAACTTCAGAGGCTACAGCCAACAGTTGGAAAATATTTGAGATGTGTTTTACTGTATGCAAAGTACATTGGCTTCTGATTAGAACAGACCTAGATCTGATTCCTACATCTCTCATTTACCAACCGCGTGACTTTTAATCACTTTCTTAATTATCTGTTATCTCATTTTCTTCTGTAAAGTTGCAATATATACATTCATATTTTTTTCTGAAAATTAAAAGGCAATGTATGAAACAAGCCTAGGTTAGAGACCCAATAAAATTAGCTAATACCATTTTGCATTATATGCCTGTCATTCTTAATGTCTTAAGTCCCCCAGTTTTAAAACACTAAAGAAAATGGCAGATTGCTCCCATGCTTTCCAGATCCTTTTTTTTTTTTCCTCTGAAGAGTAAAGGTTCTTTTTGTATGAAAATCTTATATGGTATAAGTGTTTATTTTTTATTTCAATTTTTTAATATTTATTTATTTTCGAGAGAGAGAAAGAGTGCAAGCAGGGAAGAGGCAGAGAGCAGGGGAGACAGAATCTGAAGCAGGCTCCAGGCTCCGAGCTGTCAGCACAGAGCCCATTGCGGGGTTCCAATTCACCAACTGCGAGAGCATGACCTGAGCCGATGTCGATGCTTAACTGACTCAGCCACTCAGGTGCCCCTGTATAAGCTTTTCTCATCATGAAACTCATAATGCCGAATTTGTAGCATTTTTAAAGTAGGAAATTTATTTCGTGTATAACTCTTAAAGTAGAGAATTTTGTAAGTGACATATTCTGTTAGCTGGTGGCACCTCCTGGCAAAGATGTATCATGGCTTAGAGCTTATTGTACGCACACACAGACTCCCCTCATAAAGTAGTCTGGGAAAGGTGATAGGAAAGGAATATATTGTGCTTACCAAAGCAGTCATTTCCATTGTCTCCCAGAAACATGGGGCTGGTGGAGTGAGAGGAGGGAGGACTTTTGCCTATTGCCCTAGTCCAGTGCTTGCCAGCATGTGCTGAGCTCTTGTATTATTATAAAAGGGAGGGGGCCATGTCTACCAAACTTGGGAAAGCTAGGTTAAACTATCTTAACCTGTTAATTTTTATGAGACCTCTCTGAACCTTTAGTATCTTAATGAAGTATTTTTTTTTAATTTTTTTTTTAATGTTTTATTTATTTCTAGGAGAGAGAGACAGCGTGAGCAGGGGAGGGCCAGAGAGAGAGGGAGTCACAGACTGAAACAGGCTCCAGGCTCCGAGCTGGCAGTCAGCACAGAGCCCGACGCGGGGCTCGAACCCATGAACCGCGAGATCATGACCTAAGTGAAAGTCGGACGCTTAACCAACTAAGCCACCCAGGCGCCCCTTAATGAAGTATTTTTTAAACCCGGGTGTGGAGAGGGAGAGAGCAAGTGCTTGTGCAGCATATAGCATTTGTCAGATTTTATTAGACCCCGGGACCCGTTTTTCTGTGTCACCTGGAAGACTCTTGGGAAATGATCCTCCAATCAGTGTAGCTTCAGCGTAGCATTTTCCCTTTGGCATCTTCTCCTGAAGTCTTTGTAAGAGAAGTTGAAAGATATGTATGATAAGGGAGCTATTCCAACCACTCCATGGCTTTATTAAGTACAATTTTATTTATTAAAAAATATTTTTTAATGTTTTATTTCTGAGAGAGAGAGAGACATCGTGAGCAGGGGAGGGTCAGAGAGAGAGAGGGAGACACAGCATCTGAAGCAGGGTCCAGGCTCTGAGCTAGCTGTCAGCACAGAGCCCGATGTGGGGCTCGAACCCACGAACTCTGAGATCATGACCTGAGCCGAAGTCAGACACTTAACCGACTGAGCCACCCATGTGCCCCTGAGTACAATTTTAAGTTGTATCTTTTTATCCACTTTTATCAAGCTTAAGAGAATAGTTGCTATTTTTATCAGAGGGGTTGTTTGTTTCTTGGCTGTATAAATAAACACCATTCCTCTGTTTTGGAATGAGTGAAAGGAAGAATTAAATGAAACTGTAAAGACAGTTGTTTCTTTTGTAGTCTGCAGGGACTTCTGACTTTTTTATTTCATCCCCGAGTGAGGAAAGTAGGTAGCTTAGGTTAGAAGAGCTCTGGTGGGTTCAGACTCCTATATAACAGAAGTTTTTAGTTTAAAATTTTTTAACGTTTTATTTATTTTTGAGGGACAGAGAGAGACTGGGTGTGTGGGTGAGGGGCAGACAAAGAGGGAAACACAGAATCTGAAATAGGCTCCAGGCTTTTAGCTGTCAGCACAGAGCCCAATGTGGGGCTTTGACCCACAAACCATGAGATCGTGACCTGAGCCGAAATCAGACTCTTGAGTGACTGAGCCACCCAGGTGGCCCAAAAGTTTTTAGTTTAAAACCCTACATATGTGCATTCCTCATACATTTCCTCGGGTGCCTGAAGATGGGGGCAGTGGCTTGCCATTTTTCTTCCACTTTGTACGCTTAACCCTTCATGTTTCCAGCCATGCTTTCTTCTTGTCACTCATTGTGACCTTGCAAAGATGGCTTTGTAACTACCAATTGGACACAGGAGATGTATTAAGTCACTGTTTCCACTTTATTCACTCCCCTGCCGGCTTTATGAATCTTAAGTCCTTCAAGAGAGCAGTAAAAGGAAAGTTACATGGAGTGAGAAATACTACTTTTGTTTTTCTCTTCTCCATCCTCTTCTTCCCATTCAGGATCATTTATTGCTGACTCTACTCTAGACCTGTTTTAGGCCCTCGGGCACAATGTCTTCCTCTCTAGCTCATGGTTAGCTTTCACATATGGGGAACCCTGCCCTTCTGCCCTTCTCCCCCATTGCAGACCTTGGCACTGTGGGGCTTGTAAGATTTTATTGAGGGAGCCAGTGGATTTTCTCCATAGGCAGCCATCTGGAGTCATTCTGTCAAAGCCTGAGGTTCAAAAGTGTGAGAAGATAATGCTTAAGGGAAAGAAGCATCTTCAAAGCTGGGCGTGAATAGATTTTTTGAGTACCAGTTGCACACCGAGCACTGTGCTCAGGAGTCTCAATCCCACAGTACCCTCTCTTTGTTTTCTGTTTGTCCAAGGGTAAAACCGCTTACTCAAGATTACACACACACATACACAGTGAATAAGTGACCACCTTGCAAATGCAATTGCTCTCTGGTTTCAAAGCCGTTGACTTTTGTACTCCATAGAGTACATCAGAGCCAGCTATGTGACCTGCAAAGCACTAATGTTTAGTAGTGATTCTTCTGTTATTACCCACATTGGAAATGTGGGAAATGCTGTATGGGTCCAAACATTTTACGACTTAAAGAAAATAAAGGAAAAATAGGGAAGCTTTGAGAGATAGTTTATCCCTAAAGGCAATAAACAGAACCTTGTGAATGCCGATAACTTAAACAGATCTATAGGATTCTTTTGAATAGTACTGTGGAGAGTTATGGTTTAAATTTTGTACCTCAGTCTTAGAACTTTAGGTTTGGGAAAGAATCTTAGAGGTTCTTGAATTGTTATTCCTTTCAGAGCACAATTCTCCCACTTCCCCTTCTCATTAAGTTTCCATTTAGCCATTAGGTAGGAACTTCAAAAGGGAAAATCCAATCATGTATAATCTCCAGTTAATGGGCATCTATTGAGCGACTAGGTCACCAGAAAGAATAATTACACAGTGCCTCTTTGTGTGGTAAACACAAAAATCAAAAGCTAATGCATTCCCAAGGCAAGGCAGATTGTTACTGGCTACCAGCATCCTCCTCTTCAGGGAAGAAGTTGAGGCACCCACCATTGGTGCTCGCTAAGGGAGATGGCAAAGCCGGTCTAGAAAAACAAGGTTATCAAGGAAGGAAAGAGAAAATCAAGGGGGGGACTTCCAGAGCTTTGTCAGTACTACTTGCTGGTGATGGTTGGGATGGATTACTGAAAAGCAGACATTCTAGTAAATATTTTGTGCAATCATCAAGAACTTTGTGGGTCTCTGGGGCTTCTTGCTACAAGTTAGAAGAATAACAGTGATGATTGAGGTAGAGTCTCTCAGCCCCAGTCCCATAATTTAGCCTGTTTTCTAAGTACGCCCAGCCTTCGTAAAGAAAGATTTTGTGCTTGCTTTTGTCCAGCAACTAACTGTATTGATTTATGAAAGATGAGCACAACCCTTTTGACCCAAAATGACATCTGTTAGTCACAAGCCAAATAGTTTTTGGGTTGGTGTTGGTACATTCTACTTTGGGTTTTCAAAATTATATTTTGGTGTAGGATTTGCAAAACTCGGCATAATTCAAATAACCTGTTTTTCCCCCCTTAGAACACTTCAGTTATGGAGGATCAAAATGAAGATGAGTCCCCAAAGAAAAATACTCTTTGGCAGGTAGGAATGACGACGCACAGATAAGAGCAGTTGACTTACTATAGATAAGATGCTCCCTCAGCTCATGTCCTCAATGAAAACGAGAGCCAAGCAAGCGTTTTTGTTTTCTTTTGTGCAGTTTTGCTAGTTTTGGAATTCACCCTAATTTATCTTCTGTTCCTTGGGGAAGTGTCATTACTAATAGTAAACAATTTTGGAGTTGCTACAAAGATTCTGAAGTGTCTGTAGCTTAAAATATTCAGTTTATTACCACAGTCTAAGCCAAAGATGGTCAGTGGTGGCGTCCTTTGTCACCAGAATAGCACCATGCTATACCTGTGTGTGTGCGCTAGTGATTTTGTCTCCCTACCCTCACCCTTCTCTCCCATTCCTTGTTAGTTTACCCTTTCCATTCTTCTTTCGTGGCTCTGTTGAGTCTGCCAGTTTTCCTCTCAAATCCCCCAGGAGTTTTTTGGCCTAGCTGTGGGGAGGGATGGTATGTAAAGCTTGATGATTTGATATTTCCATCAACCACTGTGGTACAAATAATTTTGCCCTTCATAAAGACACTAAAGGCAAACAAGCCTAAAGGTGAAGAGAATAATGTTAAAAAATATTCTCTGCATTCATTTGATTTGAAATGAGAGGAGTAGATGAGTAGCAAGAATAAATAAAGTGCGCCCAACAAATTTAAGATGAAATAAGCAAAGCCAAACAATGCCAGGAAAATCTTTCCGGGCTCAGCAGGTGGCTAGAAGTAGGAATGGGAACTGTGCTGCAGAACGGGGCACTCGCCGCCCTGTCGGGGGGAGCTGCGTGCAGCCTGACATCTGTTCCTCCTTCGTGTTCGGTATTTCCCACCGGGGTTCTCTTCATCGACTATGGAGTTTTCCCTTCACACTGGTTCTTAACACTTAGGCTTTCAGTTTTCCTTTCATAAGTTCTGTCTTTTAGTTAACTAGTTAATGGTATACCAGTGTTCGATGGAAGTTAGATGTTTAGGAACACTTCTGTAAATGAAATAACCCTTTTGCTTATCAAATGAGATAATGGATGTGAAAGTATCTTGTAAATTATAAAGCAATACATAAATGCAAGGTGTTACCCATATTTAACCTGTTAGGTGTTAGGAAAGCAATTATTTTGGCAAGTTATAATGAATAAAATGTAGAAAGAAAAGAGGAAGGACATATGACTGGTTTTTAAATAAATCCTTATATTCCATCTTGTGTGTTCCCCTTTACACAAATAACCATGATTGTAATGCTGTATAAAATTCTGCCTCTTACCTTTTCTTCCTTAATATTGGTTCATAAACATGTTCTCTTGTTATTAAGATCTTACTATGTAAACCTAATTTTAATGGCTTCATTATAGTACCCTGTGTAGATGATGCATTGTTATTTGCTTTAACCAGTTGCCTATAGTTGGGCGTTGGTTCTAATTTTTCTGTTATAACATTATAGTGAACATCCTTATACTTAAAAGTAGCAGAGATGCTCCTTAGACTAGCTGATACTCCCCACAGTGAAGAATTTTCACTTCTGATTTGAACGTTGATTTTTGGGGTCTGTCAGATAGAGGTCTTAACTACCAGCAGCATCATAAATTTCTGTTCAATGCTGCCCTCTGGTGGTACCCAGTGTCAGTGAGCTCTCCTTCAGCCAAATTACAGGGGGGAAAAACACTCCTAGAGAAGGAGGTGGTAAGATAAACGGGATGGGAGGTGAATGCCTTCTCGCTAAGTACCTTTAAATGTGGACATAAAAGCTTGCTTCAGAGAGGTATGATATATAAGATCT
This sequence comes from Hyaena hyaena, assembly GCF_003009895.1. Classification (NCBI taxonomy): domain Eukaryota; kingdom Metazoa; phylum Chordata; class Mammalia; order Carnivora; family Hyaenidae; genus Hyaena; species Hyaena hyaena. The sequence goes on along the minus strand of NW_024080734.1, from coordinate 2,123,478 downwards.
TAATAAGGAAAGCCAGACTCCTGTGGTTATTTATGAAGGATGTCTTCTTTCTGGGGTAGATTCAGTCCATTTTAAATTAGGGGACATAGTGATAATGAAGCTTTTGGTTCTTTCTGTGTAAAACTTCTGAGATAAGCTCCTAATGGAGTTAATGCATGTTTGTAAAGTAACTCTTCAGTTTTCAAAATTCTCTTCCAGGCTATTCTTTCTCGTGTTACACGTGAAGGGACTCCCAGAAGGGTGATTGGTAGATAGCTTGGCAAATGTGTGACAAAAGCATTGAAGTAATTTTGGTTTTAAACAGGGATGATACTGAGCCTCGTAACACCAGTGGCAGTTGTGGCTTCAGTCTAGGGATTCCATTTTTTTAAAAAAAATTTTGATGCTGTTGTCAGATCAAGTGTATATAGCTTTTATTTAAAAAAAAAAATATGCTGGTTTAATGCAAGGACCATGCAGCTTTGGTGAGAAATGCAGTTAGTACAGGAGTCTGGGATACCATCGGCCAGCCTTCTGTATAGGAAGAGAATCTTCTCAGGCATATGTAGTTTACTTTGGGTCTCATTTAGAGCAGGTGATCAGACAAAGGGAGTGAAAGTCGAAACTGTATGTTGCTAGCAGTCTAGTAGCTCTGGAAACAGTTTGAAGATTGGTTCAATTTTTAGATTGAATTGCCTTCAGGTTTCTTCATTAGATAGACTAGTGGGTTTCAACGTGTGGTTTCTGCATTCTCTGGACCATCAGCATCAGCACCACCTGGGAACTCGTTAGAAATGCAAATTCTCTGGCTCTACTCCAGACCAATAGCATGAGGATATCTGTGGTGGAGCTGGGCAATCTGTCTGTTAAGAAGCCCTCTTGTTACTCTGATGCACACACAGGTGTGAGAACCATTGGCTAGATGAATATAGCATTGACCTTGATCTTTGAAGAAGTCAAACAGACTATTAATAGTCAATCAGTTGCCACTTTGCCAAGTGGAGCAAGTTTTCTAAGACAGTCATCTCTGACATAAGTTATCTCATAACCACATGGTTTTGGAAGTAATCATTGGAGAGTGATGACTTGAGACACCTTATAGCTTTATAAATAGCTGTAAATTTGACGTTTACTCTAGAGACTTAATTGGAGGGCCCAGGCCCTGAATACATATTAAATTACTTCATGAATGAATTAATAAAGAAATGAGTTTGGCTTTAGGGTATAACTGGTATTTTAAGATTAAATACCCAGGGTGAGAAGTATTTCCAGTAAAATACTAATAAGATTTCTTTTCCTTGTCAAATTAATTATTTTTTTTTGTTTATTTTTCTAAAATAGATAAGTAATGGAACATCATCTGTGATCGTCTCCAGAAAGAGGCCATCAGAAGGAAACTATCAAAAAGAAAAAGACTTGTGTATTAAATATTTTGACCAGTGGTCTGAATCAGATCAAGTGGAATTTGTGGAACACCTTATTTCACGAATGTGTCATTATCAGCATGGACATATTAACTCTTACCTGAAGCCCATGTTGCAGCGGGACTTTATTACCGCTTTACCAGGTAACTGTACTTGCCTTTTAAAAAACTTGAGCAGTAGAAGAATGTCCAGCCCAAGGGCCTAGGCAGAACTCAGTAGATGTTTGTGAAATGAATGAATGAGTACAGTGTGACTACAATGTGAGTTTCTTTGGGATCCATACTATATTTTATTATGGCATTAGAAAAGGAGTTGTAATTTAGGGTGTGTGTAGGAAATGTAGGCAGTTTCTGTGATTAACGGTGTTGATCGTTGGTCATACCATTGTTTAATTTAGTTTAATGAGCTAATGCTATGCTGTTTTTTAAAATGTTTATTTATTTATTTATTTTGAGGTCGGGGGAGGGACAGGAGAGGGGAAAGAGAAGCCCAAGCAGGCTCTGTACTGTTGACACAGAGTCCAGTGCAGAGCTTGATATCACGAACTGTGAGATCAAGACCTGAGCTGAAATCAAGAGTTGGATGCTCAACTGACTGAGTCACCCAGGCATCCCTATGCCATTGGTTTTGGTGTAGTCTATGTATAATCTGTATTTTGCTTTTATAATTCAGTTTTTTAAAATATGAGATAATTTCTCCTACAGTGTTTATGTTTAAGCAGTGTCCCAAAGTTTAGGATGTTCATTTGTACTTGAAATGATGTTTAGGGTAGGGAATGGTAACAATGTATTGGAAAAACTGATGGCATGTCTTTTTGAAAAACTTATTTCTGGATCTTCTCTCTCACCACCTCTCTTTTTCTCTCTCTCCCTCTTCCCCTCACCCCCATACTCCTCTGGTTAAGTTTACTTTGATTAAAGAGAGAGAGAGAGACTATTTTTTTTTAGAGTAGTTTTAGGTTGACAACAAAATTGAATGGAAAATACAGAGAATTCATCGAGTCTGCATATCCCCACCCCACCCCACTTTCACCATCCCGTCCAGTCTCCCCACTGTTAACATCGCATCCAGAGTGGCTCATTTCTTCTATGACACGTGGGCCTACATGGGCACATCATTATCCCCCACAGTCCATACTCAGTAGGGGTCACTCTTGGTGTATATTCTGTGGGTTTGGGCAAAGGTATAATGACATGTATCTGCCATTAGTGTATCGTTGAATAGTTTCACTGCTCTAAAAAGCCTCTGTGCTCTGCCTGTTTTATTCCCACTTTGATTTTTGATCATTCATTAATTCTGTCTTTTCTCTCTTTATTTCTTCTCCTCCTCCTTCTCTTAATTATTTTAAGTTTAATTTTAAATTTGGCTTGGTAAGATAGATTTCACTTCTGAAGAGAATGTTGGCCGGAATGTTTTCTTCTAACATGGGCATTGTGGTCTAGGGGTTATAGCTGCCGTGCCAGGGTAGACCTAGAAGTAGCCAGGATAAAAGTGCCATTGCCACTAGTCCTAACCCATCAGAGCTTCAGGATAGCTCTTCAAAGAGTAGCTCCTTCCTTAGCTTGTCTGTGATTTACAGTGCCTTGGGGCACCATGTTCAAAGTATTTCCATGGCAAATAGGAGCTGTTTTCAGATCTCAGGCAAATTGACAGGCCAATTTTGAATTTCTAATTTCGAATCTAATTTGTAATCTTTCTTCCAAAATGTGTTAGTTTACTTTCTACAGTGGGAGTGTAAGGTTATTTGAGAGTTCGCTTAGGAAATTTTGACTCTTTTGGTTTATTTTAAGCTGAAATGTAGCACTGTTTGCTCCATTTCATTCATTAGTATTTCTAGAAAAGAAAATAAGAACCTCCTCTTTCTAGAACTGTATAGTATTTAATTGCTAAAAAGAGTCTTAGCCATCACTTAATCCTCTTTCTCATTCTATAGACCAGGAAGCCAAGGATCAGAGAAATTTCATGAAATGACCAAGATCATCATACATCTTGGCTATTGTGGTGACTGTGTGGGTGATGGTGGGGGCTGGTTCAAAATTTGGGGCGCCTGGGTGGCTCAGTCGGTTGAGCGTCTGGCTTCATCTTAGGTCATAATCTCACTGTTCATGGGTTCGAGCCCCGCGTGAGGCTCTGTGCTTACAGCTAGCTCAGAGCCTGGAGCCTATCTTCAGATTCTGTGTCTCCCTCTCTGACCCTCCCCTGCTCACACTGTCTCTCTCTCTCTCTCAGAAATAAATAAAAAACATTAAAAAAAAAAAAAAGTGCAAAGGCTGAAATCATTATAATTAGGATTACTCTGGAAAATTCTTACTGGCCGTAAGTATAGAATATATGTTTACAACCCAGTTATTTATGAGAGGGTAAGAGGAGGAAACAGAGATGGGTTTAATTGTATCAGAGGGAAGGAGGGTGAGGGCTTCGGGGGAGAGAATTCTAGGTGAGTTTAAGTAAGGTGATTGATCGATCTGTGGTGCAGTCTCTTTGGTGTGTGTGGTGCCAGAACTGTGAACCTCCAGCACCCAGGCCTTCCTGTGGATTCAGGTTGCATCTCACATCTAGGAAAGATTGAACGTTAGATTCGATGATTGTACTTGTTCCTCATAAGTGCTTTTAACTAAATGAAACTATGCCTGCAGTTTTCTCAAGCAAATCTGTTTTTTTGTCTGTTTGTTTGCTTGCTTTCTGCTGTTTTTGTTTTATTTTATTTTTGCCCATTATTTGCTTCTCAAACATTTTAGAGGGCCAGAAAACTCGCCTTCTATTTACAGACTATCCACGAGGTGGCACTGTTGAAGTTCTCTTGATTTGCAGAGTGTAGTTCAGAGACCTCTCCTTTTCTTGGGGAGTGTACAGTCTTGGAGAAGAGACAGAACAGATGAACATGTGTTATGTATATAAATATGGTTAGTATAATTGCATACAATTCAGTTTTCATTACAGTGAATTTTAAGGCATTGTCCATATCTCTGTTAAAGTGGAATTTTGTGGTATTGAATATTACATGAAATGAATGGACCATTGGCTGAGACATGGAAATATTTTTGTTAAAACGCTATTTGTTTTAACAGGATTTGATCTGAACATATATACATATGTCAGTATATATCATACATATGAATCTAATAGCTGGCGACAAGCTGGCCAAGTTGATTGTGTTCGTGTCTCGTAGACTTGGATTAAACCTGGCATTAGTTCTTAACGCAGACCCTGCCTTAGGATTATTAGGGGAGAAGCTGGTCCATGTGCATGTTCATACTTCATTTTAATAATGTATGGGGCAACCTACTAATCACTATTCTAGTTTGGTGTTTGACTTTTACCTCAGATGATCTTGAGTTTGAAGTTTTGCTCTCTTGCGATTGTTAACTTAAGACTTCTTTTGATTGGGGAAAACCATTAATTCTATAAAAATTGTCTGTAGTTCTCGCTTTTTAATGCTTACTGTGAATATCATACCTGTCAGTATAGGGAAAATGGAAAATGTTTGTGGTCTCTGGCTCCTTTTGGTTCAGTGGAAAAAGTGATAATTATGATATGCTTTTCTAAAAATCATGGTAAATGTTTAGTCTGCAATGTCAATTTCTGCAGGCTAAGTTTGTGGTTTGTAAGAACTGTTGTTAAAGGGAAAATTTATACCATTTGAAGTAGAGGCAGATTATACTTCAAAGAGGATGATAAGCATTGGCGATGCTTTTGGTGAGGTATCTAAGCAATTAAGAATTTTGAAACACTTAGCTTCCTGGCCATGGTTTATTCATTTGTCTTATCCTCAAGTAAGGGTGATAAACCATTACGGACTGTAAATGTGACAGACGGGATCAAAGGTCTTGGGAGATGTGGAAGAGCCAGAGCACAGCGAAGGCTTTAGGCTGGATATAGGGCCAGAGACCAGCATGACAGAGTGGAAAGAGGGTGGGCGTTGGATTTAGACAGCCCCTAAATTTGAATTCCAGTCCCTGCACTTGATAGTTACATGAGCCCTTTTTGGAGCCTCAGTTTCCTTATCTGTATGGGAATAATCATAATATTTCATAGGGTATTGTGAAGATTAAAGACAATAGAAGTAATATGCCTGACTGCTGACGGGTATTGTGAGGGTGGTAGCTTTAAAAAAAAAAAAAAAAGAAAGAAAAAAGAAAAAAAAAAAGCCTGGAGAGACAGGAAACACCTGCTTCTCCAGAGGTAGTTAAGATTTGTTGCCGGGAAGTTTTAATTATTCACCTGCTAATTTCTGAATTGATCGTCCTGACATTAGAGAGGGAGACGCACCATTTTGCTGGGACAACAAAATGTTGAACTTTGAGTGGCATTTCACTTCATTTCTGTCTGAATCCTTAGGTCATATGCCAAGTTAAAGGCATCCATTGACAGCAGTTGCATTGTTTTTTCCTCCAAAATGTTGCTGAGTTCAGATTTTACAACTAGATCTGTGACTAGGAAGGAACAGCAGGAGTGGGTGGGGAAAGAAGTTTCTTTGCAGCTGCTCTTTGAAATGTGTTTCTAAAATAATAAAAGTTTCTGTAATTGTATGATCTAAGCAGCTGTGTTAAAACTGGCTGTAGTCAAGGGCATTAAAGTGACATTATACATTTGAGTTTCATTTTGATATAGTGTTATTTACATATTGAGCTTGGAAATTTGTGCCTTTTAATTGTTTTAATTTAGTATTGAAATTTTTCCAGACCTTCATCTGGTGCCTATAATCAGCAACAGAAGCACTTCTTCAGCATTGTGTGTGCCACGTTCTGGCCTCATTTTCCGAAACCATAATGTGTCCTCTTGTTGCCTTGGGAGGTGGCAGTTGGGGGGTGGGGGGGAGGGTCTTAGCAAGATAGAGAAATGAGAGCCAGATATTGGTACTTAAGAAAATGCTCAGTTTTAACGCCTCAAAGCACTTTCTAGAGCAGAGAGAGCACCTTCTTCAGCAACTTCTTTGTCCTGAATAGGCTTCAAACGAGGAAGCTGTACGGTCTGATTGGCCCCTGGGGGTACTATTCTAAGGCGTTCAAGTAGAGGGTGTGGGATTCCTGTTATGCAAACATTTAAAGGGAATGTGCAACTTAACACCAAGATGTTAGAATGGGCTATAGTGCTTTGCTAGAGGAGGTATTCAACATTTGCTTTGCAGAAAATAACAAAGAAGAGCCACCTTGCTTAGTTTCTTTGATCAGTGGTATCGGTTAAGGGGTTTGGAGATGAGGGAAGGGAAGCAGAGATTGACCCTTAGCAAGTACCTGCTCTGTATCTGGCTCCTTAATATCCTCCTGTGAGCCTTCCAGCAAGGCTAGGAAGTTCCTTCTCTATAAAATGAGGATATTGAGAATAACTGTTGTCGGACGATTATTGTGCACATTATAACAGATCATCCACGTCAGGTGTTTAATATCATTCCTATTTTATGGGAGACTGAGATCCAAAAAGAAAAACTGATTTGCTTCAACCCAGGTTATTTGACTCTACAGCCAGTGCATTTTCTAGGAGACTAAAACATATTGCCTCCTGGAATGATGGTGTGAATTTAAAATATTATGCAAGAGAAGTCAGTCTCCTAGGTATCATGGAGATATTGCTGGATTGGAGTGATAGCATTTGAAAGAGGAGGAAATATGTGTTAGAGATTTCCTTATACAGAAACTCAGTGATAGTCTAATGGTGAGCTAGATTAAAAAGGGTATAATTACTATAAGGCAATAGTTCCCAGTATCAGAATTATCTGGTGGCACTTCCTAAAAATAGATTCCTGGTCCTCACCATGTAAAGATGCTGATTCAGTAGACCAGAAAAATGTCCAGGGAATCTGTTTTTGTTGGTGTTGTTTTTGTTTAATTTTTGTTATAGGTTTTCTTTCTTTCTTTCTTTCTTTCTTTCTTTCTTTCTTTCTTTCTTTCCTTTTTTCTTTTCTTTTCTTTCTTTCTTTTTTTTTTTGAGAGCATGCGCTCATGAATGGGGGAGGAGCCGCAAGAAGGGGAAAGAGAGAATCCTAAGTAGGCTCCATGCTGTCAGCACAGATTCCTACTTGGGGATCGATCCCACGAACCATGAGATCATGACTTGAGGACCTGAGCTGAAACCAAGAGTCAGATGCCCTACTGACTGAGCCACCCAAAGTGCCTCTGTTTATCTTAAAAATCACTTGCCCTAAGTGATTCAACTACACCTACACAGGCTTCTGAGAACCAGCTCCTAGACCACCCAACCAGGTAGAGGATTTGGATACCACTTTCCCAGCTCAGATATAGATGATGGGGGTGTTGCAGTCATTGAGGAGGCTGCACTGAGTTGCAGTGAGAAAGCAGCCATCTGATGCATTCTTATCTCACTATGTGTTTCATCACTCAGCGAGGGACTCACAAGGGGAATTGGTTAGGGATATGTTTATAACCAATTAGGATTTGGTTGATGATAAGGAAGTAAGGTAGACCTTGAAAGGTGACTTTGTTCTCAAAGGATGTGTAGAAACTAGATGATAGATAGGTACCCAGAATTAGAAAAATTCAGAGAAGAGCTATATCTATTAGCCTGTGATTAGAGGCACTAAAAGAAAATACAATTATAGAGGGCAGAGAGATCCTGAAATCTGAAGTTCTTGTTAGTAAGTTTGTCAGTCCCAGCAGTGGATAGGTACAAGTACCCTATGATTATCCATGGATTTCCCTAATTTTACAAGCAAATGGAAGAAAGGAGCACATGATCATGGAGACACACAAAAAGGAAACATATAGCTCCTATAGACAAGTAGACCTAAAGACACTGTGTGCCAGGATGGTGACAGAACATGAAGTTGTGATTTTCAGAATTGTGGGATGTTGAGAAGCAATTAAAAACCATAGGCAGAGGGGCACCTGGGTAGCTCAGTCAGTTTTAAGTGTCTGACTCTATTTTGGCTCTTGTCAGGTCTCAGAGTTTATGGATTCCAGCCCTGTGTTGGGTTCTGCTCTGACAGTATGGAGCCTGCTTAAGTCTCTGTCTCTATCTCAGATAAACATTAGAAAACCATAGGCAGATCTACCGGGTACGATTGTGCCCTTGGCAGCTTGCAGAACTGTGTTTGGTAGCTCTGCATGGAAAGTACTCTGAGATGACTGAGGAGACTTCCTGGTGTGAGGAGCTAGAGACCTGGGGTTGGGTGTATTTGGGGGGATATTTATTGGCTAGTAAATTCAGTGTTCTACTGTAGCAGACTTTTAAAATGGATTATCAAAGTTAATTAATTTGCAGCTGAAAAGACTGTGTAGGGTTGTGTAAACCTATAAGGATGTATACAGAATGCTAGGAACCATTATTTCTGAGAGGATTCAGGGATTAGAAATTTTTTGCTTCTAAGCATTTTATAATTTTCCTGTAATGAACTTGGGTTATATATGTTTAAAAAAAAAAAAAAGGGACACAAAACAGCTCCCTGCCAACTTGTAAACAAAAAATACAGTACCCTCTTTATGTAGTAAGCACCAGCAAGGGAATACAAAGAGTAACCACACCAAATTCACCTGATTTGGGGAGGGGGGGGGTAAGGTTATCAGATTCGTAGGTCAGAAGAATGATGGAAAGGTAAAGGTGATAGGGTCTTTATGGGGAGCGGAGTTTCTCCAAATATCCGAGCACTGAATAGAGCCATGAGGGCTGGACAGTAGTGCATCCGGATGGCTACAGAGCCAGTGGCTGTGTGAGTGTTTAATGAATGGGTCCACAGTAGCCTTGTTGGAAATATAGATCTAGAATCATGGGTGCTGTCCTTGGTTCTGACCCATTTACCATGTTTGCCAAGAACTTGGGATACAGACTTACTCCATTTCCCCTTATGCAGATTTGGTGTGGAATACCCACTCTTCTGCATGACAGAGTCAGAATTCTAGATGCTGACATGGAAGGGTCAGATTAAGCTTCAAAGGTGAATTATAGTGAGGATAACTGTAAACTTCTGCACGAGGCTGCTCTTCACCTCTCCATTAGCTATACAAATGTAGAATTAGGGGGATTTTCTTTTGTAAGTTTATTTATTTATTTTAAGGGAGAGAGAGCATGCTTGCAAGCAGAGGTGTGGCAAAGGGAGAATGAGGGAGAATACCAGGCAGGCTCCACGCTATCAGCACCAAGCCCAATGAAGGGCCTGATCCTACGAACCAAGAGATAATGCATGACCTGAGCCGAAATCAGGAGTTCCAGACACGTAACTGACTGAGCCACCCAGGTACCCTGAGGGAATTGCTTTAATAGATCTTTTTGGAGAACAGACCTAGGAATTTATTTTAACTTAGTACCATCTTAGGATGGTACCATCTACTATGATAGGACTACTAGATAAAGGCAGCAGAATCTTTGACTCCATTAACTGTGATGTAATGCCATGCATCAGAAAACATAGTGGTCTCCGTGTATGTAGTCTTTATGATCAGATCAGAGCTTGGGTATTAGATCTAGTCCAGAGTAGGAGAATTAGAATATGAAAAGCCTGTAAACCACAATCAAGAAAGAATTTAAGGTGTCATTCTTAGAGCGGAAGAAAACCTTAGTTTGTAAAGCTTTTTAATGCATCATCTCATTTTGATATTTTCAGAATACAGATTATTATCCCCATCTTACACAGATGAGGAAAACTGAGCTCTAAAGTTTAAAGACTTACATCCTGTAAAGTTAATGCTACTATATGGCTTCTGTTTATCTTGAAAAAGAAAGCAAATATTAACCTTGTATGGTGTTTTGTTGTCTTTAAAATCTTTTTATAAAGTTCTTCCATTTGATTCTTACTGGTAGTAAGAATGAGAAAGGATGAGAAAGGATAGTGGTTGCTGGTAATTACCATTTTATAATGGTAAAAGACCAAGGAGCAGTGATGTTTCAGGATTATGTTTCAATATTTGCTTCATGTCAGAGAACTGCTACATGGTGAGCCTGGACTTGAAATTGAAATTTTCTGCCTCTTTGTTTAGTTTCCCACCACTACAGTAGGTCTAGGGGGGTTGTGTGTGAGCCTTATGTTTTGTAGCTACAGAAGACTTGCCTAGAACCACAGGATGGGAGCTTACAGATGGCAATGATGACAGTAGTGATATCCTTACTAGATGGCGGTGTCAGGCAGACTCTGAATCTTGGTGGTCTTCGGAGGACCCTTGCATTGTGTGGGATAAACCTCGTAAAATTCAAGAATTTATAGACGGGGGTTCTTGCTTTAAGAGTCTACCTCCATAAGAAGGAGATGAAGAAATGATTGGCAAAAATACATTTAAGGAGACCTGACTTTAACTCTTGGATTGTCATTTAACTTTTCATAGGCTTTTAAAGATGGGTCAGTGTTTCTCCTTCTTTGTCTCCTTGGCTCCAAGGAGTTCACAGAGGTCATATATGAAAGTGGATGATTTGTTATGAGAGATGGTAAGTCAGAGGGGAAAGAACACAAACTTAGGAGCAAGGGATCGGAGTTCCAATCTTGGCTTTACTATTCTGTAGTTGTGAAACCTTGAGGACTTTACCTGTCTCTGCCTCCTCCTTAAAATGTTGAGGAATCAAACTGTAGTAGTCTTCTAAGAGCTATATAAAAGAAAATGCAAATAAGTCTTTTTTTCATAATATATCTGACAAATACACCTGTCCAGGATCTGCTTTTATACACAGAATCTGTTGCCATCAAAAAAAAATTTTTTTTTAATTTTTGGAGCATCTGGGTGGCTCAGTCAGTTGGGCATCTGACTTCAGCTCAGGTCACAATCATGGTTTGTGGGTGTGAGCCCTACATCAGGCTCTGTGCTGACAGCTCAGAGCCTGAAACCTGCTTTGGATTCTGTCTCCCTCTCTGCCCCTCTCTCTCTCTCTGTCTCTCTCTCTCAAAAATAAGTAAACATAAAAAAAATAATAAAAAAAATTTTAAAGCCCTGCACGCATTCTGAGCTTGAATTCACAACCCGCAAATCAAGAGTTGCACGTTCTACCGATTGAACCAGCCAGGTGCCCCACCATCAATTGTTTTTTCTTAAAAACTCAGAACCAAAAAGAAGTGTATGTGTTTATGTACTCATGCACTTGTATATCTGCAGAACTTTTGATATTACTCAAGTATGTTATGTGGTTCAGGACTTCTTTATTCCTCTTAGCTTTATAGAAATGGTGACTGGTACATTTCCATCTCCCTTCCCATACCTTCACTGCCTTTTCTATTTTGTAGAGCAAGGCTTAGATCACATAGCAGAAAACATTCTTTCTTACCTGGATGCCAGGTCTCTGTGTGCAGCAGAGCTGGTATGTAAAGAATGGCAGCGAGTGATCTCAGAAGGAATGCTTTGGAAGAAGCTGATTGAAAGAATGGTGCGCACTGACCCTCTATGGAAGGGACTTTCAGAAAGAAGAGGGTGGTAAGTTCTTGGGTTGCTTGTTCCCCTGAAAAAAGTTTCTTGGACGTAGGGTTAGTTTGGTTATTCAAAAAAGGAGTCAGACGTGCCAAATGTGTTGGCCTATTTTAAAGTGGGAAAGAGGAGTGGTCACGAGTGGCGGGGGGCGAGGGGGCAGAGTTAAAGCTGTTAAGAGTAATTCCTTCTGCAATGCTTATTTCCTTTACAAGTATTAACTGCTAGGAGGTATTATATAGTTTGAAGGAGTGATTTGGCTTTTCAAATCTATGAGTGTACGTTTTGGTTTTCCTTTCACATTTTTCTTAGGTGATGATACCATTACCAGAAGATAGATAAGAAAAAAAAATATGAGAAAGTCAAACAATAACATTTTGTTTTTTGTCATTGCTTCGAGTGAAGATATGGGAGGCAAGGCGGGCAGGATTTTTTAGTCATCCCATTAACCTACACACAGCTTTATAGCTTTCTACGTGTCCCTAACCTGGCCCGCTTAGCACAGAAAGCGAGTTACGGCTTGTGCAGGTTATGGTGTGAGTGAGGAATAGGGCTGTATTTTCTTTATGGGAGGAAGTTTGATGCGTACCCAGTAAGGTTTTTCACAAAGCTACATTAGCATTTTCTACTAAATTATAGAATGAAAGGCTGGATTAATATGTGTTGGGTATTCAGAAAATAAAAGGCCAGGATTATGTTAGAGATCTGGAAATTAAAGTACATTTGTGTCTAATATGTAAATTTAACAGTCAGAAATCCTACTATTGAACTGTTAAGTTCAGTGCAAGTCAAAAGACTTGAAAGATACAAGATCTTTGTCAGCACCATGTTTAAATAAAATTCACCCTTTTATGTGCAAAACCATAACATCTGTTTGTTTTTATTTGCCAGGGATCAGTACCTGTTTAAGAACAGACCTACAGATGGCCCTCCCAATTCATTTTATAGGTCATTATACCCAAAGATTATCCAGGATATAGAGGTAACTTTATGATTTATCTGTTTTATGGGCTCTTTGTGTCTTGTTCTCAACTTTTTATGTTCCCTTAGACTGTTTTGTTGATCTAAAAACATGGAGCTAGTAGGATTTTTTTAAAGTTGAACTCTTGAAGCAAATGTGTCACAATCAGTGTAATTTGCAGCCATTCTTCAGGGTAGATAATGCCTTTTTGTAAAAACTGACACTTTTCTAAAACATGAAGTGCTTCTACAAAGTTGCCAGTTAATTAAAACCTTAATCCAAAGTCAGCCTTTTATTCTAATTTGATAAATTTTCCAAAATCCAAGGCACAGTTTTTCAGGTTAGCAGTTTTACATTTTTGAGCCATCTCTAGAGAATTGGGGAAGGTATAGTCTCAGTTTCCTCTGTAGATTTCCCATATTTTTTTTCATAAAAATGACTCAAATATGATTCTAAGCAATAGTTAAATGGGTTTTATAGAGCAAATTATGCTCCTGGACCATTTTGGATTTGAGTGTAACTTCACCAGACCAGTAAAACTCCGTAAACTTGATGAGAAACATTGGAGATGTTTGATATTATTCATGTGTTCTAATTAGTTCAGTTTTATTATTTAGCCCTTTTCCTTGAACCAGGAAAGACATGCACAGGCATTTCTCACTAACTCTTTCACATGTGTTCTTGGCAGGTCTTGGTTACTTCACTATTTCCTCCTTGGCGAAAAGTTTAGCCTCTGCTAGGCAGTGCTGTATCACCCATAAAGTTATACTCAGTTTCCCAAATGTGAAGTAATCCTCTCCCCCAGGTGATAGACATAAAGTTATTGTGCCAAAATTCATTAATGGAGAAACATGTGCTTTTTTGGGAGCCCCCCCCTTCCCTTTTAAGGCAAATGTGAACAGATGGAATAATTAGGTTAATGGTAAATTTCAGTGTGACTAGAATATCATATTTAAAACACAGACCCCATTTTGAATATCTACTCCCTAAAGTGAGCAGTAAAGCAATCTTTTAGGGAGGGCTAAACAATTTAAAACCTCTGCCTGACAAATCATAAAGTTTAGGAATTAATTGATCCACTGATAGTTCAAAACTTAGAGTAAATTTCTCCTACACTGTTAGGAGCCGAGACACTGTTAACTTGAATGTTAAATAAGTGTGTGTGTGTGTGTGTGTGTGTGTGTGTGTGTGTGTGTGTGTGTGTGTTTCACGGGGAGAAGAGCTGTCTCTTACCCTAAGATAGTTGTACGAAGATACTGCTTGTGCTTACATATTAGAAACTGTATTACTTTTTGCTTCTTTTTTCAACTCCAGATTTCCTTCAGTAATTTCAGCAAATCCTTTGTTATGAGAAGGATGATGTTTAAAGTCAATATTAATAAACAGGAACTCTGGGAGAACTTTCATCAGGTTGAGGATTTTGGTGACATAGATGATTTAATCCTCATGAGTACTGTTATAATCAGTAGTATGAACTTAGTATTCTGTGCCATGATAGTATGTGACACCACCTACCATGACCATTTCCTCAGGAGAAAATAATACTTTAAAGTTAGTGGAGGAGGCAGATGTGAGGGAACTATAGCTATGGGGGAAAACCCTATTTGATACAAAACCTCTACATCATGGTGGTCTACCCAGTGGTTCTAAAAGTGTGGTCTGGGAAAACCCACTGGTTGGCCACAAGCGTCTCCTCCAGATTTTTGTGGGCTAGATCTCTTAGTGTAAGTAAGGGATGATGTTTTATACTTTGGTATATTCACTAATAGTAGCAATAATAAAAAAAAAATGTATCACACATATAAGACTGTTTACTTGTGCTAGATACTTTGTTAAGCATTTTATAATACGCTTTTCCATTTAACACTCTGAACAATACCTGAAAGACAGGCCATGTCCTTATTCAGAGCTAAGGAAATGGAGACTCAACAAGGTTAAATAGCTCGCCCCAGATCCCACAGTTACTAATAGAGTCTGTGATCAACCTACTATTCTTCTGCACTTAATACAACTTTTTTATACTCTAGATCACTGGTACCTCATCAAAATAGAGTCCTTTACCTCTGTTTTGGGAGTATGTTTCATTCTGTCCAGAGTGAACACACATGTAGAGAGTTGTGTCAGTGATCTATGGATCAAGCAAATGGAGACTCAAGGAATTGGTTCTTGACCATATGGCTGGTATGAAACCCTCATAGCAGCATGTCATAATTATGGGTACCCTCTTTTGAGCCCTTGCAGTAAACCATAAACTATGTTGTCTGACTTACAGAGATTATTGCATTTAATTCTTACAACAAGGTACATATTATCCCCTTCTATAATACAGGGAAAGTGAGAAAGAGAAGAGATGGGAATTGAATGGAGGTCTGTTTAGCTTTAGGCTTAGTGTGTTGTTTGTTGGTTTCAAAGTGCAAAATTTAGGGAGTGAAGGAGAAAGAGGTATGATGGAACATGCTTATGGACTTTTCAAGGTGATCTCATCTCTCCCCAGTTGTGTGAGTACTCAGCATCCTTGACTGTTAGTTGAAAAAAGGGTATGAGTTAAGATAAGACTAATGGGCCTCGTTTTAGTCTAGTTATGGTAAAGGTACTATTTTAAAGGGTTATAATTGTAATAAGCACATTGCCAAAAGATAAGTTACAGCCTAAACATCAAGTGGGTGTTTGTGCCCCCTGCCCAGTTGCCCCTATAGCTGCAGAGTCTCCGTGTGGTTCCTGTGGACTTTGCCAAGTTGCCAGCACATAACACCTTCTTCTCTTCCTTTTCTTGCTCTGCTTTGACAGCGTTGTGTCATCTGTCTCTTCGTAGATTTGACTCTGATGTGCAGATGACCTTGCCCTTCTACATTGACCCATCATAAATTGGCTAATTTTTAAGGAAAAAAAAAAAAGAAAAGAAAACCTAGCTTGGTGTGGCCAACTTCCATTATTGAGGAAATGAAGATATGAGAAATGAAGTCTGGGGAGAATAAATAAGAATTCTTAACTTTCTGCAAAGGTTCATTTCTCATGGGTGTTCTTGCCACACAGAGAGAGGGGCGTTAGAGTACCTCTGGGTTGAAAAGGAATTCCTGGAAAACCTGAGGCACATTCCTCAAAGAAGCAGCCGTATTTCCTCTACTATCTAGAGTCTCAGTTGTTCTGCTCCCTGTTAATGGTAAGCTTACTATTAGGTACTTTGCTGCAGTGATTTAATTTAACCCTGAAATGATCGAAACAGTCTTAGTCCGAAGCTCATGCTCATTTTGGTCTGCGATGTCCCCAAGTGTCTCTCAGCAGAGAGGTGGGAGTTGTTACAATAGACTTACTCAACCAGAATTCTGTGTCCTGAACTTGGATTTTTCTCTGTTGCCATCGGAGTAGTATAAACTCTTCCATGTAATGTGCCTTTTCCCTCTTTGTATTCACTGGATTAAAGCCTTTGAAGCACTCTCCTTGGAATAGACTACTGGTAAAATGATGGTGTGTTGTATCGCACCTTTTAATAAACCACATTTTATTCAGGGAAAGTGGGAAGCTTTTTTGTGGTTTTCAAACTTGATATTAATATTGTCCTGACCAGAAAATGCTGAAACTTGCCCACCCACCCAGTTGTGTTTAGGCTTCTAAAAATAATGTTATTCCTCCATACTCAGACATCTGTTTTCACTCTATTGCCAATTTAAATGCCGCTGTATACTCTGTGTATCATGGCTACTTTCCCAGTATTTTTAAAATTTGCACAGGGTAAGGGGATTTTACAAGTTCTCAAAAACACGAAATATTCCTCTACAGTAGCCACACCACATGATGTCTAAGCGAAATGGCAGGTATCTGCATAATTAAAGAGGTGCACCTGTGTATGCCCTGGATCCCTGTGGCTGGAGCTCATAGCCGAAATGCACTGGAAGGCTCAGCCCCTTCCCAGGAATGGTTAGGGAGGGCTCAGGGCTAGCAGCATTAACTACCAGCCCAGACCGAGCCAGCCATTCCTGACGTCGCGGTGAGAAGATTTTGTTGGTCACAGCCTGCTCCTTTTGGTCTGTGCTCTCCGCGAATGAGGAAGAGCATCACTGCTACCATTTGTAGGCGCTGTGATGAGCACTTTACGTGCGTGATCTCGTTTGACCCTTAGGAGAGTTCTGAGGAAGTAGATCTTCTTTTCCCCATTTTTACGGAGGAGGAAACTGCAGCTCAAACAGTCCCAACTCATTTGCCAAAGCTTGCTAACTGACCTAGGTATTTTCTGCACCACAGTGGGCTGCCTTCCATTTTTAAGGGTCTAGTATTTTATTTTTTATTTATTTTTTTAGAGACCTGGCTTATAAGCATTCTAGTAAGAGTTGAGGTTGTCGAATATGGTGGTAGGTAGTATTTTGGGCAGGCACAGTCAGCAGGATGTGCTGCTTTCTTTTCTGGGTGGCCCAGGGGATTGAGAAGAGTAGAGTGTCAGGAGTCACATGAGATCGGTGTGCAGCAAAACCATCTGCTCCCTGATCTGGGTTAGTGTCCCTTTCCTGGCAGTTGGAAACAAACCACTTATTTAGTGATTCAGGAACTTAATCTTTTTTTTTTTTTTTTTTTTTTTAAACACAGCCATAAGTGGGAGCTTCCTAAAATGACCCATCAGGAATGACCTGGCAGACCTTTTCTTTTAAAATTCAGAAATGTATTTTAGGAAAATTAGGCTCTCTTCTGAAGCTTGAGAAGCTAAGCCATTTCCTATTCCATAACTTCCATTCAACTTAGAACAAGAGCCTGTTATCTGGCAGAGCTTCAGAGAGGTCCTGGCCTCCATTTCTGGTGTGAGCGCCAGAGACAGAGGGTATGGGCCGGGCTGTCATGTCAGGCCGTGCTCTCTGTGCAGACATCGCAGGGCATGGGTGCACCCCCAGGCTGACTGCCACCTCATCCTGCCTCCTCTCTGGTCCTCTCTGCTGTATTTTTAGGTTTTTAGGTCTAGTAAGAGATTGTAATCAAGTCAGCCCATTCTAGAAACCATTTTCCACTAGAGGGAGAGCATATAGGAAATTCCATTTGGCATGAAGATTCTTTTAAAAAATTTTTTAATATATATATTTTAATGTTTGTTATTATTGAGACAGAAACACAGCATGCGTGGGGGAGGGCCAGGGAGAGAGGCAGACACAGAATCTGAAACAGGCCCCAGGCTCTGAGTTGTCAGCACAGTGCCTGATGTGGGGCTTGAACCCGCGAACCGCGAGATCAGGACCTGACCTGAGCCGAAGTCGGACGCTCAACCTACTGAGCCACCTCCCCTGAAGATTCTTCTACTTTCTTTTTTTACGTTATATTTTTTTCCAGTCTCCCTTGTGATAGTAAATACTTTTCCTTTGCATTGAAATATATAAGGTAACAAAACCTGCTTTACTGATATTTTAAAGCAAATGTTTATGTTTTATAACTAAAAGCAGTTATACGAATTTTAAAAATGACACCTGATATTAATATGTAAGGCATGTTATGTATTCAGCTTGGTAACGCTTGGCTGTATGTGGACTCCTGCATTCTGCAGCAGCTCTCTGGGCCCCTCCCTTCAGACTGTGACCTGACTGTCAGTAACCACTGCCAAGAGTCACTGGCCATGAGGAAGACTTGTTACCAGTACATCTTTCTCCCAAGTCAGCTTTTTCCTGGTATACTTAGCATGCTGAGGTGGCTCAGTCACTGTCTAAAAATATGTTTGTTCTCTAAATGATTCTAAGCATTGAGTTCAGTTTAAGTCTTTTTTCGGGACCCCTTTTCTAAAAGTCATTTATATACTCAGATCTGTTGATCTACGTTGGTAGCAGTAGCAGAGGTGGGGTGAATTATTATTATTATTATTATTGTTATTACTATTACTATTATTATTATTATTCAGTTTTGGAATGTTCTTTATTTCTGACATTTCACAAACTTACTGGAGATGCTGCTGCTGGCTAAGAAGCTCTGACTTGGTAGCAGACGGGCACATGAGCGTTTCCTCACTCCTGGCATCTCCATGGCACCTCCTCACTTTCGCGTGGGTGTTAGAAATACGTGATCCTGCCCTCTCCCAAGGCCATACATAGGAGCTCTTTGAGGCCAGGGATTATATTTCCAGGCTCCTGTGCTAAGGCCACAAATGATGAAACATTTTCCTTTTTAGGTATATGTGTATCACTATCTCCAACCTTCCATTTCTTTTTCTGTAAAAGGAGGACAGTAATTTCGGCTTAAGAGTTGGGATGATTAAGTTAGCTATAAAATATTTAAGTTACATCGCATAGTGTTGTGAAAGCACAGTACCTGGCACATAACATTCAGTAAATGTGAACATTTCAGAGCTTAAGAAGCACACTGCCTGCAGCAGAAGAGGAAATTCAGTTTTCACATGTCAGCAGAGCTAGTAATTAAGTGCATATTGTCAATGAAGATGAGATTTATCACCTTTCTTCAGCAGAGCAACTAATTAAACTTTTAGCTACTCAGATAATTAACTACTCAGAGATAATCTTTCAGGCTATACCCTGAACTCAAGTGTAACCAATTATTTTAGTCCCCAAAGTCCCCTAATTTCAAGGATTCGGAGTGGACGCTTGGGTTGTTCTTAGTAGAAACATTATGCTCTTTGATCCTAAAAATGCTTCATGTCTACTACCAAAGCTTAGGTCTTCTAGTGCCCTGGGCGTGACCCAACCCACTTTCTCATTAAACTTTGCCCACTGGTCTGAGGCCACAGTACTGTTTATCTCCTGTAAGTGTCCTACAGCACTTAGAGTTTTAATCACTCATTCGGCACTCATATTTTATCTGGGATTGTTACCGATCCTATGTTTTGTGTTCACTGCCTCAATAGCTAGGACTATACTTCTTTATAGACACTGCATATTTTAGTGGAGAAGCATGGACTCGGTGTCAGGAAGAACTGGGTATAATTTCCATCTAGTCTGGTTATGTAGTTTTGTGGCCTCAGGAAATTAAACTCTTCCCTTGTTTGTAAAAGGAAAGTGATAAGAACTTCCTTCCAAGGTTAGTGTGTGGATCACTTAACCAGATGAACATCTTTCGAGTCTATCCGGTTCCACATACTCTGTGCCTAGATACCTGTGTGCCTGGAGTGGTAGCTCCCTTGAAAGCAGTGTGCTTCCTGTTCTTTTAATCCCTGGCACCTAGCACAGTCAGTATATGGAATAAAGTAGCATCTCAGTAAATGTTGCATGAATGATGAAAGAATGAGAATCCAGGGCCCAGATGTGCCATTCTTATTCTAAAGAACCTTTCAGTCTAGCTAATGATTAAAAATGGATAACAAATAAGATTCTGTAGTAATTAACAGGTAGTAGTTGTTTGATATCTTTTCTCAGTGATTAAGACAATGCTTTGGATGGATACATAGATTGTCTACGCTTATTGTTGTCTTTTGCCAAATATTTTAATTGGCATTAGAGAGTGACCCAGTGAGTTACTGTTTATTTGTATATTTTGGGTGCAGATGGCATTCTTTAAGCATATTGAGTTCTGTCTAGGCTATTTTTTTTTCAAACCTAACTCAAACTCATTGGAAATCCTATGACGGTTGCCAGATAGTCAGGGAGCTTTTGACAAAAAACACTGCTGGGCTAATGTCTTACTTGGAAAAGAGCATGATTCCTATCCACAGACAGTTATGCAAACCAAGATGGGGTATCTGGTATGCTGTTCCTGGACGCAACACCAGAGTCTGAAGCCTAATAGAATAGTCGATTCACAAGAACTCATCTGTTGCCTCCTTTTCCCCCCCAGACTATAGAATCTAACTGGCGGTGTGGACGACACAACTTGCAGAGGATTCAGTGCCGCTCTGAAAATAGTAAAGGTGTCTACTGTTTACAGTATGATGATGAAAAAATTATCAGTGGCCTACGAGATAATTCTATTAAGGTGAATGACTGTATTTTGTATGTATTCTTTTTAGAATTGTGGTGATGTGTTAGATACTAGATCACTGAATCTCTCCACTTACTCTGGATTGTTTTTATCTGTGCCCCTTCATCTTGGCAGCTCTCAGTGTGGTTCTCAAGAACCACAGGGTATTTCCCGAGACTTAACACTGCACCCCTGGACTGTCTCACTTCTTATCCTTCTCTAAGCACATTTACACTCTCTGTTCTGTGTTTAGGTGCACACGGAAGATATCTCAGTATCACGGGGCTCTTGCTGACTTTGCTAGCTGGTGGAAGTGTTGCTGCCTTGCCTGTAAATCACAGTCATTACCTTTTATGGGTGCTGATGAAGGCTCAAATGATAACACAGAAGAATGATAGGACAATTTATATTTATATGTTTTAATTCACTCTTCAATAGTAGATAAGCTGGACCACTTCTCTGTTTTTAATGTTCGGCAGCTGATCTGACAGATTTTGTTTTACATTGTGTATAGCTTATTTTCTCATATTTAAGAAAACATTGCAGTTTTTTTTTTAAGTTACAGATTACATACAGGAAAATTCACTCTTTTTGTTGTAAAGTTATATGAGTTTTGACAAGCACAAAGAATTGTGTAACTGTAACAAAAATCAAGATATAGAGCAGTTCCATCATCCCCAGCCCTTCCCTTATTCAGCCCCTTTGTGTTCAGCTCTTCCCCCTAGACGCCGGGCTTTTAAAATATATTTCTTATTTAATTAATTGTTTGAAAAAAATTAAGTTTATTTATTTTTGAGAGAGAGAGCACACGAGTGCAAGCGAGCATACTTGCTCACGTGAGTGGGGGAGGGGCAGAGAGAGAGAGAGAGGGAGACGGAGAATCCCAAGCAGGCTCCGTGCTGTTAATGCAGAACCCTACTTGGGGCTCGAACTTATGAATCCGTGAGATCATGACCTGAGCCGAAAACAGGAGTTGGATGCTTAACCAGCTGAGCCACTCAGGCACTTCAACCTTTCTTTTTTCTATTCTTACAATTTTGCCTTTTAGAGAATGTTCTATAAATGGTTTCACACAGTATGTAGCTTTTTGAGTTTGGTTTCTTACACTTAGCATCTTATACTTAGCTGAGATTCATCTCCTTTATTACATTTAGTGGTAGTTGATTCCCTTTTCTTGCTTAGTAGCAGCCTACTTTCTGGTGCACCTCAGTGTGTTTATCCATCTACCTGTTGAAGGACATTTGTGTTTCCAGTTTTTACAATTATGAATAAAGCCAGTAGAAACATGTATGCAAGTTTTTATGAGAACATACATTTTTAGTGCACTTGAGTAAAAAGGTAGAAGTGGAATTGTTGACTCATAGTAAGTATCTGTATTTCTTGCTAAGAAATGGCCAAGCTGGTTTTCAAAGTGGCTTTATACCATTTTACATTCCTATCAATAAGGTATGAGAGTTCCCTTTGTAATGCAACCTTGTCAGCCTTTGGTATTCTCAGGCTGATATTTGCCATTCTAATATGTAGACATACATCATTTTGATTTAAATTTACATTTCCTCAACGACTGATGATCACACGCATCTTTCACTTGATTATTTGCCATCTGTATATTTGGTGGGGAAGTATCCGAATGTTTTGTCCATTTTAAAAATGGGTTCTTTGTTTTAATATTGTTGAACTTTGAGAATTCTTTACATATTCTGAATACAGATTCTTTTAAAAAATATTTTTATTTATTTTTGAGAGAGCACAAGTAGGGGAGGGGCAGATAGAGGGGGACAGAGGATCTGAAGTGGGCTCTCTGTTGACAGCAGCTAGCCCAGTGTTGGACTTGAACTGATGAATCACGAGATCATGACCTGAGCTGAAGTTGGATGCTCAATTGACTGAGCCACTAGGTGCCCCTGCATACACATCCTTTTTTAAGATAGGTTTTGCAAATGTTTTCTTCCAGTCTTGTCTTTTCATTTTCTCAATAATGTCTTTCATAGACCAAGAGATTTTGATTTTGATGAAGTATAGTGTACCATTTTTTCTTTTATGGATCATGCTTTTTTAATTTTAAAGTTCATTTATTTTGAGAGTGTGTGAAAGTGGAAGAGGGACAGAGAGAGAAGGAGAGAGAATCCCAAGTAGGCTCTGTACTGTCAGTGTAGGGCTGACACAGGGCTCCATCCCATGAACTGTGAGATCATGACCTGAGCTCAAATCAAGAGCCGGATGCTCTGCCGATTGAGCCATCTAGGTGCCTTACTTTCATGGATCTTACTTTTTGATGACATACCTAGCAAGTCTTTCACTGAGCTTTTTGGATCTGTAAATTTATGTCTTTCGTTCACCAAATTTCAAAAGTCTTTGGCTATTATTTTTTCAAATATTTTTTCTGCCCCATTTTCTTTTTTTCTCCTTCTGAGACTCTTATTACATAAATAGTAGATCTTTTGTTATTGTCTTACATTTTCTCCAGTCTTTTAACCCTTCTTTTCTGGATAATTTCTATTAGTCTGTCCTCAAGTTGACTGCATGCTGTATCTCCTTCTTAGAAATTCATAGGATAGAGTAGCACATAAAGACTCTGAGAAGGTCTGCAGGAGAGAGACACTCAGTGTTTCCCAACTTCCAAAATATATTTGACCACAGAACCCTATTTTTATGTAGTACTTATCAATTGCCCTGATAACCTGTGGCCATAAATATACTCTAGAAAGAGTGACATATGTTACTATTTAATTTGGACAATTATCTTTTAAGGAATAGTAGGAATGGTTTATAAGGGTGGGGTGGGGGGTTGCCAGGGTGGCTCAGTTGGTTAAGTGTCCAGCTCTTGATTTCGGCTCAGGTCATGATTTCACAGTTCATGGGTTCAAAGCTGCGTCAGGCTCCATGCTAACAAGGTGGAGCCTGCTTGGGACTCTCTCTCCCCTTTTCTCTCTACCTCTCCCACATGGGTGCACGTGCTCTCTCTCTCTCTCTCTCAAAATAAATAAATAAACCTTAGAAATAAAAGAGTGGTTTGTAAGGACCTTATCAGAGCATAGGCTGGCCACAGGCTTGCATTTCATTTACATTGGATGTGTTTCTAAAAAAGTTCTGTTAATAGAGGCACACCATGTTTAAAATAGGCATACGTTTGATTTATAAGACACAAACAGTAGAGCAGAGATGCATTTAAGAGAGATCATCTAGACCAGTGGTTGTAAACCTTTTGTACTTCATTCTGTACCAGTCCTGGATCTCTTACCACTCTTTCAAAATAGCTGTGTTCCTAATGGGTCAGAAATGAGAAGCAACCTTGCTGTTGTAGAAAGATAGTTCAATGTCTCACTTTGGCTAATTGCAGTATACTTGAGGGATGCTGCAAATTATGACAGTATGATTTTACAAGGGAAGAAACAGGTTTGCACAATCTATTTTTAACAATTCAGTCTTTTAAAAAATGATTTCCTATCCCCTATTATATGTGGAGCGTATTGAAAACTTGGGAACCACTGGAAAGATCAAAAGAAGATAGAAAAAGAGCATTCAGAGAACAATACCAGTTATTATTAACATTATCTTTCCTTTTTCATCTATTTTTTCTTTAAATATATTATCACCATATAGATGGCTTTCATTCTGTTTTTTAAAAAACATAACTGTAATACAGCATTATATTCTCTCATTGAAAACTTTTCATAGTTTACTTTGAAATTTTTCTGAAATGTCGAACATTTTTCATTTAAAAATTTTTTTTGTAATTAATCATAATGGGTTAAGGGGATGCATTTTTAAAGGCTCTTAGTAGATATTGTCACATCATTTTCCAGAGGGTGAGCCAACATTTTTCAGGGTTTATTTAAAAATTCCCTTTATAAGGCTGTTAAATATAATGAGTACAAAAGTTGGAGGGACAAAGTAAACAAAATAATGCATCTGTTTTGGAAGTTATTCAATATTGTCTCTTTTCTTTTTTTGTCCTTTTGCACCTGTTTGAAGTTTCACTGCTCTTATTTATTGTAACGCAGGTTTGTTTTTATTTTATGATTCAGAAAGTAAGGTAAGACAAAAACATTTATCAGAAGGTGAGATACTAAATCACTGTTTGTGGTTGATCTTGTCTCAATAGATTTGGGATAAAACCAGCTTGGAATGTTTGAAAGTGTTAACGGGACACACTGGCTCTGTCCTTTGTCTCCAGTATGATGAACGTGTCATTGTGACTGGTTCTTCAGACTCCACAGTGAGGTGAGTGATTTGGTTTCGCTGGTCTGAACTTGTATATCTTCTGTGCGAAGGCTGAGAGTGCACCCTTTCCTGGGATGAGCACACACGTACTTTGTATATGTTTTATATGTGTATTTCAAAACCAATTCAGGTGTGGGTTTATTTGAACAAAGCAGGCCAACTTTTATTAAATGGGTCCTTTCCCATTGTTGTATGTTATAGAGCTGGAGATGTACTTTCCTATAGAAGCACATTACCTAGCATTAGGCTAGCTTTCTCCTGGGGGACCATGCTCCAGACTTTGGGAAAAGTCACCAGCCTGCTTAGTGCCTTATCTCTGGCTCAGTGCTTCTCAGGCACTACTTCTGCCACAGTAGCCTGCGAATTTCCTCCTATCCTCTGTGTGAACTTGCATTCTTAGGAGACAGGGTTTACAGAAAAGCTGTGGTGTGAAAGGGCTGCCCCTAGGAACCTTATATGTCATGGATGAAGTAGCTGCCATATTGCCTTTGTCCATAAAGCGATTGGGTAAATAGACGCATGTGGGAATTGATGAGATGTCATGACTTACAGTCTGTAGTTTGCAATGGATAAATAATGGACTTTGAGACCTATCAGAGGTCAAAAAGAACCTTAAGCTTGGAAACTGTCCTCAATTCTCCAACTACCAAGCCTCCTTCCCCTGTCATCTCATACTCACTGTGAGCCCACTTACATGAAGAATCATTTTGTTGTCATCACCATCCCTGATTACCTGATGTTAAATAAACCTCAACCTGGACAGAGCCAGAATTGGCCACCTTTCTTCCTTTTTTTTTTTTTTTAAGCTTATTTATTTATTTAGAGAGATCAAGAGAGAGTGAATGGGGGAAGGGCATAGAGAGAGGGAGAGAGAGAGATCCCAAGCAAGCTCCGCACTGTCAGTGCAGAGCCCAGTGTGGGGGCTCAAACTCATGAACTGTGAGATCATGACCTGAGCTGAAATCAAGAGTAAGACGCTTAACCTATTGAGCTACCTGGGCACCCCCATAATTGGCCTTTTTTTGAAACCCTCTCAGTACTTCTCAGCAGATAGAATAATTGCTTCTGGGGGCTCCTTTCAAGCATGGCCTTAGGTGTGAGGTCCCACTCACCAGATACAAGTGAAGCTTACATCTCTCTAGCTACTACTAAGAATGGGCCCAGGGCACAGACACTAAATTCCTCCTGGTTGTGTCAGTAATTATGCATTGTTCCTTTCTGTTCTCTAGAGTCTGGGATGTCAACACGGGTGAAGTTCTGAACACATTGATCCACCACAATGAGGCTGTGCTTCACTTACGCTTCAGCAATGGACTCATGGTGACCTGTTCCAAGGATCGCTCCATCGCTGTGTGGGACATGGCTTCTGCTACGGACATCACTCTACGTCGTGTCCTTGTTGGCCACCGTGCTGCCGTCAATGTAGTAGACTTTGATGATAAATACATCGTGTCTGCCTCTGGTGACAGAACCATCAAAGTAAGTATGTCTGCTAGTCATAACTCTGCTTACTCCTGTGCCTTTTAAAACATGGAGGAAGCAGAGGTGGCTTTTACCAACCTGGTAGTGGGCAAGATCTGTATTCTCCTTCACCTGTGCTTGATTTATTCACTTAATTTTGAGAACAACCCGCCATGCCATAGACCCTAGACTGGATACTGGAGATACGAGAATGAGTAAGGCCCATCCCTGCCTTCAGGAAGCTCAGCGTGTGGTGGGTGGCAGGCATGAGGCAAACGGTTGTAGTCCACGGTGAGTCATAGGATGTGGGTAAATGCAGGTCTGATTCCGATATCCATTTTAACTTTATAAAATTTTAGCTTTGAGATGCAGTTCATATACCCTGAGTTTCACCACTTAAAAGCATGCGGTCCAGTGACCTTTAATATAGTTACAGTGTTAGCCATCACTAGTTTCAGAACATTTTCAATCCCCTCTGGAAACACCTTAAACCCATTGATAGTCAACCCCTGTTCTCTTCTTCTGGTCCTTAGCAATCACTGATCTGTTTTATATGCATGGATTTGCCTCTTCTAAATGTTTCATATGAAAGTAATCATATGATATGTGGCCTTTTCTGTTGGGCTTCTTGCACTTAGTGTAGTGGTTTCATGGCTCCTCCATGAATATCATAGCATGTGTCAATCCTTCATTCGTTCTGATGAATGAATAAAATTCCACTGCGTGGATGTACCACGTTGTTTATCCATTCATCTGTTGATGGACTTTTGGTTGTTTGCACTTTTTATTTGTTACACATAATGCTGCCATAAACATTTGTGTATATGTTTTTGCACAGATAAAAATTTTCAGTTCTCTTGGGGTGCCTGGGTGGCTCCGTCGGTTAATCATCCAACGTCGGCTCAGGTCATCTCACGGTTTGTGGATTCAAGCCCCGTGTCGGGCTCTGTGCTGACAGCCAGCTCAGAGCCCGGAGACTGCTTCTCATTCTACGTCTCCCACTCTCTATGACCCTCCCCTGCTCACGCTCTCTCTCTCTCTCTCTCTCAGAAATAATAAAACATTAAAATGAAAAAAAAATTTTTTTTCAGTTCTCTTGAAATGTTAACTCTGGGTTCAATATTTTGAGGAGCTACCAAACGTTTTCCAGAGTGGCCACGCCATTTTAAAATCCCACCAGCATTGTGTGAGCATTTGAATTTGGATCAAAAAAACCTTTTTATGACCAGCACTAGGTAGCATTCTCGTATCTAGTATCTAGCCCTGCAAATCACAGAGACAGCATCAAACTTTAGATTAAGTGGTCTGGAAGTTGAACAAGTAAGGTTTGAATGCAGTAATTCACTTACCACTCAGTCAGACCAGTTGGACCAAGATCACTGCCTGGAAGTCCAGAGGGCCTGGGCCTTTTTACGGAGCAGCTGTTGCATAATACCAGCCTGGAGGATTTCTCCGTCTCCTTGCCAGCACTTGTTATTGTCTGTCTTGTTTATCACAGCCATGCTACTAGTCCCGCAGTGGGGTCTCTGGTTTGGATTTCCATTTCCCTTGGGACCAGTGATTTTGAGCATCTTTTCAGTGCTTATTGGCCATTTTTATATCTTCTTTGGAGAAACATCTATTTCTTAAAAAATGGGATTATTTGGGGGTTTTTGTTTTTTCTTTTTTCTTTTTACTGTTCAGTTACAAAACTTCTTTATATATTCTGATTACAAGTACCTTATCAGGTGAATGATACTTGCAAATATTTTCGTCCATCCTGTGGCTTCTCTTTTCACTGCCTTGATGATGTTCTTTGACACACAGACAACTTTAATTTTGGTGAAGTGCAGATTATCAATTTTTGTCTTTTGTTGTCTATGCTCTTATTGTCATGTCTGAGAAACCATTGCCTAATCCAAGATCACAAAGACTTACTCCTGTGTTTTCTTCTGAGAGTTTCCTAGATTCAGCTCTCAAATTTAGGCCTTTGGCTTATTCTGAGTTATAGTTTTGTATATTGTGTGAGTTAGGGGTCCGGCTTCATTCTTCTGAATGTGGAGATCTAGTTATCCCATTCAGCTACAAATGCAGCTGGTAAAATAATTCAGGACACTCTGGTTGCTTTGCATCTCCTTCTTTGGCTTGTAATATATTAAGTGTGTCTGTGAACATCTAAGCCTTGCAGATGGTTTCACAAAGGAGGGATTATTTATTCCACATACATAATATTAGGACTGATGTGTCAAAACAAATGGAGCTGTTCAAGGAACTATGCTGGAAAAGAGGAAGATGTGAAAGGTGAAACTTTTTCACATCAGTTACATTGGATTTGACGTGTCAGCTGGCACAGAAACACACTCTTCCCTCCAGGCAAGTGAATGTCTGAACCATCCAGGAGATGTTCTCTCTGTGAATATCTCAAGATTTGGAGACTTCACAGCTTCCCTCTCTGTTTCATTCCTGTTTTATCACTCTGCAGCCAGGAAAACTGTATGCCGGCCAGTCTGTCCCCCAGCCTCTGAACCAGATTTCATAATCAAGTCTTTTGGTCATTCTTAGAAGCTCTGATATTTTTAAAAAGGTATATTGTGAGAGGGCTTTTTTGCATTTATTCTTAAAATGTTATCAATTGGTTCTCTAGGTCTGGAGCACAAGTACCTGTGAATTTGTTCGTACTCTGAATGGGCACAAGCGAGGCATTGCCTGTCTCCAGTACAGGGATCGGCTGGTTGTTAGTGGATCATCAGATAATACCATAAGGTGAGTGGAAGTTGGGGTGCTGACAGAGCAGGCTGATTTTTGCTCTAGTTTTGCCTCCTCTCCCAGTCTTGATGTTCAAAAGACTCAGCGCCTTTGGGGATACTTCATGTACGAAAACTCTAGGTAACTTGTGTTAATCTGTTTGGTCCTGCATACCGAAGTGGACAAACTGATTCCTCCGATACACACATCTTATAACATACGCTCCACCTGAGATCCCTTAACACCACAGCCCCTCGGGACAGAGGATGCCCCAGCCTGATTCTACTTTCCCTTACCTGTAAGCTCCTGTCTTGCTCACTCGCAGGTGGGAGGAATGTACTTGATTTATCTGTGTCTTACCCAAGACTGCTCTACAGACTCATCCACTCCTGTTTCAGGTTTTCATCTCCTTTTTTTCTTCCCAACACTCAGGGTCCTTGCTTTCTAATAAACCTTGACTGTCCATAGACACTTTATTAAGAGCTTTCCTTAAATGTCTGTTTACTGATCCCAAGTCATTTTTCCATTGTCCCGACATTTGCTAATAGCTGTTTTATAACCAAATTCTTAAATGTTGGAGCAAAATAAAGATTGGTTTCAAGATGGGTTTTAAAAGAAAGAAGGAAGGAAGGAGAGAACAAAACAGCAGTAAAGCTGAAATCGCTGCAAGTTTTCTTTATCATTTTAAGTTTTAAGATATTATAGAAGTCAGTTGAGAACCTGAGTCTTGGTGGTTCTCTTATATCCATCATGCTTTATATTAATATTTCATCAGTAAACAGCCCTTAACTTTTCTCACTGGAATCTCTGGGATTTTACAAAACCCTAATGTATATTCCTTTATAGTTTATAGAGGGGAGCCACTTTGGAGTCAGTGGCAGTGCTGAATGGCTCTGCTCACAGTAGATTAGAGAAGCTGCCATCACTGACACTGAAGAGAAGATTTGCTGAGGGTGGCTGTGGTAAAATATTCATTGGGTATATGGTGAGAGCTACTGGTAGAGAGGCTAAGAAAAACTTGTTACGGAATTAGTTTGCTGACTTTGTTTGGTACATGTTAGCTTGCCATTAAGATTTATTTTTACGAACACTGTAGAAAAATCAATGATGACAGAAAAATTTAAAGATCTTCATTTTCAGAATTGTCCTATAAATCATATAGCGAGAAAAAAGCTGAGCATAGTGTATGGGTTTGTGTTTTTGACATGCTTCATATACCCAATGAGAGACTCCTACTGTGACCGTGTGAACTGGACAACCCTAGTGTGCAGTAATATCTAGGAGGGATATCCCTAACCCTCATCAGGAAAGGAAGACCATTATGCGGGTCCACTGGTTCTAACTTCAGTGGGTCTCATGGACGCCAGGCTGGAGGTGCCTGGGGTGGAAGCCTAACCCCCTGGCTGTGAATATTGTATCTTTCCCCTCCGCTGCAGCCCCCACACATACATGCCTTTTCTTCTCTCCTGCCTGCAATCCCTATCTCCCCCAGAAAAATCCTTCCTAGACCATTTGGCTACATGGTTTCATCAATTCGACATCAAAAGAATGCCTAGGAACTAAATAGAACTGAAGTTTCTTGTTTGTTGATCTTATTTAAATAGTAATACATGCATGTGATTAATAAAGGTTTCTAATTGAGTAAAAGAAAATACAATGAGAAGTAAGTCTTCTACCCAAATTAGTGCTTTAAAATATACAAGTGGTATAAATGTACATGCATATCTTTCTCTGTGTACAGTGTAGACTGGGAATGAGATAGAAAAAAAGTTCAAGAGAGTGAAAGTCATGTATGGGGCAGATAGGAGGAACTCGGGATGGTGTGAATTATGTGTGGGAAATTGTTTCACAGAGCTCTGTTTCACATTCAAGGCTGTGGGATATCGAATGTGGTGCCTGTTTAAGAGTCCTTGAGGGACATGAAGAGTTGGTCCGATGCATCCGGTTTGATAACAAGAGGATTGTCAGTGGGGCCTATGATGGGTACGTATTTCAGGTTCCTAAGTGCACTGCTGTCACCGTGTCTGCAGGAAAAAGGAGTGCTGTGTATTAGCGGCTGTGTGTGTGCCAGCTCAGTGCCCGGTCCTTTCTGTGTGCTGGTGGATGGCACTTGTAACTGTACCGCTTGATCAAGCAAGGCCACTCCAGCCCAGAAGGATGAGCAGTCTTGTCCCAAGTCTAGCAGAGCCCCTGTAACCCCTGTGCTTACCCCTTTAACCGTTGTTGTAAACACTGGGAGTAGCTTAGGTTGTGCAGGAATTCAGTTCTTTGCCTTTGCCCGAAATTAAACCTGTGTGTGTGTGTGTGTGTGTGTGTTCGTTCAGTGATACATTTCCTTTCCCCTTTTGGTTAATTGAACAAATACTCTTTAAAAAGCCTAATGGCTTTTTAAATGAGCAAATGGCAACTATAAATCTTTCAAGGTGACCTTATATATACTCATAGATTAGTTGGTCTGTTTATGCTCCTATTATTAACTTTCAGCATTTGTTTCGTTTGAAGAAAGGTATCCTTGGAATTTCCCAGAGAGCCCTAGCTTCTGTCAGCAGCACCTACTCAGCCCTAGAGAGCCCCCTGCTTAATGAATTTGGTGACATAGATTATCAAGTCAGGAACTGAATTTAGATAACATGAAGTTGTTTTCTTATCTCCCTTAAAAATATTTCTTCACGGTTTCAGCAGTTCTGAGAATGTGTAGGTCCTTATTTTTTCCAAATCAAATGTAATTCATTTAAATAATTTGTAAAAACATAAGCCTGTTCTCCATTAGCTTATTAGTGTTTTTTAAAATTTATTTTGAGAGATTGAGAGTGCAAGTGGAAATAGACAGAGAGAGACTCCGGAGCAGGTTCCACACTGTCAGCACAGAGCCCAATGCCAGGCTTGACCCCACAAACTGCGAGATCACAACCTGAGCCAAAAGCAAGAGTCAGGCTCGAACCAACGGAGCTACCCAGTCGCCCCTCCACTAGCTTTTATAATAGCAGTTCAGATGCACTCCTTTCTATCAAGGAAGTACTCGACAATATATAAAATGATAACTTTTCCACTAACTGCAATCTTCTTTTCTAGGAAAATTAAAGTTTGGGACTTGCAAGCTGCTCTTGACCCTCGAGCCCCAGCAAGCACGTTGTGTTTGCGCACGTTGGTGGTACGTAGTCTGTTGAAGTGGGAGTGGGTCCTGTGCCGGAGGGTGGCCTCCTGTATATGGACCTGCCTAGCTGTGTCACAGGAAAGCTTGCGGATCTCCTAGCCGGCCTTCGGAGAAACGCATTTTTCATTTTGGTTAGCCAAAATCAGAGAGTAATTGATATTTACATTACAGTGAGCTCTTTCCTAAGGAACATTAATTAATACAACTTAAAATACGAAAGCAGGCATCCTAATTTGTAGGCAGATTGGTTTCCTTCCTATAGATTTGGGAGAGTTCCTTTTTTTTTTTTTTTTTTTTTTTAATTTTTTTTTTTTTTCATTTATTCATTTTCGAAAGATGGAGAGAAACAGAGCAAGAGTGGGGGAGGGGCAGAGAGAGAGACGGAGACACAGGATCTGAAGCAGGCTCCAGGCTCTGAGTTTTCAGCACAGAGCCTGACGCGGGACTCAAATCCATGGACTGTGAGATCATAACCTGAGCTGAAGTTGGATGCTTAGCCAACTGAGCCCCCTGGGCACCCCTTGGGAGAGTTCTTGATATCAGCATCTGGTTACCTTTTATTTTTATAATACGGTACATTTCTGTATTATTAACATGATTTCTCTTCAATCTATATTGTATGAATTATTGCTTTCGCATTTAAAAATAATTTTATATGTTAATCTTGTTTTAACATCTTTAGCAGGCTCATTGTTTCTAATAGTCTAGTTGCTTTTGTTATATTAATGAGACAGTTTTTTGAAAATACTGATAGATTTTTCTTTTTAGTAGCTTTACCTTTTATTTCTATTTCTTTGCTTCTTGCATTGATTAGAACGTGCAGAACTATGGTTAGGGACATTCTTGTTTTCTTCTTGATTTTAATGAGAATGCTTCTTATATTTCACCATTAATTTTGATTTTGGCTGTGGTTGAAATAGATATTCATGGTAATGTTAAAAACACTACCCTTCTGGTTCTGCTTTTTACAGTGTATCAAGAATGGGTATTAAATATTGTTGTTTACCTTTCCAAGATCCTTGATGAAGCGATCACATCATTTTTCTTCTTTGACACATTAATAAGCCAGGATCTCAGATACAAAGATTAATTTAAAGAAAAGGCCTAGCAGGAAAAGCCAGAGTTTTGTCCCTGGGGTTAAGGACAAAGCTCAGTAAGCTCTGGAACATTCAGGAAGCCTGGATAAGGAACTGCATTTTCAGCCTGCGCCAGATCACGGATAGAAATGAGGGATTGTAAAGGTCTCTTTTTACTCATCAAGCTGTTACATTTCACAGGAACATTCTGGACGTGTGTTTCGGCTACAGTTTGATGAATTTCAGATCATCAGCAGCTCCCATGATGACACTATTTTGATTTGGGATTTCTTAAATGTGCCTCCCAGTGCCCAGAACGAGACCCGTTCTCCCTCCAGAACATACACGTACATCTCCAGATAACAGTCTGCACTTTACCCGTTTCAGGTGAGTACACCTCCATGTTTAATCTTGCTAATCCCTTTGCGGGAGTTTTGTGATTTGGGTTTCCCATCGAATGGAACTGAGGTGGTTATTAGTGTTTATTAGCTGTGTCGACTTGGCCTAGTTTGGATGTAAGGCTAGATCTTTACGGTCACATTAAAATAAGGTCAAAATCAGAGTCCTACCTATTGTGGGTTTTCACATGGGCAGACAGTGTGGTTCCTGTTTTTTGAAACTGTTTTCCTAAATCATTTCTCAGGTCCTGTCAATTTAACACAGGCAGAGTCCTTCAGATTTTGTTTTGGGGTGTAGGAATCTCCTTTTCTCTTTCTGCTGTTTCAGTTCTTTTGTTTAAAAAAAAAAAATCACCATCAGCCAAACACTCAGACTTCCCCCTTTGTCCCCATAATAATCTGCCCACCATTATAATCTACCCACTGTCCCCTAGAAGAGGAATCAAAGAAAGGTGTTTGTTGAGAGCATCCCTGAAACCCGTTCTTCATCCATTAGACACAGCAGGTACCCTGGAGGACTTAGAGCCATTGTGACCATTGCTGATGGCATGTTTTGGTTACTAAGGGTGTCCAGTCTAGAGGATGAAAGCCTTACTTGGCTGTGTCCTGGGACCTGATGGCCCTGCTCACTGGAGCGGTATTTCCAACTCTAAAAATTTTGCAACGGGGCCAGTACATTCTGTGCACATTAACCTTTACAGATTGAATAAATTGGTTTGTACCTGTTTGTATTACTATGTATATATGTATGTAAAGAGTGATTAATAAAATTCATGTTTATTTTAAAATGTTACTTAACACTTAGTGGCTCTTTATCATTATATGTTTTCCTGCTCATTAAATATTAAAAGTGTAAAGAAAGTTTATGTGCAGAATTGTGAAATTCTTTTTGATGAAAAAATAGGGCCCCTAAATGACCAAGTTACCATCGTTTCTCATATTTCTTACTTAAGACTCAGGCCCAAAACCCAGATGTCCAGGAAGTCTGTCTTACCCAAGGGTCAGCAGGCTACAGCCAGAGTCCAAATTTGTTCCACTCCCTGATTTTATTCCGCTACTACAGCAAGCTAAGAATAGTTTTTTACCCTTTTAAATAATTGAAGACAATTTAAAGAAGAGTACAATTTTATGACACATGGAAATTGTGTGAAATTCAAATTCTAGTGTCCGTGAGTGAAATTTTATGATAATAGCCATGCTCATTTGTTTATATCTTGTCGTGGCTGCCTCTGTACTTCATTGGCAGAGTTGACTAGATGCCACAGAGACCATATGGCTTGCGACATCTAAACTATTTATTACACATCTCTTTAAGAAGAAGTTTGGTGTCCTCCAGTCTTGGGCCTATGTCATCGATTAGTGATAAAGCAAGGGTCTGCCTCAGGAAGGGCAGATAAGCTTTTTCTTCATCTGGCTGAGTTTGGTCAGTAGTGCCTGGCTGGAGAGCTGCCTTTGGAAGGATTCTGGGACCCTCTGTGGACCCCAAGGGACAAGTGCTGTGCTAGGTTGGCAGTGTCTGCCTGGACGTGGCAAGTAATGACCTATAAGCCACATACATAGTTAATGTTCCTAGTCCCAGGTGCGTTCATACTACTTCTCATGATAGTGACCATCTCTCTGCCTTGCTGCCTTCTGTCTGGATGGATTCTTCATAAGTTGGAAAATCCGTATGGCAGTTATTACAGTCATTGAATGGAATCTTTTTTTTTTTTTTTTTAAATGTTTTATTTATTTCTGAGAGAGAGAGACAGCAGGGGAGGGTCAGAGAGAGAGGGAGACACAGAATCTGAAGCAAGTTCCAGGCTCTGAGCTACCTGTCAGCACAGAGCCTGACGCAGGGCTCGAACCCACAAACCACGTGATTATGACCTGAGTCGAAGTTGGATGCTTAACCGACTGAACCACCCAGGCGCCTTGAATGGAGTCTTAAAATAGATATAATAGGGGATTACAGAGGAAGAAGGCAAGGATCTCTTGAGTGATTTCTCCTCCCCACTTCATCCTCCTTTCCCAAAAATCCCAAAGAAAATACAGGGAAGGGAGGAATGGACCCAAATGAAAACTGGTTTCCCTCCTAGTCTTTCCTCTCCCTCTTCAGCCCACTCTCCATTCTGCTATCAACTAAGATTATCTGAAGCCCTGCCTCTGCCATCCTTTACTGGTTTCCTGTCGCTCTCAAGGTCAAGGTTCAGCTACTTCCAATTAGCTGACAGGAGTTTCGGCATCTAGCTGTTACCTTCTGCCCTCACCGTCCTCCCCCATGGCCCAGACTCCTGTTACTCCCTTCTAAAACCTAGTGCTCCAACCAGGCTGAATTCTGTTTAATTTCTCTAATTACACTATAGTAGTGCAGCCCTCCCCCGTCTCCCTCCCCTTGCTTGTGTTAGTACGGCTTCTAGACAGCCCCACTCCCCCTTTGCCCTTTCATTTCATTTAATTTATCATTTGATGTTGAAATGGTTTACATACCTGTCTCCCTCACAAGGCCGTGGACTTCCTTTTATTGTGGAGCTCCAGTGTTGAGTGGAGACCCCGAGTGGATTGTAAGCGCTCATTGGTATTTGTTGGGCACGTGGCACCCATGCCAAAGAGACATATTTGTGTTTTTTCTATGAGGCCACACAAGAATTTACCCTTAAATGGATAAATACAGCTATAGTGTATTCCTGCAGCCACCTTCAGCAAGCATAAAAATAATGTCAGTAAAAAATTGGAATAAAGTATCTAAACTGGCACGGTCAGGTACAGATTTATTCCCTGCTTAGACAGGTCACCTAGATGTACCCTCCCTCTGCCCCGCCCCTGTTGTTTTTTTAAACCAATTTTATTGAGATAAGATTTGTGTAAAAATTGCACTCATTTAAAGTGTACTGTTTGATGAGATTTCACAAATGTCTACCTGAAAATACCTCCACAACCAAGATAAGACTATTTCTGTCACCCTCAAAAGCTCCCTTGTGCCATCTTTGTAGTCAAAGCCTGACCCCAGCCCAGCCTTAGCAAAGACTGGCCTGCATTAGTTTACATTTTCTAAAGTGCACTGTCCACTATGGTAGGCAGTAGCCACTTGTGGCTGTTGAGCTCTTGAAATGTGGCCAGTGTGACTTAGGGACTAAATTTTAAATTAAAATGGAATTGAATTAAATTGACTGTTTAATTGTATTGAATCATACTTTATTTAACTTTACATTCAAATAGCTACATGTAGATAATGGCTCCTGTTTGGACCGGCATAGTTTCAGAAGTTTTGTATTTTAAGCTTTTACATTTCTGTCTTTGATCATTTAGAGTTAATTTTTGTGTGTGGTGTGAGAGAAGAATACACTGGCCTTGTTTTTTCTATAGCTGTCTAGTTGTTCCAGCACTATTTGATTAAAAAGAATTTCCTTTTCTCATAGAATTGCTTCAGCGTCTTTGTCCAAAAGTCAGTTGACCACTTGTTTGTAGGTCTATTTCTGGACTCTGTTCTAAGTCCATGATCTATGTGGCTGTCCTTTTGCCAATACCATAGTATGTAATAACTGTTCCAACTTTAAAAAAAATTGTTTTGACTATTCTAGATTCTTTAGGTCTTCACATTCAGTTTTGAATTGTCAGAGTCTGTGAAGGGACTACTGGGATTATAGTTAGCACTGCATTGAATTGTAAGATCATTTCCCCTTAATAAGTGTTGAGCCTTCTAATCCATAAACATGGTAGATTTCTCTGTTGTTTAGGTCTTCTTCAGCTTTTCCTAAGCAGTATTGCAGTTTTTAGTGTAGAAGCATCGCACATCTTTTGTTCAATTTATTCCATTCTTTTCTAAGCTATACATTTTCCTCTACACATTGCTTTAGCTGCATCCCACCTATGCTTTCATTTTTCCATATACGAGAAGCACATAAAATAGACATGGGTGACTGTAGCAATAGTTTGAACTCCTGGAATGGATAGGCTCAGGGGAATAGGTGAATCAGAGAACCACCTAAGTGTAACGCTTTTTCTTTTCTTTTGTATTTTTGATTTGTGTGTTTGTCTTCACATTCTGTTTAGAGAGGTATATGGTAAACCCAAGACATCCATAGTATGTTCCTCCTCTCTGGCATATTTAATAGATGAATGGTAGAACACAGGAAAATTGGACACAAATTGGACAACTTTTACATACTACTTTAAAGGGCCCCGGAACAAGATTTCTTTGGTTGAGAAATGAAATAATCACCACTGGTGTTTCTCTCACTGGCTGTGGTGGAAAGGAAACTGTGGTGTTACTTCTTCCAGGCCCTCCTCCCACCCCTTTTTGGGAATGTATGAACAACTGCCCTTGTTATGATCCACAATTATAAATCAATGGAAAAATCATATCTGCTTTTTAAGCAGCACAAGCAACGAAACCTCAAATGTGTTTGTCTCTTCAAAGTGTATTACTTTTGACAACCTTGGCAGTCAGCTCTATAGATTTTACTGCTCTTTTCCAAATTCTTTTCATTTATTGTAACATGAAAAAAATTATTACCATGTGATCCTGTAAGATTTATGCATAATAAGAAACACTACCCTAATGATGATTTAACCTTGCAGTAAAATATGCACCCCTAAAATATAAGGTAAGAGTATTTCTATGTCAGGAAAGTTAGTGATAGATTTATTTGCTGAGTCATTTTTTTAAAATTACTAACTCCTAAGAGCTAATATATACAGTAGCTCTCTTTTTTATTACAAGATAATATAAGATCATTATGAGGAAATTAGAATAAGTAGATAAGCCAAAAGAAAATAAACTACTCAAGATTCACCGTTGTCAACTCCCTTGTAGATATTCTTTCAGGCTTTCTAAAAGTATGGTTAAGAACTGTACATGTTCTTAAAATGCTTTTTCCCCCCTCCATTGTAATTTGTTTCTTGTCTGTAATGTCAATATTTGTCTAATTCACCATTCCTAATGGCAAAATAATATTCAGTTGTTTAGATAGGCCCTGTTCTATAGGTATGTTTTCCCCCAGCTTTTAGCTGTTACAAAACACACTGCCGTGATCATTCTTTTAGCTAAATCTTTGCTTTATTACCTTTGGATAAAATTCTAGCGTGTCAGGTTTAAAGGTATGATGTTAAAGACTTTGGTGCCTAGAGTCATGTCACTTACCGGGAGGGTTAAATCAGTTTACCTTCCCACCAGCAGTTTTGGGGGGTGCCTACTTCTTATCTGTGGATGTTCATGTTTTAAAAATAATACTCTTAAAGACCCTTCCTGCAAAAGCTGTGGTGAATGAAATTAAATCTCTCTTGAACTCATTGAGAAGGCTTATTAGGATTCTTGATCTTTACGAAAATTGACAACCTTTTAGGAAAGGTTCCTTTAAAAAAAGTATAAGCTTAAAAAAATCTCACTTTTTGTCAGAGAATCTAGACATAGAAGTAACTTTTAGATCTTCTAGGCCAGTGGTTTAGTGCTGTGTTTGGAAAGGTTGTGACCCATTAGTGATTGTGAACTCATTTTTAATCCACTTTGTTTTGATGAAATTTAGAATAGAAAATGTCAGCCTGTATTGTACATAGTAATGATAAGTATTAGGTGCGTGCGTGCATGCGTGTGTGTGTGTACATATTTATATACATGGGTGAGTGTAGAGAATGTGATTAAAAAGTGTCCTGACTCACGGTCATGGTCAAAACAATAACCTTTAGTAGTCTTTCCCCCTGCATTATATTGTCCTTATATAAATGATTTATTTCAAAAAGAAGTAGTTTCTGATTATTAGCATTCTATTTAGAACGAATACTTTATTTACCAGTTTTTGCATATTTTTGTTTCACAATGATAGATGACGTCTCTCTCAGGCAGCTATGAGACCAGCCCTCTTAGGCTTTGGATGTCATAAAAGATTATGCTAACTATAAAGTCTGACATTAAGCATATTTTGTTACATGCATAATTTTTTAGCAGGAAACAATGAAAGACGTAAGTGATAGGGTCAGTCATCTCTTCGAATGCCTTGTCACTTAATGGGCTAATGCTTTGAACTAAACAATGTGCCTGAGCCTTAGTTCTTTTATTTGTGAAGTGGGTATAATAGTTTCTCCCTCCTAAGGTTTTTGTGAGGTTTAAATAAATACGATGCTTGGTATGTAAGTACACTCGAAACATCTTGCAGCTTTTATTTTTGATGTGGATTATATTTGAAAATCAGTAACGTGTTACGTGTGTGCAAGTGTGTGTGTGGATGCGGATGGGCTGCGGTGTATGTCTCCTCCCACGTCTAACCAGAATATCCACCCATTCTCCCTTTGTGTTTTGTTTTGTCATTTTGTTTCCCCAGGGTTTCCTAGTCTTGAACTACTGGCTACATGGCTACCAAATGCCTAAGGGAGTTCTTCGCAGCTGAGTTATGAAGCTGGAATTGGTTCTAGACGCTGGGTAGATGCAAAGCAGCCTAACTCTCCCAAGTACCAACATCTCTCACCTTCGATTCCGGCCTCTACTTTGAGAAGGACACCTTAGCTTCACCACCTCCAGTAGAACAGAAGCCCATTTCCTCCCCCCAGCAGTGGAAAAAAAAAAAATCTAATGCTTCGGATGTAAATTGTTCATATAAAAGGAACGTACAGTCTTTTGCAGAAGTAAATCGACCATCAAGAGAAGACTTGGCCTCTAATTTATATTGCTTTGCACTTTGGTCTGATATTAAGAAACCGCATTCTTCTTTGGTGAAATTGTGGGTGCCAAACACCTACCCAGAATGTCCAGGGCTTTCCTTTCCAGAAGTTAGCATTCTCCTTTCGACCGTCCAAGTCATTATGAATTCTGACCTGTATTAGGAACATGTTGGACAATGGAAAATTTCTCTGGTTTGTTTTAGTAATATTTTTTGGATCACACTTCCTTTCTGTACCAATTTGTTTTAATTTAAAGAACTATAAGCCAGGTTATATTATCTCCCAAACAGGTAATATAGCTCTTTTCTTTTATTAACTGTTCTCTGTCCTCCAACCATCTCCGGATATTTGGTAGAGTAACACTTTTACACGTGTGCTTGCCTCCTAATTTAAAATACTGTATCCGCATGTAGATAGAATGTACATAACAGTTTAACCTCAAGGTTGCTGGAGTCAGGGCCCCTGTGCCTGAGACACTAATCCTGAGTGTGTTCGCACTTAGCCACGGGCTGGGCTCAAGAACCTGATACCAGGGTTGATGTGGAATTACCTAGAACCCTTCCTGCAGTATTCATATGGTATTTTTATTTTGTCATTGTCATTTTGTGTGTATGTGTGTGGTGTGTGTGGTTTTAATGGGAATCTTGTTTTAAAATGTAATTTCTAAAGTTTAACACAAAATGTTTTATTCGCTGTGCAGCATACACAACAGAGAGGTACCTTAACGATTTTTTGTTGTTCTTTCCCTCCTCAGTACTTCTCTGAGTACTAGCGGTCACTTCCTCTGGTATTCATTTGACTTCACTGTCCAAGATCACTCTTCTGTGTATTAGTAACCCTGGAAAGGGCGGAACAAGAAGGCCCCGCTGACGGGGGCTCCTGGCTCTGGAATTGGTGCACCCTGGCCTTACCAGGATGTTCCCGGGGCCTGCTCCTATGCTGGAGTCCACGTACCATGGCAGGTCGGTTCAGAGACCCTTCTTGAGTGGAAGGGTACTCTTCTGTGTGGTGGTGAAGCCTCCAGCCGCTGAATCCCATTCTCGTCATCTCTGGTGTCACGTGCTGCTGTGGCCCTGGCAGGTTCTCACAGCTCCCGAGTGCCCCACAGCCCGAACCTGTGAACGCCACTGTCACGCCGGCCGTGCACAGAGGAGACCTTGGCATTCGGTCGGCGCTCCTTTTCCCTTGCTCAACATTAGGTTCCCCTTTGCCCCTTGCCATTGTTTCCAAAGATTAAGGAATGTCAGTAACGTTTTAAAGGACCAATAAGAACCTCCTGTTAACTAACCTCTTCCCGTGGAAGCGCACTCTACTACTAAAGGGAGGGGCCCTGGGCTCTGTTTTGTCCTTTGCATTGAGAACGGTGTGGGGATCAAAGTGTGTGTATGTGACTTGTTTCTTGGTTTGGCTTGGCCTTTTTAATTTTTCTGTCTTTTTAAAAAATACACCCTTCCCTTCCACATGTTACCAGATTAATTTCTATTTTTGAGAAGTTGAGTCTCCAAGTGTAAAAAAAGGAAATCTCTATTTCGTGAGGTAGATGTTGTAAGCTTGGCAGTGGTTGTGGAAGTGAGTTAACTGTTACCACTCTCCACCTTACAGCTTTATATCAAACTGGCTAGGAGAGCCCAGGGGCGCGGGAGGGGCAGGGGAGGAGGCAATTTTTCTGAACGAATGGACTTTTTGTTGTTGTTTTTGCATGTTTAATATAGAAGTTCTTGTTCCTTGGGAGATCATGGCCTTTGAATATGCACACAACCTTTGAATTGTGCCTACTAAATTATAGCAGGGGACTCTGGCACCCAAGGAATTCTGACTTTCTGGGATTATAGTAGTAATTCCCAGCCGTACTCTGGACTTTATTTTGCTAACCATAATTGAGCAACTGTAAATTACTGCTATATTAATGTTTTAAAGCACTGGGATAGTCTAATTCTAACTTGTAATTAATTATGTTTGCCAATTATCTGTTTGAAATAAATTTGTGTCTGAACAGCTATTGAAACTGTTAAATTGTACAGATATTATTCATGACAGCTTTGTACTGTGGAATGTGCTTAATAAAAAACAAAAAGTTTGACTTTTGTCCAATAAATTGCTAAGTAATGTCAATAAATCAAGTATGAGTATTATGCAGTACACCTAATCTGGCTTCATGCAATTGTTACTTCAGCTACTAATTCAAAGCCAATACTCTTAATAAAGTGTTGCAATATTCTGATGCTCTGTTAAGAAATTTTTCAAAAAAAAACCCTGTTATGTTCCCTTAGTAATTCAGTGACGTACCATTAAAGTTTGTAGATTAAAAAAAAAAACCCAACTCATCTGCTCTGTGAAACGAGGTTGAAAGCAAACTGCATTTTGACTTGTGAGAGGCTGATGTGAGATAATGCCAGTCTGGCTGCGGCGCTTTGCTGTTTTCTTTCACTTTGGCCTGAGGAGCTGGGAGCTGGCTTCCCCATAAGTTCTTTCTTCACTGCTTCACAAGTTACTGTAAAAATGTGAAAATGGCCCCTTCGGTGTCCCAAGTAGCTCCGTGGGTGAGTGGATCCTCTGGTTCTCGAAGAAGCAGGTGGAGGTGTGAAAGGCACACTTGCTGTCTGATCCCGGTAAGTGTGGGACACGGGATTGTCGTCCACTTTGCAGACGCTCGTGTCACCGGCTGGTTACTAAATCAGAAAGGATACCGTTCGTGTGTGCAGGATTCTGCTCAGAAGTCCTGAGTGGTAGCAGAAGTGTCTGGATAACTAGATCCCCCCTCCCCCCCACACACACACGAGTCCACCAAATTGGTAATATGGACTTTGGGGGTGAGAGGATTTCTGTATAGTTTTGCCTCCGTCTGTTTTTCTTGTAAATGTTTTAAAAATATATAATATGCATATGATTAAGAAAGCCTATGTACAAACCATAGAGTAAAAAACGATTCTCCCGTTCACCCTTGACCCTCGGTCCCCTAGTCATTATCCAGTTTTTTGTATATCCTTCAACAGCTAAAAATACTTTGTGTATAGCACAGTATGTATGTGTATACATATATGTGTATATTATATATATGCATGCATATCACCACACCCCTTTTAACGTGAATGGTAGCATACTATACATACTGTGCTGCACTTTGCTTTTTCATCTTATACTTTTTTTTTAAGTTTATTTTGAGAGAGTGTGTGCGTGTGCGAGGGGGAGGGGCAGAGAGAGGAGAATCACAAGCAGGCTCTGCGCTGTCAGCGCAGGGCCCAATGTGGGCCTCGATTCCATGAACCGTGTGATCATGACCTGAGACGAGATCAAGATTGGTTGCTTAACCAACCGAGCCAGCCAAGTGCCCTTTCATCTAATATTCTTTAGGAGATCATTCCATGTGAGTGCATGTAATTTTACCTTCTTGAGCATGAGTGTGTAGTATTTGGTTACCATAATTTATTTAACAAATTCCTTGAGGGAGGAGTTGAAGTGATTTCTTGCCTTTCCCTGTAGTGACTATCATTTTTCACAGGTCTTTCTATCTCTGCCTGTGCTAGATGTGAAAAACTGTTGGTAATTTGGGCTCATCATTATGAACAGCAGATGTTGAGCCTAAACATTGCTGCGGAGTGAGAAGGACCTCGGGTGTCAGGTGATCTTAACCTCTCCGGTCATCTCCTACCGTCACATGGTGTTCAATAGT
Source organism: Hyaena hyaena (assembly GCF_003009895.1). Lineage (NCBI taxonomy): Eukaryota > Metazoa > Chordata > Mammalia > Carnivora > Hyaenidae > Hyaena > Hyaena hyaena. The sequence continues at coordinate 2,079,568 of NW_024080734.1, read as the reverse complement.
TGTTTCTTCCTTAGTAGGTGAGGTGTTACTGCAAGAAACTGACAGCTACAAATGCATCCCATATTGATTATGGAGATTCTAAGAGGTTTTGTAGAGCTCCTTGGATGTATAGAGATGAGTGGTGCTTTGACATTTCAGCCCATTGGTTTTCTAGTTAATAAGGAGAAAAGAAGTTGGGCCATCTGTCTAATAATCCCGTTACTAACTGTGTGGCAATATCCCCTTTGGGGTCTTAGCTTCCCCATATGTAAAAGAAGGTGTCACTAGCTCAAGTTGTGGAGGGCACATGCCCCAGATCTAGACGATCTCTTGGCTTGCAGGAATGTAGACCCTGTAATGCAGGTCTAGATTTCCAAGAAAAACTGAAAATCCATATAATGTAGAGGCCCAATTTATAAAAGTTGGGAACTTTTTAAAGTCTGTCACTGGAGCACTGATAGCATTGCGATCCCTGAACCACCATGATCTGAAACATTTCCAGTAGTGACCTCTTGAAACCTTGTGTCTAAGTTTGGCGACGGAACTCTTGAAGAATAGATTTCAGAGAAAAGGGACAAGTTAAATGATATGCCCTGTGACAAAGTGACCAGCTCACAGAATGAGTCAATACATGTTCCTTTAGGAAAAATGACCAAACAAGGTAGGGGTTTGAAAAGATGAAGAGGAAGGGGAAGGAGCCAAGAGCTGGCAGCCACGCTCTTCTGTCACGTTGAGAGTGTTTGGACCAGCTGCCTGCTTTTGTGCTGGGACTGAGTTCACATTACAGCAAGGCCGGCTTTAGACCCAGGATCGACTTGGTCTTCCAACTGGAGAAAATTCTGGGAGCTCCAAGACCCCCAAGCTCCAGTTGGTTTGCTTGACGCTGGGTCTAAGACCTCACAGACGTGCAGACTTCCGTGTGGGATGACTGCGCACATGACTGTCTTCAGGCATTAACGGGCCCGAGGATGTGGTGTTGGACCCCACACACCAAATGCCCTGAAATCCTAATCCAGTGTGGACGAGTATTTATTGGTCATGTGTAGCCATGTGAAAGAATTATAGCGCAGGTCATAAGTAACTTTTTCTTTGTGCATGTAGGGTAAACTGGAAAGCAGAATCCTGTAAATGGAGTCGTATTATTGATTGCTCTTCAATTTTCTGGCTTTTTACTCATCCTGTTCTAGAAATTGCTTCATCGTATTTTCCAGAGTAGGTAGGTTGTTGGACTGACCTGGGAGGACCTAGGGGTGACAGAGCCACAGACGCCATCTGTAGTGGGATCATGCCCAAGGAGCAGCTTAAAGCTGGTGTTCTGGCAAGCTCTCCCTCCACCCCTCTACCACCATCTTTGAATCCAGTGGCCCTTTCTCGTGGGCTGTGTCTTACCCTCAAAAATGCCCTGCTGCTCTGGGGGGCCGAGAAGGAATGCTCTTAAAACACTGCAGCTTTTGGAACTCGATATCACACCCAGAGATATCCCATGGGGGTCTCTGCTCTACGGCGTGGCAGAGAGGAAAAGAGCATGCACTTTGGGGTCATGAGACCCAGTGTGAGACTGGAGCTCTGCCGCCTAACTGGCAACAGCCCCAAGAGCAAGGACATTCTCTGCCCTGAACCTAACCTTCGTCTAGGAAGCAGAGACAGTATTTCAAAATCTCTTCAGGAATTAAATGGCATGACCTAAAGCACCTCATCTAAAATCTAAATTTAGATTTACTCAAAGCATTGTACTGGTAGTAATATACCTTCAGTGCCAGTTCTGACTGTGGCTTTTAAGCAGGTGGTAAAGAACGTCCAGAGCAGAGGAAGGTATGATAAGGGTGAGGGGTCAGGATGGTGGGAGATGGGACAAAATCAAACGTGCTGCGGCAGCCCGAGGCCTGTCTGGGCCTCTTGAGGGGGAAACACAGGAACTGGCCCTGGGAATTCTGCTGACTGTCCCCAGTGAGTGCTCCCGTCGGTAACCAGGGCCCGGGCTGCTCAGTCGGTGCAATGAGGGAGGTGGACCAGATGGACAGTATCTGTGCCAAGTTACTTTTGTTGGTTTTGAAATTTAGAATAACTCAGCTTTAAAAGCAGTCAACTTATATCCTCCTGGGGTGTTTTCTGGGTAGAGAACGAGACCCCAACATGCCAGTATGCTCGGCAGACTGTAGCATCTCCCGAGTGGACAGGCGAGGACTTCACCTCCTCAGCGTGTGTGTGTGTGTGTGTGTGTGTGTGTGTGTGTGTGTGCGCGCGCGCGCGTGTGTAGGCGGTGGGGCGGGGAGGAGGGTGGGCCATGCAGGGAAGAGGGTGGTTCAACGCCAACTCTAGCAACAACAAGAATAAACATAAGCACCAAACAGTGAGTGCCAGGCCTGCTGGGAAGGGCTGTACACATGTAATCCTCACAACAGCCCTAGGTGCCGCGCGTTAGTACCACTTGACAGCTGAGGAAACTGAGGCCCAGGTCGACCTTGCTGGTCAGCGGCCGGGCTTAGCCTTGATTCCAGTCTCGCCCGTCTCTTACCACGCCGCTCGCTCTCCGGGCTCCACGGGCGGGCACTGTGACCAGCAGTCTCCTCCGAGGAGCCTTCCCCTTACATTAGCGGACCCTCTGCACCCTCCCCCTCCCCCCTCCCCCCGGCGTATCCCTGGCATACATTCTGTGGTCATTAATAAATGTGAGCAGTGCCTTCGTCAAAGCACAAAGTTTGGTAGGGTGCAAGGAACATGACAACATAGGTGCCAGGGACCCCACTGTGGACCACGCTGAGCATCTGTGGTCCGGGGAGGCGCTGATGGGTCTAAAGCTGGAGGTGACCAGTTAGAAGGCTGGCGTCGAGATTCAGGAGAGGGGTGTTGAGGTCTGGAATAAGGCAGAACACTGAGGAGGTGAGAGAGGGCGCTTTGGGGCCGGGGGCTTTGAGGCAGGAGCGCTGGGATCACACAGGTTGAGGGAGTAGGAGGCCTTAGCAGGGCCGCCCACGGTTGGCGTGTCTCCTATGCGCCGCTAGGTGGAGCTGTGGAGATAGGAGCCCCGCCCCTGCTCTCAGGAAGCTTCTAGTCCGCGGGAAGTAGACGACGTGCGTGGTGGCCGCAGTAGCCACGCACCGGCGAATTCGCGGGTGCGTCCTGATGGCAGTGCGTGCTGTGAAGAGACTGCGACCGTGTGCGGGTGTGCAGCGGGCTGTGGGACAGCTGAACCATGCCGTCCGTGCTGTAAGCAGGCCCCGCGGCCGCGAGGAACGCAAGCAAAAGCTGTAAGGTGGGTATGCGCCCGGCCCCAGCTGGCGGGAGGGGAACTTGGCCTCCCAGATCCGGGAAGCAGGGCTTGGGTGGACGGGTGACGCTGCTGGATTTGGACATCGCAGGTGCCCGAGAGACAGTCAAGCGAAGCTGCCTCGGCAGAGGGAGGGGGCGGCTTTCGAAGAAGGGCCCAGACACTGGGTCAGGAAGAACGTCGCATTTAGGACAAGGGCACAGGAGGCCAGGCCAGCGACGGAGGCGGAGAAGGAGCAGCTGAAAAGGTAGGACTTGGAAAACCTTCGTCTCTAAACAGTGGCCTCCGGGCTGTCGCGGCATCCTGGGGAACCGTGCCTGTCCACGCAGCGTGCCACAGGACAGCGAGTTCTGCCTTCCCCTCCTTCCACGCGGCGCCCCATTCTCCTGATGGCCAGGCTTGGCCGCAACAGCCAGCGGCCGGGCCCGGCCCTCGCCTCTCTTGCCCTTGGGAGGGTTCCCTGCGGCCCATCTGCACAAACAGACGGGGGCCAGGCCTGCGCCTCAGGAATGAGGAGATAAAAGGGACCATCGGGGCTTTTTCCACCAAAGGCGAAAGCATTTTATAGATCGGGCTGCGAGTTTTTGTTTCAGGAAATTTCATCATGTCTCCAAGAAGGGGAGGGGAAAAACGAGCGAGGGAGAGGTGGGGGGTGGGGGGGGAGAGAAGTTAATTGGCCTCAGATTTTCTCACTCCCTTTTCATGTTGGTAACACGAGGCGGCCCAGGTCAGCCTCAGGTCAGCGACGTTTGGGCTCTTTAGTGCCCCTCTGTGAATACCTCATTTCTGTAATAGTTTTTCCTTTAAAAACAGCTCTGCCTTCTTTGGCAGATGGTGACATTCCATTAGCATATGGAATATTTTTCAAAACACATCCGAAAGCATGTCTCTTACGGAGGAGACTGGGCAAAAGCAAACGAATGTTTGAAAAGTATGTTGGGAGCAACTCAACATTTAACAGAAGGCCCCGGCTCCGCCGCCCCCATCCGGCCCCTCCCCGCCGTGGCTCCTGGATTGTTACTGTAACCGACAAGAGGAGGGGATTTTCCCCCCAAAGCTTGTCTGTTGGCTTTACTACGACCATCACAGGACATAGAGGGTGGCTAGACAGAGCCCGAACCCGAGAGGATAAAGAGCACATTTCTTGGACTGGAATGGACACTGGCGAGCTTTTGTGGATGTGGCATTAGGGGTAGTGATGTGTGCCTCTTGTTCATGGAACACCTGTTGTGTGCCAGATGCTGTGTGTGACATACGTTATTGTCTTTCCTGCCAAGATCCATCTACCACCCAGTAGGCAGAGTGATCTCTTGAACACATAAGTCAGATGTCACTGCCCTGCCTAACACGCTCCAGTGGCTGGCCATTGTGCTTAGTGAGAACCAAGTTCAAACTCCTGGTCATGACCTGCAGCAATCTAGTCCCTGCCTGCCTTTCCAATCGCAGTTCCCTCTCACTCCCACTCCAGCTACAGAGCTTTCTTTCCATGCGTCATTTCTGCCTCAGGGCCTTTGCATGTGCTGTTGCCGCTGCTTAGCCTACAGTTCCTCAGTTATTCATTATGGCTGCTTCCTTGTCATTCAGGTCTCAGCTCAAATACCCTCTTCTCCTAGGAGACTTCTCTTCCCATGTCACTCTCTATTGCATCTTGTGTTCTATTTATTCCATAGTACTTACCCTTTTATTACTTTGCTTACTTGTATGTGTTCAAGACATATTTATTGAAGGCTTACTATGTGCCAGGTACTGAGGTAGACGGTGACAAAACAAATATCCCTGCTCCTAGGAAGCCTACAGTATGACATGAGAAGGCAGATGATAAACAAATTATATATATATATTTTTAATGTTTTATTTAGTTTTGAGAGAGAGAGAGACAGCATGAGCAGGGGAGGGTCAGAGAGAGGGAGGCACAGAATCTGAAACAGCCTCCAGGCTCTGAGCTGGCTGTCAGCACAGAGCCTGATGTGGGGCTCGATCCCACGAACTGTGAGATCATGACCTGAGCCGAAGTCAGATGCTCAACCGACTGAGCCACCCAGGCGCCCCACAAATTGTATATTTTCTTATATCCCTCATCAGAAATGTAAACTTTCTGAAGTCTGGGACCTTATATGTCTTTTTAGAGTCCCATTTTGGGCACGGTAACCACAGGGCTTAAGGACTCATAGTTAAATAAAGAACTGGACCCCATCTTATAAACAGTGGACAGAAAGTGGCTTTCAAAATGGCAGAGCAAGGAGCTGAATCCAGTTCCATGTGACTTTGAAGCAGGCTCTCTTCAAGGCCCACCCGGTCCGCCTCTTGCAGGGGCCCTTCCCTGCTGCTTCCTTCCCCCAGCCCAGTATCTGGGTCTTCCTTGTCTCCCGCTCCATCTGACCCAGCCCATGACTGTGCCTTCAGCTCCCCACTCTCTGTGGGGCTACCGGGTCTCTGTGTCACTTTGGGCCATATCCTGCCTCTCCTGAGCCCCAGTTTCCCTGTCAGAGTGAGAATTTGAACCACAGTAGATTCGCTGTAGCTCTTGAGGTTCTATTATCTTGAGTTCTGATCAGCTAATCTGTATTGGGCTCGGTACAGGTGGAAAAGTAATTTTGATTTCTGCATCCCCAGCTGAATAGTAATGTCAAGGTCCAGCACGGTCTCAGTGGCTATCTCAGGCCCTTATTTCTAGCCCTCGACTCTGCTCACTCTGTTGATGCAGGGATAGAAGCCCAGTGCACCCTTGCCTGGGCAGAGGAACACACTTATTGGCTCGTTTTACACAGGAGCCCAGCAATGGGCAAGCTTTAGGCAGGGGTCTGGGAGCCTCAAACTATGCCATCAGCCCTTGGGTCTCACTCTACCTCCCTGTTTTGTCTCATGGTCTCATTTGAAGACAGGCTCTCTCTGCACATCGTGGCCGTTGGCTGCTAGCAGCCCCAGGGGCACATCCTGTCCTCTGGGTATCTCTGGGTGGAGCGATGTCTCTCTTCCTGGCACGTCCAAAGAATCCTGGACTCAGACCCTTGGCTCAGATTGGGCCATGTGCCCACTCTGAAACCCGTCGCTGTGGTCAATAGAATGTGATGGCCTGGGTCCCATAGCCACCCTGGAGTCAGGGCCTGGGGGGTCTACCCCCCCCCCCACAAACCATACAGACTGAGAAGGGGAGGGAGGCAGATCCCGAGGGAGGACCAGGGTGCTGAGGTCCAGAAAAGAAAGGAGGACAAAGGCCAGGCAGAGAAAACCCAGGGTCTGATGCTCCTGCACATGTTTTCCCCAGGGGACAGGACTAATTTTGCATGTTCTTCAAGGCTCAGCTCAAATGCCCCACCCGCAGAACAGGAACTAAATCCTCCATGCCTGAACTCCTCTCGTGCTTTCCCACTTTTTCCTTGAGTGCTGTAGCTAGTCGTGTGCACATCCGAGGGCCTGCCTTCGGGGGCAGTGGGTTTGGGTTCAAATTTCACCCTGTTCTTCATTGACGGGGTGACCAAGGACTAGGTACTTCATTGTAATCATTCCTCCAGGGCCTGTATGGGACAAAGCCAGCCCAGCCTGGGTTCACAGAGGGCTTTTGATTTCCTACATCACCATGATCTGCCCTTGTACCCCCAGCCCTGATCCCAGGCACTGGTAAATGTTTGTTGAATGAACAGACCCACGGTGTGATTCCAGAGCTGTCACGGTACCCTAGGCTCTCCCCTTTCATGGCACTCAGATTCCAAAGCGAGCGCTTCGGGTGAAAAATCACAGTCAGAGACTCCCGAAAACTCTTGAGATGTGAATTCAGTACCACACGTAAGGTGTGTGTTGTATGACCCAGTGCAGCAATCCTCACACCCATTTAGAGTTTGAGAACACTAGGCTGGTCAGGGAAGACAAGAGATATCTAAACACAGACACTCAGTCCTTCAAATGATTCAACTCTTATAAGAACTGTCAGGGGGCACAGAGAGTTAAGAGGGAATAAGGAGAAGAGAAAATGGTAAATTCTGAATTTCAAATTGCCTGCAAGGTTCACTCCATTCTGGCTTAATATGCAGCTTTATTTTAGAAGTTTAATACGTGTCAAGAGACTTGTTTGTTTTGGGGAGAACAAATGTGACCGTACATGTAAGTGCGCGGAGGACAGTGTGTAGTGCAAAGCGGGGGCTCCGTGAATGTGGTGGACCGAACCCAAGTCTTGCTCGGTGGTCTGACGTGCAATGATTCCCTGGGTTGTCGTAGAGGAGGTCTTAGCCGCCTGTATCTCCTGCTGGTGGTTGCACCAAACTGGCTCTCACAGTCGCCTTGAGACGTTGGTCACTGACACGTAGGTCTTGAAGCCTGGGGTGAAAGTCAGGCGGCATGTGATGTAGTTCTGCTGCAGCCGCAGCCTCCCTAACCCTTTGGCTGGGATGTAAAATCCAGGCAAGTGAAGTTGACCTTGTTCCCTTTGCCCCAAGTCTTGGTTAGCAGAATATTATTGTCAAGACAAGTACATAACCTCAACCACCCCCTCTTCCCCTCCAACCCATCCCCCCCCCCCCTCAGAGCCACCAAGCCCTTGAATCAAGAGCACCATGGCATTGTTATTCCAAGAGTTAGGGTTTATACTGTGGTTTTGCGGGTCACGTGATTTCCGGGGCAGCCGTGTCAAACCTCTAGGTGTGACTTTAGCCATACTGTGTCATGATTGCAGTCTCCCTTGGGGAGACAGGAAACTGTGAGGTCCTAGAATCCAGGAGTACCTCCTGGTTACCCCTGGGCCCTTCCCAGCCGGCATTTGCACACTTGGCTGTCTTTACCCACGTGGCAGTACTCCTGACTGCGGTCTCCAAAACCGTGCCTTTCCTCGCCGAGGTGGGCCAAGGCCAGCAGCACTGGTTCTTCATGGCTGGACGGAATCACCCACTCCCTGCGCAGCCGCCCTGATTAACAGCCAGGAGGCCAGCTCCCCGCTCTGCGTTTGAGTGCTCAGAGGTCAGGAATCGAGCGGGCTTTTTGCTGTCAGTTCTCTTCATAGCAGGTCACCAATCTTCACGCCGTGGAGCCAGTGTCGGCTCCAGCTTCCTGTGTATTTTTCTTCTGCCACCAACTTGCAGCCTCCCTTGCTGTTTGCCTGTTTGAAGCCCAGAGTGACAGAGCCTATTCTTGTCAATTACTTGAAACGACTGGGTGGAGCTTTCTTGTCCTGGCCTCTTTATAGGTCACCAGCCAGCCAATAAAGGGGCTGCCCTTGAATCGGGTGCTCATTTTTTGTCCAATCCATGACTGTCCTTTGTTCAAACACAGCTTGAAATGCAGTGGGCTTGGGTGGACCGGTTCCCCTAGGAGGCTGCTTGGGGGTGGCTGATCCCACCATCCACTGCTCCTCTCCTCTCCCCTCCTGGCTCCCTTTGGTAAATGTTGACAGGGTCAGTAATAACTGACAATGTAGTAATTTCATATTCCTGAAATGACTTGGAGGTCTTAGGATTCAAGGGACAAATGCCCCTGTTCTTCACATCAGAAAGATCTTTGGGAAGGTCACAGAACAATATGACCCTTTCTGCAGCAGTTTCTCCAAATCCTATTGAACATTGCACTACCCACTAGAGTATGACTCCCCCTGCCCCCACAATTGCAGTATCTAGCACAATGCCTGACACTTGGTCAGCCCTCAGAGGACCCTTGGAGTAGCTATAAAAATGTAGAGATAGGGTGCCTGGGTGGCTCATTTAGTTAGGAGTCTGACTCTTCATCTTGGCTCAGGTCTTGATTTCAGGGTTATGAGTTCAACCCCACATAAGGCTCTGCGCTGGGTGTGAAGCCTACTTAATTAAGAAAAAAAAAAAGTAGGGATGCTCAAATAAAATTAGGATGAACCATGCTGACACATTTAAGGCAGAGTTCTCTGGCCAATGCACCTTGGTCTGTTGCCACCATTACTTGATTTTGTTGGATCAGCTTTTACATCTCATTAATATCCTATATTTCACTTTCTCTGTAGTTCTTTTGAAACGTTTCCCAATGTGTGTCCTCTGGGATGATAGTTCAGTGGATATTAAGTAAGTATTATAAGTGAAAAAAGATTGTGTGGTACAGTTTGAACAATACGGACCAAGAGAAATTCAAGTACATTTTTTTTAACTGCAGGTCTTATCAGAGCCTTTAATGTGCTAATGCATGTTGTTGCTGCCCATGAAAGTAACGGAGGCTTTTGTGTTTCCCATGTTTATTTGATTTTGGAATCATTTATTTTCCCCCTGTGACTATCTCACAGGACTAGTGTTCTAAGGAGAAACGCACTAAGAATTGCAACTCTAGACAGTAAGGGAATACTATCTTTCCTTTTTATTGGGTATGGGGGATTTATGTAATTTGCTTATTCGTCTGATCCATTTTCGCCAGATGTGTAGCATGTATCAGCAGGTGAGACTGTTTTTGGACAGGTCGCCTGCTCTTCCTGTTGGCCCGCTGGTTGTGGGCTGTGGTTGTCACAGTGACGGGGAAGGCTGCTGCAGAGCCACGAGGGGGTTGTGCATAACTAGGTGTACGTTTTGGGCAGCCTCTTTGAGTTAGGTCAGAGTCCCAGCACTGTCTGCCCCAGGAGAACATCATGAAGTATATGAAGTCCCCCAACAGCCTGGTTTTTGTCTTCAAGTATGTAGCACTTGAGGACCCCAGGGAGCTTAGGTGGCTAGAGAAGGGGTTCGCGTGTGGCTTCTGTGTGTCTTGACCTCAGCACTGTCGATGTTGGGATGGGATCATTCTGGATTGGGAGGGTGCTGTCTTGTGCACTGTAGGGTGTCTGGGAGCGCCCTTGGCCTCCACCCCCAAGATGCCAGGAGCACAGAGTGTCTACCCCTTCCCCCCCTGTGATGACCAAAATGTCTCCAGACATTGCAGCATGTCCTCTGGGGCGGGGGACGAGATCTGCCCCTGATCCACAACCACTGTTCTAAAGAAACCTTGACCAACGTCTGTGAAAGACTTTCAGAGTATATTACCATACTCCTGCAAGAAGACAGATAGTATGGTCATGCTCAGAGCATGGTCTGACAGCCTGTAAGAACTGCCGAATCATGAAACTCTCCTTTGGGACATTAAAAAACATTTTTTTAATGTTTATTTATTTATTTTTAAATGTTTTATTTATTTCTAGGAGAGAGAGAGAGAGAGAGACAGCATGAGCAGGGGAGGGTCAGAGAGGGAGACACAGAATTGGAAACAGGCTCCAGGCTCTGAGCTGGCTGTCAGCACAGAGCCCGACGTGGGGCTCGAACCCACGAACCGTGAGATCATGACCTAAGAGAAAGTTGGACGCTTAACCGACTAAGCCACCCAGGCGCCCCTTTAATGTTTATTTTTAAGGGACAGAGAGCCAGAGTGTGAGAGGGGGAGGGGCAGAGAGAGAGGGAGACACAGAATATGAAGCAGGCTCCAGGCTCTGAGCTATTAGCATAGAGCCTGACGCAGGGCTTGAACTCATGGACCATGAGATCATGACCTGAGCTGAAGTCAGATGCTCAACCAACTGAGCCACTCACGTGTGGGACATTTTCTTCACTCACCCTTAAGGCTCATGGATTTGTTGAGGTTCTTGTTGCGAGATACAGAACCCTCAATCCAAAATGATTTAAGCAGAAAAAGGAGTTTTTTGGCTCGTGAGATGGAATAGTTCAGTGAAGTGTGAACTTCAGGTACAGCTGGATCCAGTTGTTAATGTTATCAAGTAATGTTATCAAGTAGTGTTATCAAGAATATTTCCAACCCTTTGCTCTGATTTCCTCAGTATTGGTTCCATTCTTAGATAGGCCCTTCCCACATGGCAGTGAGATGGCTGCCACAGCTCCGGCCTGCTCCTCGCTACAACACATCTGATGGAAAAGGGAGACCTTCTTTCCCATCAAAGTTTGAATGAATGTCCTGCATTGGCCCAGGAGACTCTGCTACTCTCATGAGCTACACCTGATTCACACAGCTGTGCCTGACGGGTGGGGTGGAGTCATCACCAATTGAACCATTCTTTTGGGAATGGAGAAGGGATGGTTCTTCAGAGAGAAACTGGGATAGGTGCCCGAAGAGAGGTGGATGGATGCTGGTCAGACAGGCACCTCTGTTGGCCTGTTAATGACACAACCTGTAACAGCAATAGCCAGTAGTGGCAGCCCCCAGTTGTGGAACATCAGTGCCGTACCCTGCCTATTCCTAATCTCAGTCAGTATCTTGAGAGATAGCTATAGTTATCCCATCATACAGATGGGCAAATGGAGTCTCAGAGGGAGATGAAAGGACATAGCCAAAGTCACCCTGCCCACGCAGCTGGGCCCTGGACCATTTGGCTTCTTGCAGAGTCCCCTCCCTATCCACCTTTTGCTCTGCAGCGATCCAGAAGGTTCCTTGAGGTCTGTTTGGTGATCGTCTGGAAGGAGGTAGGGGAGAGTGGAAGGCCACCACACTTTGGGTCACTGTGCAAGCAGTCCAAAATTCCTTTGGCAGTTTGGTGCCGGTTGGGGACAGTCATCCCATAAGGGCCATTCTAGATAGAGAATGCTTGGCTGCCATTTTCAGGCTTTGTCCTGTTTTGCCTTCTTGGTCTCTTTTCGTGGCCTCCTTCTTTGTCCGTGGCTGCTATTCTGTCTCTCCCTCCCCCCCTCCCCCAGGCACGTTATTATCAACAGCTAACATGTCTTCAGGGCATGCCATGTGCTGGGCATTGTGCCAAGCAATTTCCATGACATAAATTTCATAAAACTTTCCCAAATGCCATAATAAGTAGCTGCTACTGTTATTCCCATTTTACAGATGAACTAACTGAGACTTGGACAGGCTGGGTGACTTGCCCAAGGTCACCCTGCCAGTCGATGGGAGAACTGGGGTTTGAATCCAGGCAGATCCCATTGCCTTCACCATGACACAAAACTGCAGAAATTGCAAACCCGTGGCCCTTGAGTCAAATTTGGCTTGTGGGTATATTTTGTTTGGCCCACGTAGCGCTTGAAAAAAAAGAAAAAAACATTGGCATCCATTGCCAGTGTTTAAAAATTGGGAACCTGCACATTAAAAAACAAAATCCGTTCTTTCCTGCTTCTCTTGAAAAAAAGTAGAAGACTGGCAATCCCGGGCCTGCATTCCTGAGTGGCAGGGCTTGGCGGGAGCTAACGGCCCAGGCCCCGCGGCCTCCAGTGCCACAGTCCCTGTTGCTCCCTCTTGCCTTCCCAGCCCCGAGGCTGTGTGTCTGTCGTCCGGGCTCGTCGTGTGTGTCCCGGGCCTTCCTGTGTGTGCTTCATGCTGTACCTGTGCAGCCTCGGAGAGCGCCCGAGCTGGCCGCCCCACCTCCCAGACTCTGGCCACGGCGGTTCGGGGTTGCCGGTAGTCCTTCACACCCTGGGTGGAGAGAGCTCTCACTGCTGAAGGTCTGACCTGGACACTGGAACCATCGGAAGGAGCCCCCCTTTTCCTCCTAGTGCCCCAACACCCGCCCCCCACCGTCTTCCGTTTAGCGACCACACGGGGCCACTTTTCTCGGCAGCGCCAGCCTCGGGTACACGGTTGCCGTGTTTCTCCTGCTCCCCGCAGGGCCCCCGGCCGTTCTTTCTCTAATCCTCCTCAGGAGAACCATCACTCGGATTATCATGAAACCCGAGTGCGTGAGCGTGAGGCACAACCTTTTACGGCTGACGGACCGTTTCGTTTCTGCCCAGCTCTGTTTGTTTGAACTCTTTGCTGGCAGGACCCCGACTCAGGGGCAGAGTTCCGTGGCGTTCTCGGGCAGGTGTTCTGGCCCGTTGCGGGGGCCCGCGTTAAGAGGCCGGGACAGGAGAGCTAGTGGCTGGGATCCAGGCTGTGGGGGTGGAGGGCGCCTCACAGGTGTGCTCGGGGCGGAGAGGCATTTGGGACGAAGACAACGGCTCCCCGAACCTTTGGAAGTGGGATTTAGTGGCCCTGTTTCATGCACGAGAACACTGGGGTTCAGAGAGGCAAAGGCAGGCACCTCCGAGGGGTGACTGGCACAGAGCTAGCTGAGAAGGGACTAGGGAAGGAATACTGCGTGTTGTCCATGGCCAACTGCAGGCAGGTAGGTGGTGATGCCAGCACCTGACAGGTGGAGTGGACACTCCCTGGCTTCCATTCAGGCACACCTGCCTCCCCGGGGTCACAGGGCGCACAGACGTGAGGATGTGGGCCTCTGCGAGGACTGAGTCCTGGCCTTGCTGCGGGCCAGCTCAGGGACCCCATGTGAGTTGTGGAACCTCTGTGAGCTTTGGTTTCCTCATTCGTGAAATGGGGGGTGGGGTGGGAGGGGGTGGAGACAGGAAGGAGTAGTTTATGGGCCTTTTCGTGAGGAATACATGAGATGGTGCAGTCAAGTGTGGAGCATGAAGCCATGGGGTGAGGCCTTGCACACAGTGGGGCATCAGCAAGCACCATCCTGAGTCCCTTTTGGGAGGCAGTGGCCAGTTTACACTCCAGCCCCTCGGGGCGCCTGAGTGGCTCAGTTGGTTAAGCGTCCGATTTCGGCTCAGGTCATGATCTCACGGTTCGTGGGTTCGAGCCCTGTGTCGGGCTCTGTGCTGACAGCTCAGAGCCTGGAGCCTGTTTCGGATTCTGTGTCTCCCTCTCTCTCTGCCCCTCCCCTGCTCACACGCCGACTCTCTTTCTCTCAAAAATAAACAAACATGAAAAAAGTTAAAACAAGAGATAAACTCCAGCCCCTCAGATTCCTACCTCTATGACTTGGGGACATCACAGGCCCTCACATGGTTCCTGCTTCCCGGTGTGTAAAGTGGGTGGTGTGGGGGATAACCCTCCCTCGCGGTTTGTTAGGGGATGAGAGGGCACAGTACTGAGCAGGCCTTTCTCCTGCTCAGGCCGGGGCCAACCTCTGAGGGTCAGGACCACACACGTGTTTCCTTCCCTCCAGGGAATTAAGGTGAACAGGACAGGTGCCCGGGGTACCAGCTTCGGCACAAACAGGAGCAAGAGACCGAAAACCAGGCTGCCTCTCTTGAGGGCCTACTATGCTTACATGCCTTACCTGCATCAAGTGCATTAACTTTTTTTTTAAACGTTTTATTTATTTCTGAGAGACAGAGACAGCATGAACAGGGGAGGGTCAGAGAGAGAGGGAGACACAAAATCTGAAACAGTCTCCAGGCTCTGAGCTAGCTGTCAGCACAGGCCCGACGCAGGGCTCGAACCCACGAATTGTGAGATCATGACCTGAGCCAAAGTCGGATGCTTAACCGACTGAGCCACCCAGGCTCCCCCAATGTGCATTAACTTCTTAGTCACAAACTCAGGCATGCAAAAATGTCACTTTGTTTCTGGAACGCAGGCTGACAACCGGTTTCCCAGCTCCCAGAGGTCCTTGCGTGCCTCCTGACAACCACTTAATCTGGTCATTTTCTGACTTGCCTCCCTCCAGTTCAGGGGCTTCAGCTCTGTGGATTGGGTTTACAGTTGAGTCACAGTTGGTGTGACAGTTTGACCGTCCCTCCTTCCCCGGTTCCTCTCTTGGAGCGATGGCAGTGGGGGGTCCGCCCCTCCCCTGACCCCCTCACTTCTCTCTAGCCTGGCCCCCTCAGCCTGGGGGACTGTTCTAGCAAATGGTGGCCTTGACCTCTGGCTAGTGCTGACCCTAGAGCCTGGCAGATCTCAGAGGCCTCGAGCCCCTGAACGTGGCTGGAGGTCTGCTGGGGTCATTCAGGAAATGCAGGAACTTGAAGCTCTCCTTCTATTTTCTCAGTTGCTGACAGCGCTCCCCTCTGCATAGCCCTCCTGCACCCCTGGTGTGGGGACACATCAGTCTTTCCATATTTCAGGAATGCTATTGCCTGTGTCCCCACAATAGGGTCTCATACTGGCAGTAACCCTTGGCATAGGAAGCAGTCATGAACCCATTTTGCAGAACTGCGTGCTCAGGGAGATCGTTAATTGCATCAGGCCATTCAGTGGGGGGAATTTAGCATTTGAACCCGGGGCCAACAGAGGGCAGAACTTGTCCTCCATTTACTTCATAGCACTGCCTCAATGCTGCTGTTAGCAAGAAACCCAAGTTCTGCTCATAGGAGAAGTTGGGTCTGCTAAACAGTTAATAAAAAGTACTTTCGGAGTCGGTCCATTTCCATGGAGGAAACCAAGGGTCAGGAAGGAGAAGTGACTTACCCAAGGTCAGACAGCCAAGAGGCTGAATCAGGGCTCAGGCTCAACTCCCAGTGCTGGATTCACGGCTGCTTGTTGTCCCAGCCCTGGCAGATCTCCTGACTGGGGAAGCCATCGCTTGAGTCTGAGGATGACGTGGGTGTCCACTGGATGTCATTATTTCTCTACCGAAAGCTAGCTGGGCCTTCTCCTTGGCAGGAGACTAGGGTTTTCCCCCTTGCTTGGGCAAGGAAGTCATGGGACGCTCAGGTGTGGACTCCCTCTCTTTTGGCTCAAAGACAGGAGGTAAGGTCTGCTCCCTGTTTTTCTAGAGTGGGGAAGTTCCGTGCACATGCTGACTCTCTCCCTCCTGGAGACCTGTGAGCACTGCAGCCCTTCTTCATCCTCTGTGGCCCCTCCGTGCGTCTCAGCCCAAATCCCCTGTTCCTCTCCCTTTCCTCAGTCTTTCAAAACATATTCTTCCAGAACACTCTCTCCGTACGGGAACAGGGATGCCAGCTCTCCCCCCGGGCTTCATGGCAGTTTGGAGCCATGTTCACAGGGCAGTGATGCCCCTCCCAGCCTGTGCTAGCTGCTGCCCGGTGCTGAGGGTACAGGAGCAACCCGAAATGCCCTTGGCCCAACGGGGAGGCTGGCTGGACAATTTTAACTTGTGGAGGTTAGGGTTAGGCACGGAGATTACAGGGGAGGGGAGCACAGGCATTTCCGGGGAAATCAAGACTATGAGGAGGATGGTGGGAGGAAGAGGGAAGGGTGTGCTGGGCAGAGGCACAACCCATCAACAGGAGAACACAAGAAAGGGTGTGTGTGTGTCAGGAAGGGCTGTGTGATTGGAGCTTGAGGTGAAAGACAGGGTGGGGCGGGAGACAGCTGGACTGGCACAGAGAAGGGCTTCCTTCAGGAGGCTTGGGGTCCCTGCCATCATCCACCCCACCTGCACCATCGTAACTCCTGCCGTGGCACATGCACACATCAGACCATGAGGAGAGGATGACATTCAGCCAAGGACAGACCTGGCCTCCTGTCTTTTGATCCAGCTATTAGCAAATGACCTTGGGAAGGTCAGGTGACCTCTCAGAGCACTGGTTTTCTTATGTGCAAAATGAGAGCACCTAGGACACTGTGGGATTGTGGATGTGGAAGGTACTTCGGATAAAGCAAAAAAAAAAAAAAGCTATTCTGGTATTTACCAAATGAATGTTATGAAAACATTTATCAAAATAATTTTTGTTAACTATTCTAAGAGTGAGGCCCAAATGACCTCTGGACTTGCAGGAATGGGGAAAAGATTTGAATTGACCAGTCAATTGAATTGACTACAAACTCTGTAGTAACAGTTGTTGTCAGATGAATGTTGTCCCCTCCCCCTCCCCCACTCCCAAATTTGTATGTTGAAGCCCAAGCCTCTGGTATCTCAGCATGGGACTGTATTTGGAGACACCGTCTTTAAAGAGGTGGTTCAGTTAAAATGGGGTCATTAGGGTGGACCCTTGTGCAAAAATGACTGGTATCCTTATAAGAAAAGGAGCTTTGGACACACAGAAAGACACTCAGGATACAAGCACAGAGGGGAGATCACGTGCAGGCAGAGGAAGCAGGATGCCATTTGCAAGCCAAGGAGAGAGGCCTGCGCAGAAACCAAGCCTGCTGACACCTTGACCTTGGACTTGAGCTCCCGGATCTGTGAGAAAATAAATTTCTGTCGTTTAAGCCACCCAGTCTGTAGTAGTTTATTATGGCAGCCTTCGCAAGCCGACACACCACCAAAATCTCATTTTACAAGAGGGAAGGAAAGGAATTTCTTCCTTTGTTCAACAAAACTTCCCCGGGTGCCCACGGTGAGCTAGGCGTGCCTCTAGATGCTGGGGAGAGTGCAGTGCATGAAGCAGGCGGGCAGGCAGGCAGCCCGACAGGAAGCATGTCTGGCACTTGCGTGTCTAGTCTCCCCTGTCACCGGTTCACCAGGAGCCCAGGATGAAAGCCAGAGCCCTTGTATTCCAAAGCATGCTTTCTTTTCATGACCCCTCATGGGACTCCAGGACCGAACTGTCTTACTCTGTGCGTACACCTGTTGCATTAATCAGGATGTACTTGGCTGCAAGTAATAAGACACTCATCTAACAGCAGTGAAAGCAACAAAAAGCTTATAGTAGGAATCTGCAGGCGGGCAGTTGGCCATAGGTTGGTTCAGTGGTCAGCGTTCACATCAAGGACTCTCCTTCTGTATTCTGCTACCTTCCATGTATTTCTTTTAAGAGTCCAGCCTTATCACCTCATAGCCTTAAAAGGCTGCCATTGCTGAGAGTGTCAGTCTTCACATACCACGTCCAAAGCCGAAAGTAGGGAGCTTTCTGCATACTGGCGGTGGGGCGGTGGGGATGGATGGAAGACCTGTCCCAGAGGCTTTAGCAAGCATCTCTTCGACAAGAACTGGGTCACAAGATCAGCCTTAGCTACGAGGGATGGGAAAGTGAGTATCTAATAAAATAAAGGGGAACGGGGGCTCCCTGGCTTTCTTAGATCTATTATGTGAGTCCCCTAGGCCTGGGCACAGCCTACCAAGATGGGAGTTCTGTTAGCAATGGTAAAGAGAGGGGCTGGCTGTGGGGGAAGGGGGCACCTGAGTGTGTGGGCTACTCTTGGCCCCTTCTTTTCTCCAAATGATTACATGCTGGAAGTGAGGGAGGACGTCCCGTCCAGCCCTTGCAGTGACACTGCTGCTGTGGCTGCAGCTGATGGGCAGATGGAAGTGATGACCTGAGGGGCAGGCGCCCTCGGTGCTGAAGGAGGAGGGGAGGACCCGAAGCCTTGGGCTGCAGGGAGAGCGTCCTGTCCCATCTGTGGCCCCGGGGCCCCAGCGGAAGCCAGGCACGGCATGTGGGCTCAGCAGGTGTTTGTTCTGAGAGTGAAGGAGCCCACATGGGGGCAGATGAAACTGCGGTTGCAGAGACGGCCGCCCTGTCACCCAGTGTCCTTTATCCCCACGGTGCCCCCAATACATTCCTTCTGGAGCCTGGTTCCAGTAAAAATGTTGTCTCTGCCGAGGTTTGAACATGCTTTCTGTTGTCGGAAAATGAAAACTATGCAACCCGATGTGTTTCTCTTTCTGCCTTAGCTGCCAGAAGCCAGAGCCAAATGTGTCGCCCAAGCGCTGGGGGCCGTGATCCCTGGTTTCTCAGCACCGCCCTGGCTTCCCCCAGGGGGCGCTGTTTAGGCTCACCTGCCTGTGTCAGAACATCGTTGGAGCACCTCCGCGCACAGTCCCCGCGTAGGGGGCACATCAGAAACAAACCCGCGGGGTTGGCAAACTCACTGAGAGCACAGAGGCGCCAGAACCGCTCAGGTGTCTTCTGAGGCTCTGCTTCCTCTGATCTTAGAAGAGACAAAACGAGGGAGGGGAATGGGTTCTGTCGAAGCCGAAACCAAACATTTTGGCTATCTTAACGACCACTGAATCACCGAATCCACCGTATTTTTCCACTTTCAAGTTGTTTCTGGGCTGCTGTGGAGACACGCCCTTCCTGGGTTTAATGGCTTCGCTGTCAGGCGGTGGGGAGGAGGCGTATTTACTTTTCGCAGGGAAAATAGCGGTTAACGGTGGGACGGGTGGACCTGATTAGTAATCGGGTGATTTATCCCATGAACGTTCTTTGGGTTTTCCTGGTGGTTTGCACTTGAACTTGGGCTGAATGGAGCAGGAGGAGGGGGGTTGGAGGAAAATGGCTTTCAGGTGAAGAGGGTGAGGCTGGCTGAGCAGGGGACAGGTGGAGATTTGCCCAGATCACAGACCCAGGGAAGAAGATTTTTGCTCAGTCGGTTGTCCCAGTCTCTTCCTCCGTGTTCATTCATTCATTTGCTTACTCTCACTCAACTGCATTCAAGGTTTCAAAGTTCTGAGCACCTTCTCTATGCTGGGGAACCAGCATACCTACTGAGCCCCCGGGGTGCAGTGGGATGAATAGACATTCCTTCCTTCAGAAGAAAGCCTGGCCTCCTGAGGGGAAACAGATTGTCCCCAAAAAGGGTGTGTGCAAACGACATGAGGTCACAGTAGCTAAGCTGTTAGGCATACTCTCCATGTACCAGACACTGTTCCAAGGGCTTTTCATGTATTAAGTCGTTTACCTCATTAACAATCCCAGGAACTAGATCCTGAGAAAATTAAGGCCCAGAAAGGTGAATTACTACCCACTGTCACACAGCAAACAGATTTGCACTGAGGCAGTCTGTCTAGCTCCACTTTGGATCTGAGGTGGGTCAGCCTGAAAAGAAAGGAAAAAAAAGAAGAAAAAAAAAAAGGATTTTGGAGAGAGTGATTTGTGAATCTGTGTCTTGAGGAGGGAATAGGGAAGTTTCTGAGGTAGAAGTGGCAACCCAGGACCCCCAAAGTCGAGGATGCTTGCCCCTGCAAAGAGCTTCAGGGGTGGGTGTCTTCCAAGAGGGGAAATGGAGAGACAGGCAGGGCCAGATAATGAAAACGTATTGAAGGAAGGGGGTGAGACGGTCTGCTTTTAAATGAAGAAAGAGCTCTGGGGTAGGTAGTGGAGGGTGCATTGTGGGTGGGGGTAGATTAGAGCAGCGCAGTTTCAACCTTTTGGCACCCACTCTCCCTTTTGCTCTGATCTTCCCCAGGGAAGTTTGCTCTGCCTCCCCTCTTGCTCTCGAGCCAAGTACTTTGGATGACTCCAGCTAGACTTGAGGGGTGGGCATAGGACTCAGGCCTGGCCATTCAGCTTCTTCCATCCCTCTGGGCACAGGGGTTGGCTCAGGAGTGTACAGGGGACCCCAGATGCAGCCAATGAGACTCAATTCTGGGAGTTTTGTCAGACCTGTTAGGGAAAAGAGACTTTCCACTGAGGTTACTGAGCTGGGGATGTGAGCCTGGAACTGCAGGGGCCATATTGTCATGTCCTGGGCAGCACGTGCTTGAAAACGAAGTTATATTAGTTTGGTAGGGCTGCCATACCGAAGCATACCTGTTGACTGGGTAGCATAAGCAACACACATTTGTTGCTTCACAGTTCTGGAGTTGGAAGTCCAAGATCAAGGTGTCGACAAGGTCGGTTTCTCCTGAGGCCTGTCTTCTTGGCTTGTAAATGGCTATCTTCTGGTGTCTTCACATGGTCTTCCCTCTGTGTCTTTCTGTATTCTAATCTCCTTTTCTTATAAGGAAACCAGTCATATTGGATGAGGGCCCACCCATATAACCTCATTTTACTTGAATTATCTTTTTAAAGACCCCGTCACAAAATATAGTCACATTTTAAAGTGCGGGGGGTAGGACTTTAACATGAATTTTGAGGAGACACAATTCAGCTCATAACAGAAACCAACACAGAAAAAACATACAAAGGTAGAGTGAGAGACTGAGTCTTGATCTTATTTGAGCTCCTGGATCCAGCAGTACCTAAAGCTGAATTAATACTACCCTGGACTCTACATTTCATGAGCCATTAGAGACCTAAACATTATTCCCCCCCCCCGCCTTTTTTTTTTTAAAGCTAATTGAATTGGCTTTCTGTTACTACATCTAAAATTCCTCAGTAATATACAGGGGAACCAGTTAGGAAGATAGTCCACCTCTAATTAAACTTGGGCTTGCAAGATAGCGCTTGTATTTGCACCCAGGTCTATCCAACTCCAATAGCCAGAGGTAGCAAATACAGAAAAAATATCTAAGTTGGCACTGGCCTCTTCCCATGTAGGCAGGAATTTCCACCTTAGCTCTGAAGCCACATGGGACAGGGCTGGAGCCCTTTCCCACCAGCACGTCTAATGCATAAAGTAGGCTAGAGTGCTGGTGGGTAAAACTAAAAATGTGGCTAGGGGTTAAAAAGGCTTTCAAGAAGGGAAGAAATCGTTTTGAGAAGCCTTGGATGGGGCCATGAAGGAGCTCAGGGTAGCACTTGTCAATACCTCTCTGAGAGACCCTCAGACGGAACTCAGGAGCAACAGCTCAGCTCAAGGCCATTACTGGCAGGAGTTGGGCAACAAGCACTGTGCTGGGTGTAGCTTCTTGAGACCTCGTGTGAGGCACTGAGCAGAGAGAGGCCACGGCTGAGGTGGTCCCCATCTGCCACGCAAAAATGAAGAGAAAGCAATAGAAATGGGGTGGAGAGGGAGTTCAGCCTCTGTGTCTTGCAGTCTGGAAGTGGATTTCTTGACTTTTCCATGGCCTTGATCTCTGCCATCCTCATTGCAGCGAGGCCAGCTTGGGGTGTCTTTCAACAAAAGAGGGATTTTGAGGGGCCTTCTAGGTACCAGGTCTTGGCTTCCTCGTGGGATGCTCAGAGGTGGCCCTCCTGGCGGTGAGATGAGAGGACCGCAGCCCTGTGGGTTCAACATACCATGTTCACTTGGCGCTCCAGGCTTGAGCAGCCTGGTGACTTGTGCTGAGTGACTGACTATGTTTGGTGCTTTTTATCCTCACCCTGGCAGAATGCTAACAGATGATCCCAATCTCACAGCCTTCTCATGAAGCTTAAAGGAAACGAAGTAGTAATAAAGGGACAGGCTCTGGAGTCTGTGTTTAAGTATTGGTTGATTATCTTATTAAGCTGAATGACCTGGGGCAAGTCACTTACCTTTTCTGAGCCTCAGTTTCCTGATCTGTAAAGTAAGCACAGAAGCTCATCGTGGGGGCGACTGTGAGGACTGACTGAGGTAAAGCATGTGAACTTCATGAGGATCAGGTTTTTTTGTCATTTTATTTTATTTTTATTTGCGGCTCATGAGACATAAGGACAGTAGATAAGTGTGAGTCATTGTTATGGTCAATACGATTCACGATCATCTGGCGTTGGCTAAGATGGCTGTGTGGCATCCTACAGCGGCTGTCTGTGGGCTTGTGGCCCAGGTGGGGGAGACAGGATACCACAGCTGACTACTTAGTAAACTGCCTTCAGTTCTGGAAGAGAGGGCAAAGCAGAGGCCAGGGGTGACCTGGGCACTGTTTAAGCACCTCACATGCATGGTTTCATTGCATCCTCACCACACCCCATAAGCTAGATGGATTGATTGCCCTTTTCTTACAGACAAGAAAGCCGAGTCTCAGACAGTGGCTGAGAGCACACTGCCAAGGAGTAGGACAGCCAGGGTTCGTGCCTGCATTTGAGCAGCTCCAACTCTCTTGTATTTAAACAGGAAGACATGGGGGAGGAGAGGGCTAGAGAGTCAGAGGGCAGAGTCAGTGGGTGAAAGGCAGGTGCCTCCTGGGCCGCGGTGGCCCTCCAGCAATGAGCCCAGCAATGAACTGCCAGGGCAAGGGTCCCGCGGCTCCAGATTTTTTAGCAAGTGGCTTGAAGAACCAGCTCTCGGCTGGAAGAGGCCCTGGGGGGCCCTTTATGGCTGGAGGGTGGAGCACAGAAACCTTCCCTGCCCCTGCCGGATCTGGCCCTCAGAGGTGAATAAAAGGCAGCCGGTGTTGGGATGGCAGTGCCCGCTGCCCTAAAAGCTACCCAGGAAATGGCCCCAAAAGGTGGCTGACCCGGAAGCATTGTAGCAGCGTGGCCAAGTTCTCCATCAAGGGCGAGCAGAGTAGCCTCCGGGATATCTGTCCACCAGAGGAACACAGCAGGCCCTTTCTGAGGGCTTGGGTTGTGGTGGAGTTCCGGCCCCT
Organism: Hyaena hyaena; assembly: GCF_003009895.1. NCBI lineage: Eukaryota > Metazoa > Chordata > Mammalia > Carnivora > Hyaenidae > Hyaena > Hyaena hyaena. The sequence continues at coordinate 2,056,589 of NW_024080734.1, read as the reverse complement.
CCCCCTGGACATGGACTGCCCCTGAGTTGGACTGAGAGCCCAGATGCTCAGGTGCATCTTATTTATTTATTTAGCTGAGAAAGAAGATGAATTTGGGAAAACTTTGATTAAAAATGCATTATTGGGGGGGATACTTGGGTGGCTCAGTTGGCTAAGCATCCGACTTTGGCTCACGTTATGATCTTGAGGTTCAAGAGTTTGAGTCCCACATCAGGCTCTGTTCTGACAGCGCACAGCCTGGAGCCTGCTTTGGATTCTGTGTCTCCTTCTCTCTGCCTCTCCCCTCACTTGGACTCTGTGTCTCTTTCTCTGTCTCCCAAAAATAAATAAAAACGTTAAAAAATTTGTTTTAAATGCATAATCAGGGGGGCGCCTGGGTGGCTCAGTCAGTTTGGCATCCAACTTCTCACGCCATGATCTTGCTGTTAGTGGGCTCAAGCCCCATGTTGGGCTCTCTGCTGACAGCTCAGAGCCTGGAGCCTGCTTCAGATTCTGCGTCTCCCCCTCTCTCTGCCCCTCTCCTGCTCGCTCGCTCTCTCAAAAATAAATAAACATTAAAACAATTTTTTTAAAATGCATTGTCAGGAAGGAATTTCTTGGATGATTCTCAGATCTGAGAATCAAGAGAAAAAGTGGCAGAATGAGCCTTAGGCAAGAAGGAGGAAGCTGAGGCATGGAGAAGCCCCTGCCCAGAGATGGTCCCCCTTGTGCGGTGCTCCTGACACCATTGCCGTGGGACACTTGGCGTCCCCAGTGGCACTACCAGCCCTGGCTCTCGTCTGCCCCCCTGGATGGAACCCCATTGAAGCCTCTCCATCTCTCACTCTGTGCCTTTGGGTCACTCCTTCCAGAAACAGATTCCCCACAGACCCAGTTGGAAAAAACACAGGATGCCCATTGAAATTTGAATTTCAGATAATAAAAAAATGTTCTTAGTAGGTGAAGTGGTTGTTTATCTGTGATTCAGATTTAACTGGGCCTTGTCTATGTGTATTTGTTAACTCTGGCCCACTTACCCAAAGGGCCGTGCTCTGCTTTAGGTTCGTGGGAGGGGGTATCTGGCCTTCCACTTCTGTGGCAAGAACGCTGACCTTGAAGGACTAGATTGATTATAGTGCTGGGGGCAGAATAGTAAAAAACAAAAAAAAAAAACCAAGAAAAAGACAAAACACAGAGATCAACTGAAATTCCTCAAAACCTGCCTTTTAAGAAAAAAGTCACATGCCTAACTTGTTTTCAAAGCTGTCTTCACCCAGAGAGGGCCCGGGTGGTAGGAATGATTCATACTGTCATTCTTTTTCTGTGCCCCCTTTTCATAACACAAAACATGTCCCTTCCCCATCCTCCCCTCGCTGGGCCGTCTTGGAGACAGAGAACTCAAGGATCTTTCTGGAATGATCCTGAAGTCTTTACCAACGTGCCCTCGTCACTCAAGAGCAGGTGAAGGAAGGAGCTGAGCAGAAATGGAAATAATCTATGGGGTTGGCTGTCTAGACAGAGCTCGATCCTCCGGATGGGGAGGAAAGCAGACAGAGGTGGGCTTTGGCTAAAGCTCTCACCGCCTGTCTTCCCCAAGCCATCCTCAGACTGCCTGGACCATAGCCAGAATTGGCCCAGGGCTGTTTCTCCGCTCTCATTTCAAAGGATTTGTGCTTCCACTGAAGGAAAAGTTTGAATTTTCACAGTGAATAATTTTACAAAAGGTAAGAAATAGTAGAAACAAGGGGTAAGAAACTTTCTTATCTTTTTGGTTGGGGGGGATGGCAGTGAGACAAAATGAACATTTTAGCTTGATACAGCTTTGGCTTGAGATCAGGTTTAGAAAGAAAGGCATCTGTTAATTGAAAACATCATTTTGGGGGCTCTTGATTTAAGGCAAACAGGTGCAGGTGCGTGGTTTTAGAGTCTTCGTGCGGAAAAAAGAAGAAAAGGTGCCCAGGTAAGGTCTGCCCAAAGCCAGCAGACCTTTACTTTTCAGCCCCTAATTACTTAGAAGGTGACTGAGAAGATTAACTGAGATGTTAAAAGAAAACCAGCTCACACTCTTCTATTCTGAATCTTGTGAAGCCTAGGCCTGCCTTCTCTTTTCATACAGGCTCAAGCAGTTTGCTGTTTCTCCTTTGCCATTTCACTGGGGTATTTTTCAGTGTTTTCTCTGGTTGTGAAGGGATGGAAATGTCAAGGTCAAAAAGCCTCGGAAGAAGAGAGTAACCTTTTCATGCTTGCTGCATGTTGGGTGCGTTGGTGTGCTGTAGCTCTGCATCCCCACAGTAAAACTGTGCGACCTCACGGAGGCTGTCTTCTTTCCTAAGCCTCTTTTGAAGGTGGAGGAAACGGAGGCTCAGAGAGGACAAGTGACATGTCCAAGGTGGTCCAGCTAGGAGGTAGTAGCATTGAACTTGAAAGCCAGGCCCCTCTGACCATCAAGGCTTTGCACTCCAGTGCCTTCCATCTTTGCAAGCCCGGGGGCTGCAAATCAAACTACTGGTTATGAAAATACATAGATTTTTTTCTTCAAAATAATTCACAGCATCTTCCTGTCTCAGGGAACTGTTCAGCAGATTATTTTTAGTCAAATATACATTGTTTCCATGCTTTTTTTGGTGGGGGGGATTCTCAGTTTCATGTTAACTGATCAAGAGAGGTGGTTAGTGGAACCTGTTTTCTTAGGGAGGCAGTATGATGTATTAGTTACCTGTTGCTGTGTAACAGATTACCCCGAAACTTAATGTCTTGAAATAACGACATTTATTTCCTCATAGTTTCTGTAGGTCAGCAGCCTGGCGATGACCTAGCTGGGTCCTCTGGCTCAGGGCCCCTCATGGACGATAGACCAGGTGTTAGGTGGGGCTGTCATCATCAGAAGGGTTGACCGGGGAAGGGATGCTTCCATGCTCAGTCATGTGGTTGTTGGCAGGTTTCAGTTCCCCACAGGCTGTTGGGGACCTCAGTTTCTCACCGGCTAATGGCCTGAGTCCCTTGCCACACGGCCCTCTCTGACACGGCCACCTGCTTCATCCAAGTGTACAAACAGTGACGGCAGTAGGAACGTGTCAGCAAGATGGGAGCCACGGTCTTTTCTAACGTAATCATGAACATGAATCGATCCCCTCAGTTTTTGCTGCAGAAGCAAGCCACTAGGAGCAGCGTGTGCTCAGGGGACGGGGATTACAAGAGAGTGTGAATCAGGCAGCAGGGATCACTGGCGGCCATGTTCACGCCACCTACCGCACAGTAGCAAGAAAGCCGTGGTGATCATAGTAACAGGAATGAGGCTGGCGGTGATGGCCGGCCTTTATTCGCAGTTTGATGTTCAGGCACTGGGCTAACCCCCTCCTATGCATTATCTCACTTAATTCCCCACCCTCCTCTTTGAACCAGGAAAGTCTGTTAACTTCCCTGAGTTACTGCAGCAGAAGCAGTAGAGCCTGACTCTGCCGGTTCCCACTTCAGAGACCATCCCTTTCCATGATGCAGATCCCTGACTGAACGTGCCCGGCTGCTGGAGCCAAAGCAAGCCCTTTGGAGACGGGAGTTGGACAGACAAAGCCGAGCTCACCACTCATCAGAAAATTGCACATGAATGCAACCAGAAGCCATTTCTTACCCATCAGATTGGGGGGGTGGGGTGGGAGTTAAGTTGGTGAGAGTGTGGGGAATTCTCATGCACTGCTGAGAGACTATAAATTTGTACTGCCACTTTGGAGGGAAATTTGGCAGGATCTATTAAACTTTTAAAAGGACATAAAAATAAAAAATGTGAATAGCCTATGACCCAGCAATTACACTTTTAAGTATCTACCCTAGAGAAATACTTGCACATGTGCATGAAGAGCAATGGACAAGACTTTTCATTCCAGTGTTGTTTCTAAGGGTAAGAAGTAAATTGTGAAGCTGGAAATGATCTAAATGTCCATCGGTAAGAAAAATGGCTAAATAAATTATAGAACATCCACATGATGAAAAACTATGAAACGGGTAAATAGAATGAGGTAGATCTTTAAGTATGGCATGGAAAAAATCTCTAAAAGATATTGTGGAGTGAGAAAAACAAGTTGCAGAATGATATCCTCAGTATGATACCATGTGTATAATCCCCAAGGATATCATAGATCATTTGTAATATTGTGCATTGCACACTTACATATACAGCATACCTGTATATATTATATTACATATGATATATACACATACAAATACATATATTGTGTATACACAAATAGAAGTATATTCAAATGCATGAGGATGGTCTGGAAGGGTGCACAACAAACTGATGATGGGAGAGGAAGGAGGCTAAGAGGATAGACTTGAGGGGTGGTCAAAGGAAACCTCAGCTTTGTAGGTAGTAGTATTATTTTGTTGTAATTAGGCTCTATGCCCAACATGGGGCTTGAACTCACAGCCCTGAGATTAAGAGTCACATGCTTCACTAATTGAGCCAGCCAGGCTCCCCAAAGATACTTTTTTAAAAAGTAGCTCTTCACCTAATATGGAGCTTGAACTCATGACCATGAGACCCAAGAGTCACATGCTCTACTGACTGAGCCAGCCAGTGTCCCCTGCATATGGTATTTTTGGTATTTTGTAAGGAAAAGGTTTGATTACCTTATTTATATCAGTTGATTCTCTCTTTCTTTCTCTCTCTAAGTTTTTAATTTTATTTGAGAGAGAGAGTGGCGGAGGGGGGCAGAAGGAGAGAGAGAGAATCTTAAGCAGGCTCCATGCTCAAGATGGAGCCCAATGCAGTGCTCGATTCCCATAACTCTGGGACCATGACCTGAGCTGAAATCAAGAGTCAGATGCTCAATCAGCCGACCTACCCAGATGCCCAGAGCCTAGCTCCTCTTAAAACCATGACTGTAAGCCTCACCCAGTGATTTCCTTTATATTGAATTAGCCAGAACCAGATTACATGGCCACCCTTAGCTGCAAAGGAGTCTGGGAAGGTGACTAGTTGGTTTTTAGCTTTGCTAGTAGAAGCAAGCAAGGAAGAACAGAATTGTGAGGAGCTGTCAGGTGGCCAATTAAAAACATCTGCCGTAGTTCAATCTTGTAGTTACTCAACATCCACACATGCCTTTCTTTCTATACATATACTCTGTGTATAGTCTAAAGTCCAAAGTCAGTTACTACATCTGTCTTGAACTCTGGGATCCCTGAGTGACGAAATGCAGGCCACCCACTAGGTCCGGATGTGAGATGACACTGCCTTGTCTGTTATCTTAGCTACATAGGAGACAGATTTCAGGGCAGGGGTCTTTTCTGGGACCTGCACAGCTTTAGTCGTCCATTCTTCTTGGTGAGTTTGACTCCCAAAGATTATTTGTGGGGTTTAACAGTCTATCAAAGGTCAAGCTCAGATTGTTTTCGAAACATATCTCTCTCAAAAATGTAACAGAGATCCATCCAGTCTTTGATTTCAGAGACTTCCATGTGTAAGTAACCACAGAAAAGGATTTCAGGTAGACATAGTGTGTGAGCCTGATGAGTCTCCTCTTTTGCCCACTCTCTCTGTGCTCTGCTCAACACTCTAGTCCCTGGTTTAATGGCTGATTCTTTGGGGCAATTTACTATAGTAACCTTGAGTACAGAGATATCTCCTTTAGTTTGATCTTTGTTGGGACTCCTCCTTTATTTGATAGAGAGCTCTTAGGGGAAGATTCTAGGCAATAGTCTAAGGCACTGATCTCATTTCCTGTTAACATTGTAGCTTCATTGCTGTTACATGGGCTTTTCCAACTTGGAAGACTTCAGATTCTGGAATTCTCAGTCAGTTTAGATTATAGGCTTCAGTCAGAAGGTACCTCTCTTAGCAAAGCACTGTCTCTTAGCACAGTGGCTTGCAAGCTGGCTAGGTCTCATCTGAGATCACCTCTCTTTTGCAGGACTTTATTAAAAATGGCAAGAAGGGGTGCCTGGGTGGCTCAGTGGGTTAAGTGTCTGACTTTGGCTCAGGTCATGATCTCACAGTTCCTGGGGTCGGGCCTTGCATCTGGTTCTGTGCAGACAGCTCAGAGTGTGGAGCCTGCTTTGGATTCTGTGTCTCCCTCTCTCTCTGCCCCTTCTCTGTTTGTGCTCTCTCTCAAAAATAAAGAAACATTTTTTAAAAATGGCAAGAGGTAGCCAGCATGGACTAATATTCTGGAATGTTCGTATAATTTCTTCTGGCTCTTTAATCTCAGTTGGCATGAAGTCTTAAGTTAGAAGAGGCAACAATTTGATCAGGTGTTTGCCACTGCATAAAAGTGTCACCTGCTTCAGCCAGGAAGGGTCAGGTCCTCCCTCCCCATGTCAGAGGTTCTGTTACCTTCATTACCCAACTTTTGGCACCATTTTTAAAAATTTTCTTTTTTCTTTTAATGTTTTTATTTATTTGGGGGCGGGCAGAGAGAGAGGGAGACACAGAATCTGAAGCAGGCTCCAGGCTCTGAGCTATGAGCACAGAGCCTGGCATGGGGTTTGAACTCATGAACTGTGAGATCATGACCTGAACTGAAGTTGGACACTTAACCGACTGAGCCACCCAGGTGCACCCTCTCATTTTTTTTTTTTTTTTTAAATCAGAGAGAACTTTTAGTTGCATGCAACAGAAGTTAACTCTGGCTTACCAAGCAGGAAAGGAGATTAATTAAAGAATATTGGGTAATTTAGAATTGTTGTAAGGGCTGAAGAATCAGGGTCAAGGTTAAGTTTCCAGAAATAATGTCCCTATAAGTTCTTGTGAACTGATGTGAGAAAACTGTCACCACTGCTACGAGCAAGCAGCAAATGGTACGGCTTGCATTGCTGTCAGGAACTCAGCTTCAGTGCAGCTACTCCTTCCACTGATGTTCTTCTGGTGCCACTAACTTGATTCTCAGTCACTACCACCCGTGCAGCCCAGATGCCTCTGCTGCTACCTTCACCTGAAACATGTGTTTTGAGCAATGCCTCCTTGCCTACGTTGGTTACTTTATATTCAAAATCTGTATGAGTACATCTTATTGGTGGCACCCAGAATACAGGCCTATGGTCAGGTGCAAAGGAACTAGAGTAGCAAGTTTTCTGAATTTGACCTTATGGATTCACAAAGCCAAAGAGTTATAAATATCTTATGATTTATAAGAAGACAAAGATGTGTGTATTTGGTCTTTTCTCTCTGTTTCCAGCACAGAGCTCCTAAAAGCATTGGGGTTTCCTAAGTGATGAGAGCAATAAAGGTAGCTTTTGTTATGTTAATGAGATTTTTTTGAATGCTCATAGGTCTCCTAAGGATGGGGGCTGGTCACCAGAGGAATCAACCATGGGATTGGAGGGTTGGAACTTTCCCTTTTACCCCCTTGACCGCAGAGGAGTGGGGAAGGGCTGGAGATTAAATTCAGTCACCAGCGGACAGTGATTTAATCAAACATGCCTATGTAATAAAGCCTGTACAAAAACGCAAAAGGATGGGATTTGGAGAGCTTCCCACTTAGTGAAGATAAGGGGATTCCAGGAGAGTGGGAGCCCTCCCTGATACCTTGCCCTGGTCATCTCTTCCATCTGGCTGCTCCTGAGCTATATCCTTTTATAATAAACTGGTAGTCACTAAGTAGAATGTTTCTGAGTTCTATGAGCCACTCTAGCAAACTAATTGAACTCAAGAAGGGGGTTGTGGGAACCTCCAATCTATAACTGCTCAGTCAGAAGCCCAGGTGACAACCTATACCTGTAATTGGCATCTAAAGTGTGTGTGTGTGTGTGTGTGTGTGTGTGTGTGTGTGTGTGTGTGTGTGTGTTAGTGGGGGCAGTGTTGCAGTGTTGTGGGACTGGGCTTTTCTTCTGTGGCATCTGATGCTATTTCTGGGTAGTGTCAGAATTAAATTAATTCTTTGGTGATGTGGAAAAGAATGCACAGACTGTACATATTAAGGGTGTTCAGAAGTCAGGGCATCCAGACAACATGACGAGTCTATACAGCAGCTTTATTCACTCAAGAGTTCCAAGTTCTTCCCTTGTGGTGACAGAATGGCCGAGTAGGTCCAAAGTCACACCCTTTCAAATTCAAGCCCAGTGGAAAAGAGTAAGATTGTTTTTTCCCCCATAAAACCTTGAGATTCACTTTGATCAGACAGACTAGGTCAAGTGCCCATCCCTGAACTAGTTCCAGCGGCCAAGGGCATGGCCTGCTTTGATGGACTGGGGCTGGATCATGTGCTCCACATCTGAAACAGATTTTCAACCAGAGCTTATGGCCTGAGAGGGGCGGGGGGAGTCATAAACAAATATTGGGAAATGGGGAATGGATTCTGATAAACAAACCTGACAGAGTTCATGTCTTCTGTCCTATATGTAGAGTGGAACACTTTGCCCATTTCCTAAAACCTCTTTGAACATCTTCTTTTCTTTATTTATTTAAGTCAGTATGAATCATGAGTTCCTATCTTAATAGATTATAATTTGTTACTATTATTTATTTTGATGTTCCACTTGTCCCAGCTTTATCCAGTGAGAGCCCTTTAAAGCTGCCTTCTGTATTTCTTGATGTGTCCCCATCTCTGTCTGAGCATTCCCTTATTCTCTGGTAAAGCATATTGTAATCACATCTCATACTTTTCCTGGCCCAGCCCTAGAATTAATTATCATTTGGTCTGGGATTTGATTTTATTCTAACTACAAACTATTAAGAGCCTGTCACTTTTTCATGGATGCTGGTAAAATGACATGAGACTTCTGAGTCAGAGACAAGGGACTTTATTAATACTCATGACACAGTAAGTAGCATGAGCATCAGCACCCTTGCATTGGGTTTTCACACACCCGAGTGCAACGGAAGCAATACAAGATGGCCTAGAAGGACCGCTGCAGTGCCTTTGCATTACAGCTGGACCCCAAGCTGGCGGAGTCCCCTGCTTTTATAGAAAGCACGAAGCTGGGGCACCTGGGTGGCTCAGTTGGTTGAGTGTCTGACTTTGGCTCAGGTCATGATCTCGTGGTTGACACGTTCGAGCCCCTCATCGGGCTCTGTGCTGACAGCTCGGAGCTTGGAGACTACTTCAGATTCTGTGTGTGTATCTCTCTCTACCCTTCCCACACTCATGCTATGTCTCTCTCTGGCTCAAAAATAAAATAAACATTAAAAAAAATTAGAAAGCACAAAGCAAGTCTTCTCTTTATTTTGGGAGAGGGAGACATTGCACATTCTGCAGAACCACTCAGTGCTAACACAACCCTGGCACAGGCCTGAAAGGAGTGGTCAGATTCTTCTGTTCTTGGCACACCAACTAGGAATGTGCAGGAATGCTTAGGCCTATTGCAGACTGCCTCTTCCAACAGCCATTTCTTCACAGACCCCCTGGGTTCTTGTAGTGGAGAATGGTATTTAGAAACCAAGATCCTCTTGTGAGGTGTGCTCATTGCTCTTGAGCTATTGTCATTTCCATATCCTCTCAGAAGACAGAGCTAGAGGACATGTGTACACACACACACACACAAACACACAGAGCCACCTCTGCATCTATCTCTCCCAGAATTCACGTGAATTCACACTGATATCTCCAACACCACACTTTTCATTCCACTTTTTGCCTTTCCAGATTTGCAGCTCTCTTCTCTGGCAATGAGACACTTAAAACATATCTCCCATTGGGCTTGATGCTCCTGCAGCCACTTCACTACCACTGCAACCCACCCTCCAAACGTGTGGGTGATGGGTTCTGAACCGAAGTGCTGGGATGCATCTCTCCCCATCCCGTATGCAGGCCCTCCTGTCCCCAGGCAGGCTCCACCCCCCTTGCTGGCCCTCTGCAGCTGCCATTGCTCATGAGGACCCTCTCCTCCATATGCTCGGGCTCTGAAGCCCTGTGCCAGACTGCCCCCCAATGCTGCCTCCCTCCCTGTCCCCTTCTCCTCTGCTTGGTGAGGCGCCATGCTTCAGCACCCTGGACTGAGCCATCCCTGCCACTGCCACCACCCTGTGTAGACCATGCCCTGTACCTCACTGAGGCTCGGCGACCCCCACCATCATCTTCGGAAGATGCCCACCCTGCTCAGCCACACCTCACGGCTTCTAGACAGAATTAATCGGGAAGGGAAGGGAACAAGAAAGGGCCAAATGATCATCTGTAAAGGCTGTAAAATACTACATTCATAGATGTCATCTAGTTTGCTTACCACCCTCCATGGTAGCAAGTAGAGGTTGTTTGTGTTTTTCCTTTTCTAGATACCATCCCTGGAGTCAGACTGCAGACATCTTTGTGCATCTCTCCATGCGCCTCTCAGGGATTTTATTAGGACACGTTCCTAGAAGGGGAATGATTCCCGGGTCAGAGGGCATGGCCGTGTGCAAGGCTCCTGGTCTTTGCAGTGCGGCCTCTGTGTCCTTCTTACAGTCCATACACACTTGAATAAATAAACAGGCACAACGTTGTCCCAGGGACTGCTCAGGATTTTCTACAGATGATAGTTGTTTCCCTGCTCGATGACATCACCTCTCTTTTTACACCAAGATTGATGTGGGAAATTCTGTATAAATACCCTGCATCAACAAGCCATTGTGCCCAGGCCTCTTAAAGATGGGCCGCTTGCTGAAGTGCAGCGGGCCAGCCTGAGCGGGCCAGGCGCCTGTGATTTATAAGGTCCAAACATGAAGTCTTCAGGAAAGTTGGTGAAGTACTTTATAGGTCACCTGTATTTTTCCTACCATAGATGTTTTGACTCACGGGTTTCCTTTATGTCACTCTGTCCATAGTCTAGGTATTATTAAAATGGAATAAAGAGGTTACTGTAGCTGAGGCTGAGTAGCACATGGGAGCGAGTTTGTGATTCTAAATGAGAGAAGAAAGAAAGAACAGGCAAGGGAGTTCATTAGGACAAACATTGGCAGCCGGGCAATCAGGTATTTGTTGCGTGAGGGCCACTGGCCTAGCTCTGTGCTGGTAGCCGTCAGGAGGTTCATTTGTTCATTCAACAAACATTTACCGGGCACCAGCTCTCCCTAGGTCCTGTCCGAGGCACGGGGGCGCCAAATCCTCCGGTGCCTCAGCTCCAGCTCGGGGAAGGTTCTGTGAATGTTTCCCACAGAGTGCTTGAAGCAGAACATGTGTGTGTCAGGTGGGCCACATTGTTCCAGGCGGAGAACCAGGATAAGCAAAACCCACATGATTCAGTCAGCATATCAGCAAGCATTTAGTGTGTGTGCTCTCCATGGCCAGCCCTGCCTCAGGCAATCATTAAGTGATTCCTTTTTGCATGCAGGGTAGGTTCTCAACGTCTTACTTGGGCTTACAGAGCACACAAATTGGCATGTGTTGTGTCACAAACACCCACAAAGCCTCCTTGGTGTGCCACACTGAGCATGGATAGTTCTTGCTCATGCACCTGTGGGGTGGCAGCTAGTGGCCAGTGTTGGCCAGGCGGACTGGGCTTGACTTCAGGCTGTGCGTGTTGGGTCTCGGGTCCGCCCTGTATGCCACATGCTCCTTGGATCAGTGATGGCCTAGGGCATGCTCTTCTCAAGGCAAAAGGCAGGAGAACAAGGAGACATTCCTAATCTTGGAGGCACGTTTACAGCCGTTGCTCTCCTCAGGCCTGCTAGCCTTTGGAGGCCAAAGCAAGTCACTTGGTTAAACCCAACATGAGGGGACTCTCAGGACCATGGCAGAAGTGGGGTTGTCCCTATGTCCTCTGAAGCTGGCCCCCGCAGCCCTTGGCTGCTCCAGTTCTTTCTTGTCACACTCTGCACCTGTGCACGTGCTATTCTGTGGGCCTGGTACCCTCTTCCCTGCTTCAACCCCATTATATCATTTCTGAATAAGCGAGGCCTGGCTTCAGGACTCAGAGACATTCTCATTTGTCTCCCTTTCCCTCTTCATACCTGTGGCTGGGTAAGGGGATTCGGTGCCCCTCTTGGTGTTTGGGTCTTTCTCATGGTTGTTCTCCTCCCCCAGCCTCAATCTTTCCTTCCTTCTTTTGTATTGATTTTCAGCATGCATTGGTGTGATGATTTTAAGATTAAGATTTGGAGTAGAGATAGGCGGCCTCACTTTGACCTTGAACCTTGTCAAAGGGGCACTGAATAAGGCTCATCTGAGATGCAGTTTCTGAAATGGCTCCTGTTTCTCTTCTGCTCTTGCTCCTTGGGTATCCTCTGTGGGGAGGGAGGTAGCAAAAAGCAGGATCCAGACGCTCCTGGGTCCTGTGCAGTGACACCATCAGATAGTTCCCGGCCCAACTCACCTCCCCTCAAGCATGGAACAGGTTGCAGAGAAGGGCTGTCAACACGTCTTGGATGGACAAACGATGACTGAATGGTTCGATGCATATCCTTGACGCTGCCTTCTGCTCACTGGTGGGGCCTTGGTTGAGGCCAGCGGTCAGACTTGCCGAGGCAGGAGAATTGGCACAGCGATGAGAAGACGCACATCTCAGTAGCAGCCACAGAAAGCAGTTCCGAGGGGCAGACGTGTCTTAAGTGGATCCAGCTTTGGAGTGGGGGCCTGAGCTCTGAGCATTCTGTTCGGAGAGGCTCTAGAAAGTTATGGAGCTCTGGGGAACCCGCCTGGGGCCACTCAGAGCCCACTTAGTGCAAGTGTTGTCTTTAGAGGCCTCTAATTCCCTTTTTAAAGAGTTTTTTTTTTTTTTTTTTTTAATGGAGCCTGGATACAGTTCACATTAATGTTGAGCAGGCCAAGCAATTCCAGCCATTACCAATAATAAAAAGAGAGATTCTGCAAATGTAACCATCAACGCAGTGCCACAATAGGCAATGTATTTGTTGGTCTAGGTCGTGGATTGTTCTTGGAATTTAAAAGAGAAGAAGGCTGAGGTGGAGGGAGGTCAGGGGATCTTCCCAAGGTCACACAGGGAGGAGGTTAGTGGAAACGGGCTAGTATCAGGTTGGCTGAGTGACGGTGCTATGTGATGCATAAGGACCCCTGTTCAGGCTCACAAGGGAAGCAAATCTCAGGGCCTTGGTCTGAGGCCTGAGGCCACTCACAAGCCGGAAACGGGGCCTTGGGAGGCAGACGCGGGGAGGATTTGGCACTTGCACAGGATGTGGGCCAGGGTCAAAGACCAGGGTCACGACTACAGATAATGAGCATCGGAGACCTGTTTTAAGGGGCAGGTGGGTAAGCTTAACGTAGAATGGAATCCAGAACCTGACCCGTTTAGCCTCCTTCATCCCCAGGCACCCCCTTTCTGTTACCTCCAGCGCCCCTCCAGACTGCTCCATGCACAAAAGCGCTTCTTGGAACAAAGTTTGGAGACCAGTGATTTCAGGCAGTCGGACGGCCCCGGGCCCCTTCCAGCGGGACATCAGCCAACCCATGAGTCACAGCCACACTGGAGGCAGAGGAACTAGTCCGATTTGCTCCTCTACCTTTACAGGAATGGAGGGCAGTGGATGCAGTGGGAGAATCAGAGCCGATGTATGTCTAGGATGGGCAAAGCCTCTGATGGTGAGGGGCGTATTTGCTGCTGTCAGGAGACCACCCACTCCCCCTTTATCTTGGTGCCAGCACCGCAGTTTTCAACTGGGTGCTGTCCCCCACACAGCTTTTCTACGCCAGTGGGAAACAGGCCCACGCCCTAGTTTCAGGAGGTGGATCCTGGTTGGCCTAAGCATGTGTTCACAGCTTAATATCCTGGGCCTCAGTGATTGGCAAGTGTCCTTGGGAAGCTGGACATTTTTGAGAAGGAAGCTTCTGTTGTTGTTCTTTCATAGAAGCCAGCTTGGAGGAGCTCGCTTTCCTCACTGGGCTAGGATGCCCTTTGTGCTGCAGGCGGCCATCTTGTGGCCAACAGCAGAGGCAGACTCAGGCAGAAGGCACAGCGGGGAGATGGAAAGAAACAAGCTTCTCAGATACTCCCCCCGAGCTGCTCACCACGCTTTGCCAAAACCTATCCTGTCCCTGGACTTCTCAGTTGCAGGGGCCACTTAATTCACTAGTTGTGCATTACTTGGGGATGAGGTGTTCCTAAGTGATTTAGGGAGCTACTTCCTCCTCCATGGTCTTTTCTTTGGAAAGTATTTCAGGCCATCTTGCAGTTGCAGCCTCTGAGTTACACCCCAGCCCTGGGCTCAGGGGACAGCACCCGGGGGAGGTCAGAGACCCCTGCATGGCTGCCAAGGCCCAGCCTCTCCACCCTCTTTGTCATGTATCAGACCAACGTGGCCATCCTGGATGATGGTGACATCTCAGAAACGGGTGGGAGAATATGCCTTCGGATACTTTCTTTTTCATGAAATGTTGTCTTGATTTTCCCTTTTTGAGACTTCTCTATCCATTTTGGATGAGGTCAGCCATAAGACAGAAGCCCCAGGAGCGTTAAGAATTGAATATTCAACTGGACTTGGACAGAGTGCTCTGCCTGACCCTTTCCAATTCTGATGAGCTCCGATTCTGTGAAAGCTGATCCAGTTATAGTAAAGGGACTCCAAGAACGTGGGCTGTGTGCCAGGCACCTCACAGCCACCCTCCCCTCTGATGCACATGAGGAAGCAGTTCATACCCCCATTTTGCAGATGTGGAAATCGAGGCTCTGAGAGGCTACGTGGATAGCTCAGGTTGACACAGAAGCAGAGGCAGGATTTGAAGTTGGCTCCTTCTGATATCAGAGGCTCTACTTTCTGACACCACGTGAGAAGCCCTTACTTGGGACATTTGATTCTGTAAAGATGGTTACCCTATTTTGGAAAAGATCAGATGGAGTGACACAGTTGTGGCCCAGTGGGAATTTTCTTGGACTGGTTGTGCCACATTTTCTTTCTTTCTTTTTTTCCTTTTCATGAACTCACTCAGTTCAGCCCAGGGTGCTTCAAGAGGCCATCTTTCAGCCTCTGTCCCCACTGAAACCTGGAAGAATGTGAACAGCTGCCAGCGAGCTTGCTGGATAATTTTGGAAGCGAAAGCAGCAGAGATCTGCTGGACTTGGCCCGTCTCTAGCTCACTGTGTACAAGTGGAAGATGTTTGTTGGTTCAGCGGCCACCAAGCAGAACCCAGGGAGGGGGAGCTCTCGGCGGCCAAGCATTCTGGGAGGATGGGGTGTGCACACCACAAACCAGCTTCAAAAATACCCACCATTCAGGGGGAAAAATAACCCAACCTGACTTCATAAGCTCTCCTGATTAATACACCAGTCCTCCTCCCACACTCCGCCCCCCGCCCCACACCTCTTTCTTGCAAGACAGTCTGGAGTTTTATTGAGCAAGCAGTGTGTTCCCTGGAAGGAATTTCAAAGGGAGTCAAACTAAAAGATTTGGAGTTGGGATCGGTGACCTCACTTTGACCTTTGTCTAGAGTGCATTTCATAAGGGTCACCTGGGATGCTGTTTTTGAAATGGCTCCTTTGTCTCTCTTTGGCCCTTGCTCTGCAGATTCTCCTTGGCGGAGGGTGGTGGTGGTAAGAGGTGGGACCCAGACACTGTCAGATGGTTCCCACCCACCTCACCTCAGCCTCAGGCAAGGAGCAGGTTGGACAGAGTAGCTGTCAACAAAGTTAGGTGAATGGATGGATGGATGGACGGATGGACAGATGGTGGATGGATTTCTGCTCACTGTCAGGGTCACCGGTGAGCCCAGCAGCTGCCCTTTGTTTTGAAGGATATGTTCCCTTACTTAGTATATTGACTCTTACGTGCTTCAGACAGTAAGGCCCCTAGCAATTTCACTGATGAAGGGGGCTCTGAATTTTTGTGAAGTTTACTTCTTAACTTCTGGAGCTCATGTGTCTTATCGAGGCCTCCAACATATTCATCCAATTTGATTAACAGGATATCACTGATACAGTGATATCTGCCATGTCTGTCACTGATAAACGGGATGCTGGCAGAATGTTCAGATGCTCCAGATCCCTTTTGGACTATATTATGAGAAAGGATGGGGGAGTTAATAAAGCCTTAGAGTGAGACCGTAAATTTCTTTTGTTGACTGTTCCATGGGGATGCCAACTACTTGTGGTCCTCTTTCTTGTTAGGGGTAGAAAAGAATACACTTAACCCGAGCTGGGGCTGCATACCCTATACCGGAGCTGTGTTCTCCAGCAAAGATAGGACATCTGAACCAGCAGCTGTGATTATAGCTACTACTTTATTGAATTTGTGGTGGTCCACTGTCACCTTCCAGAATCGATCTGCTTTTTGTAGGGGACAAATGGGTGAACTAAATGGGGAAATTATGAGGACTGCTATACCTGCTCTTTAAGGGGAGGCTTCCTCCCTCCTTGTTAAAGGTGGCTCCTTAAAGATTCTTTCTGGGATGTGGTGTTGTTTTTGATTTAATAATTTGACTGCGGGGTGGGGAACAGTTTCAGGAGATTCCACTTGGCTTTCCCCATGAGGATGGCTCCACATCTCATGGAGCTCCAATGCTGGGGAGACTAACTACAAAAGATATCCATTCCATTGATATGTCTGAGAACCAGGGAAATGACCACTAGAGGGTCTGCTGTGAGCCAGACCAGCGCCAAGTTTCCACTGATTACCAGGCTCCCTCCCATCCCCAGCTTATAGGAGACCAGGAGATGCTGCAACTTAGATCCAGTGCCTTGCGGTCCTTGAAAGATCTGGACATTTTACCTGAGTAAATGGCTGTCAGTCCCTCTGGGAGATGACTGGGGAATTCATGACTGTGTATCTCCGAGGCAGTGAGGCAGGGTCCATCCTCACGGGGACAGCTTTAGTAGACAGCTTCCAGGTCTAAACGCTGGGCCAGGGATCATAACCCTACTGATATAGCTCACCTCAATTTCCTGATAAGTCATCCTTGATTTCTTTTCATTGGTATAGTTTGAGTAATATCCTTTGGAAGTCCATCCATTCTGTGCACAGAGGCACTGCATTCTCTTCGCCACTCCCATGGGCCTCCGTGAGCCAGCCTCTTGGTTTGCCACGGCATCTTGCGACACATACCTGTGTGTGTAGCGCTGACCTTGCTACTGATGGGTCAGCAGCACCACCTGGCTCAACTCTTCTCTGATCTACCTGCCATCATGGAATCCTGTAACAGCGTCTCCTGCTCTCTGCCCTGGCTCATGGAGCACAGCTCCCCTGAACTTCAGTGATGTCCCTGTCCCTCTCAGCAGCATATTACTTGCTGCGTCAGAAGATGGAGTGTGCTCTAGGTCCACCTGCAGAATAGAATTGGAGAACATATCTACTCTTTTTATCCCTTCTTCCATTGTCTACGAAGGCAGCTCTGGCATTTCTACTTCACTTAGTGTTGGCCATTCTAAAAGCCACCGAGTAACATGTTTAGTGCTCTTTCCTGGGATCCTTGCCAGGATGTTAAGTGCTGTGCCATATGGGAGGTGCCCAGGTTGACAAACTCTCCCTTTTCCAATTGTATTCTGCCCCCCTGATCTAGCTTATGATCCTCTCTGCTGGTCTATGTTGGCTCCTTCGGGGTAAGAGTCCTTTCCTACCCTTAGCAGGCACCTGTCGAGAGAGAGAGAAGTGGACTAGGTAGAAGAGAAGATGAGCTGATGGCAGAAGAGAAGATGAACTGATGCAGTTGCAGCAAAGGATTCAGCTGATCCCTTGGGGAACATGGAAGGTGAACTTCTATGCAAAGGAAGTGTCACTGTGGATGAGATGGCCTCCTTTAACTAAAGGTGATAAAGAAAAAAATTATTCTGACACTTCTTAAAAGGGCAAGGAGGACTTTATTCAAAATTATTGCAAGAGGAATATTGCAACAGGGGCAAGGGATTGGGCTCAACTCCAAATAGAAGGATGGATGGGGGATTATAACCAAGGACAGGGTGAGAGGGGGTCAGTGGATGGAAAATTACTAGGGGACATCAAGGGTATGAGGTTCTTGCTAAACTGGCCAGACAGGATTCTTACTAGAGGCAGGCCAAGGAATGAGGGATGAAGAACTGGGGATGAGGAATGGGGATGAGGAGGTTGGTCAGCTATCAAGGGTTGGGGGTAGTTCTTGCTAAGCTGGACTCAGCTAGGATGGACATGGAAGCTCAAGGTTGAGGCCATTTGAGAAGAAGGCTCAGAGGAGCCAAAGTGAAGTTTGATATTTGTCAAGGGCACCTCCCAGGGTGGATCTCAGCTGAGAGCCATCAGCAAGTGTGGGGAGTTCCTCAGTCCTGCAGGGGGCATCACATCTACCAATGTTTGAGGTCAAGGTTCCCTTTGCCTGTTGACTGGTTGTCTGTGGGTAGATTGATTAAAGACAGGTAAGCTGATCTGTTTTGAGGACAAAGACATTTTCTAGCCTTGGCATTTCCTGAATAAACACCATCTGGGTTGATTCAAGCAGAGTACTGTTAGGTTGAAGTTGGAAAAGAAAGAGGGTTATTGGAACGATTGGAGCCAAAACTAGAAACGTGGTTACTTCAGCCAACTTCCTTTTACCCTCCTTGGACTCTGCAAGATAATGAATAAACTGATTGGTGTCTGACCTTCTCCCTTGACTGGGAAGCAAAGGTAATCGATCACCTGACACAGGTCATGCCACCTGAGGGCATCTTGTACCCATTGCTCTGATGCAAGAGCCAGAGGGAATAAAGGGGGAATGCTGAGGGTCAGGTAGAAGTACAAGTGGCTCCAAAAGGGTCATTAAAGCAAATGTAACCTAATTTTTTCAGGGCTTTCCAGTTTCATGGTGTAAATGTGTTCAACTTTCACGGACTTCTTGCTATAATTCACACAACGTAGGACATTGGATTCCCCAGTGTTTCCCCGGTTATTTCTCGGAATCTCTGGGGGTGTCTCCTGTGAACCTACATACAGCCCTTTTAGATGATTGTCTAGTCCTCTTAATAATGTCTGCTGCCCAAAAACCTACTTGAGGGCAGTGTGTTGCCTATATCAGTGCCACTGGTGAGCTCTATTAGAGTGAGATATTTGGATGGGGATGTAGTACCTTGCTTTTGTAGCCACAACCCTTCAAGGGGCCAATCTGGCCAGTCTTTCTGGGTGGGGGAGGGGATTGCTCAATGTTGAGGCCAGGATGAGCTCCAGGCAGAGTGGGATACCTTCTGCCAAAAGAAGTTTTCTTGTTGCTTTGAGAGGCCCATGGAGAGCCAAGCCCTCTTTCTCTTACAGCAAACCTAGTGAGGGCCCAGTAGCCATGGCTGCTGTGGAGAGCCGTCTCACAGACCCAGGGGGGAGCCAGAAGTTGACATGAAGTTGATTCTGTTGTCAGTAGATGGAAAGATAGAAAGACCATTGACAGTGAGACGTTGGATCAATTGAATTTGAAGTTCCCCTTGCCCCCTCTTGCCCACAAGACCTGCTCTTATTTGAACAGATAAATTGACCATCTCAGGCCGGTTTGAATTTTTTTTTTCATTTGCTATCTGAAGCATTTTGACATATACTTAGCTCTTTTTTACATCTGTCTTTAAGTCCTCTCTTGAAAGAACTCAGATGCAAATCCATGAAGCTCAATTCTTTGCTGTTTGCAAATACTTGCTTTCTCCTCCAGTCAACACCCTCCACCCCCCACTGCCCATAAATCCACTGATGGTGACCACCCTTGCGCATTAAACCTCAGCTCGGTGTTCCAGCTGGGACTCCCCAAATAAGGAGAACCCAAGGCAGTTATTGGGAGCCAGAGTGCGGCACCAATGGCTGGAGACTCTGGGGGATTGACAACCGGTACTCGGAACAAAAAGTTCTAGAATCAGACCTCTGGTTTTAAGTCCTCACTCTACCACTGGGGGAACCAAGAGAAAAGTAATTTTATTGCTCCATGTCTCATTTAAAAATTTTTTAATGTTTATTTATTTTTGTGAGAGAGAGAGAAAGAGAGAGAGAGAAAGAATATGGGGGGGGGGGAAGGGCAAAGAGGGAGACACAGAATCCAAACAGGCTCCAAGCTCTGAGCTGTCAGCACAGAGCCTGGCATGAGGCTCAGACCCATGAACCAGGAGATCATGACCTGTGCCAAAGTCGGAAGCTCAACTGACTGAGCCACCTGGGCACCCCCTCTGTGCCTTGTTTTAAATTGGGTTTTATAATAAGATCTATCACAAAGTTGGGAGGATTAAATGGTATAAGTGTGGAAGGTGCTTCGAACAGAGCGTGGCATGCAGTAGGTACTTAATGTTATCAGTTGTTGGCTATTCTAATGGGAAGTTGGTGTAAGCAGGTGAGAAGCAAGCAGGGAAGTGTCTTGCCCTGGGGCTCTTAGCTCTTCCTGAGGTGAGAGTGCTTGGATCTGGGCAGAGTGTGCTTAACGAGCCAGATGAGGAGTGGATGGTTCCTCCTGGGTGAAATCCTTTGCTGGCTGCCTCTTACTTTGCACATTGAAGTCAAACAACTTAGTGGCGGTGATGGAGTGGGGAGGGAGGAGGGTGAGTTATTGGTTGGCATGTCTGAGAATACTCCCTTTCCTTCTTCTGTGTGGGGAATTATTCCACATCTGAGGGTTCTGAAGGCCTCAGAAGGTGGCTCGCCACAACTTTAAACTTCTTTTCATCTTGCTTGGCCCCTGTTGCATCTTTATTGGGTTTATAAACTCTTTTTTCTCCTTTCTTTTAAAAATCACTGTTTATTTGTAGAACCACTCGTTTTAAAACTTGAGCAATATCTTAAATGTCTTTTTTTTTTTTTTTTTTTTGCCCTGGTCTGCTCATAATGCATGAGCTAGTGTCTCTTACATAATGAACTCAGAGGCCTTTGAAAATAATGATTCCCAGCAAGCATTTAGCATGGGCAGTCATTACATAATGTGGAAAAATGTACAACACCCACCATCAATTTGATCTAGTCTTTTTACAGTGGGGGAGATGGGGGCTACATATAGACCTTGCCAGTAGAACCGGTTACTTCAGCTAGTGCAGGCTGAGTCTGCCAAAGACCTCAAGGTGACCTGATAGACCCAAGTTCACTAGTCAGGGTAGTGAGATAACCAGCCAGATTCAGTCTTCAACTGGGTCATCTCTCTCAGACAACCAGCTTTGTTGATTTGCTCTTTCCACTGTCTTGGCCAGTGGAACTGGATTAATTGGCCTGTTGTCTTGGCATCGGGTACAGACCCGGTACAGTCAAATCGTTGGCCAATTCAGCAGGGAAAAACATCTGTCAAGCGTGCTGTTCCGTTAGCCGATCAGGAAGCTGCATGGAGCACAACTGTCGTTACGATCAGATGAGAAATATAGGCCCCTTGAACATGGTGGTTAGCTGCCTTGTTTCCCTTTTTACGCGGCTGTGTAATATTTGTGGCCTGACACCCACTCTTCCTGCGCGATGCCTCAATTTTGCTAATGTGTTCCGGATGGCTGGCTGCTTGGTTAAATGGTTGATAGTAGAGGCCTTGCTGACAGGTGTGAGGAGCTTTAGAGTCAGAGGGATGTTGGTCTGAAACTCAGCTCTGCCAGTGATTACTCCTGTGACCTTTGCTGGTCACTTCCCCTTTCTGAGCCTCAGTTTTCTGCAGTGCAAATGGGAACAATTTCAGTACTTGCCTCCTATCATTGCTATGAGGTGTTGTTGGGACCAACCATCTGGTTTGCTGGAGATCCAGAGGGTTCCTGAGATGGAGGACTTTAACTGGGGATATTCCTGGGAAAACTGGGATGAGTCGGTCACCTAGGTTGTGAAGATCAAATAAGACAGGGCCTGTGGAGAATTCAAGGCATGTGGAAACCCTTTAATAAAGGTAGAGAATATTATTTACTCTCTCGATTTTGACCAAGCTCCAGTGGCCTGGAGCTAGTAAACAAAAGGGGTGCCCCTTTCCTCAAGATCGCACAAGTTCCCACAGCATAAGACAGGCCACTCTCCTCCCGCTATGTGACACTGTCTCTCTCAGTCTCCATTCACATGAGATGGGGTTGACAGGCTTTTCGAGTTTCAGGGACAATCAGTCTAAGAAAGGCCCAGCGTTTCCTCATGGTCCAGAACCCACTGACCTCAGAAGTCCGGCTTCCTAGCCTGCGCTTTGTGTCCTGCTCTGTCACCTCCCAGTTATGTATATGGGACAGCAGCACTTTACTTCTGAGAGTCTGGGTTTTCTCAAAGAGAGAGAATAATCCAGCCATCTCCCGGGGCTCTCATGAGGCTCAAACAGAATCATGCACGTCACCGGGCTTTTCGAACTATGAACCATCATCAGATGTGAGTGCTTTATCAGCAACACTGGCTTAGCCTCAGGAAAGAAGTGGCAGCAGAAACCTGGACTCTACCTTTCAGGCCAAAAATTCAGTAGTTTTGCCACCTTTCCACTGGGCACCCTCAGTGCACCAGGCCCCCTACTGTGTGATGTATGAATGCTCTTGGTCTATAAACAAGTAAGTTCAACGTCATGTGTTGAATGAAGAGAGGAGGTGGGGCTGGATGCTGCAAGAGCCCCAAGGAGAGGGAACCCAGGTCTGGTGCAACAGGAAGCCCGAGGAGAGAGGCAGGTAGCTCAGCACGGGGGGTTCAGGAACAGCTGGGTAACTGAGCTAACGTGTGAAGGAAGCAGGTTCCAGGCACAAGGAACAGCCTGAGGGGGCGTGAAGGTGAGGAGCTTCCGAGTGCCTGCAGGAAACTCGGAGTGTTTCTGTGTCATGGGATGTCGCTTTTGAAGTCAGAACATGATAGGAGGCAAGGTAGATGGGGCCGGATCCCGAAAGGCCTCCAAATGCTGTGTTCGTGTGGAGCCCTTGTGTTGTAAGAGGCAACCAAATGAAGGTAAGATAAAAGAATAAAAAGAAAGGATTTGTTGAAGGATCCCGGATAATTGAGAGAATTGAGAGCAGCAGTACAGAAAAACTAGATTTGACTGCACCCGGCTCTGTCTTTCACTCTTTCCTACCTCCCATTAGCATCTTTCCTATCACATGTGGCCAACATGACAAGGAACATGGTCATCAACAGCCCAGAGTCACATCTATCTGTCTGTCTATCTATCTATCTATGTATCTATTCATGAGAGAGAGAGAGAAAGCTCAAGAAGGGGAGGGGCAGAGGGGGAGCGAGAGAGAGAATCTTAAGCAGGCTCCATGCTCAGCACCGAGACCATTGGGGGGCTTGAGCTCGCAACCATGAGATATTAACCTGAGCTGAAATTAAGCGTGGGACACTTATCTGACGGAGCCACCCAGGTGTCCATGGAGTCACATCTTTCTAAGTCTATCCTCCAAATTGAAGAATCTTCCCTCCCAGTCACAGTAGAAACATTCCAGGAGAGGCCTTTGATTGGTTGTGTTTGGATCATGTGCCAGTCTTTGGACCAATCACTGTAGCCAAGGGGATAGGACATTGGGATTGGCTCTGTGTGGTCACGTGCCTGTCTTTGCATTCACTTTATTCCCAGACAGAAGTAGGAGGAAGAGGTCCTGGGCAGGCAATGGTAGTAAATATAGTTGATCCTCATTATTCACAGATTCCAAATTTTTGAGTTTGCTTCCTAAAATTTATTTGTAGTCCCCAAACCAATACTCATTGTGCTTTTGTGGTCATTTGTGGATGTATGGAGAGCAAAGAAAAATTTATGGCACCCAACACATACATTCCTAGCTGAGGACAAACAAGGTGACGCTTTGCCCTCCTATTTCAGCTCTCATACAGTAAAGAACTGTCTCTTTTATGGTCTATTTAATGCCATGTTTCCACCATTTTTTGTGCTTTTTCATGGTGATTTCATCATTGAAAATGGCTTCCAAGCATAGAGCTGAAGAACTGTCTAGCGATCCCAAGCTCATGAAAGATATGATGTGCCTTATGGAGAAAACATGTGTCAGATAAGTTTCACTGAGGCAAGAGCTGTGGTCCTATTGGCAGTGAGTTCAATGTTAATGATTCACCAGTATATATTAATATGTTTGTAAAAGTTAAACATAAACACACATACCACAAGGTTACATATTATTGGTTGACAAAGATGTTGTGATCAGAGGCTCACGGAACTCTCACTATATCTCCCCTAAGAGGAATAGTTTAGTATTCACTAATTTGTAGAACATGGCTACTTTGAATAATAAGAAAGGACCATTCTGTGTAAAGTGTTCTATGTAAAAGAGTTTATACTTTATTCTGGAAGAAATGGGGAACCACTGAAGGGCTTTTTGTGTGTGTGTTTGAGAAAGTACCCCTCGCTACTGGGTGGAGAGAGGATTGGAGGAGCCAGGACTGAAGACAGGAAGAACAGTTAGAAGGTGGTATTGGCCCTAAGTGAGAGATAATGAGGCCCAATGCAGGAGATGGTGCTAGGGATACAGAGAAGGAGGTGGATTTGAGAGTGGTATTTAGTAGGCAGAGTTGGCAAGGATGGGAACTCACTGATGAAGGCAACAGGGAAGGAGAGCCCCACACTGCTCCATGCTTTAAAAAATACCTACATCTGAATTTTATTTTCAAATTAAAGAAACGTCTCACTGGTCTGAGCCGTGTGTTTCCTTCCACGAGCAGTGGTGGGGACCCTCAGCCTCTGGAGGGGAGCAGAGCAGCTGTAAGGGCTGGTGTTTGGGGACAGGCGCACATTCTCCCAGCGCCCTCTCTGTAAACTGCACGCAGGAGCAGCTGTGTTTTCTCTGCCTCCTTACATCATCGCCAGTCATAAAAACCCCAACCGAGGGGAATTGTGCTGGCGATCTGGGCTGTGATGTATGAGACAAAGGAGTCCAGGGGCCGGTTTTAGAGTTTGTACAGTTAAGATTCCCGCTGGTTGGGAGCGAAGGCAGGTTGGACCTGGCACATGTTACGTTTGACGATCGTCTACGGTTGCTCTCCAGGTCAATAATTTCCTGGCTTTTAGCAGCTCTGGCTGTTTAGTTCAACCCTGGTCTTTAATACAGCTGGTGCAGCCCCGCAAGGCGGTGCCGCTGAGGTGGAGGACCGCCCTGGCCCTCCCCACTCTCCTCCGGCAGATCTCCAGGTCTCTGGCTCCTTGATTACAGATGACCTGCTTTCCTTGCCTTTAGAGTTCTGCTTCAGCACTTTCCTCTGGCTGACCCGTTTGTAACACCTCACCTGCGGCACACTGCAGTCTTGTGTCTACATATCTTGGCTCTCTCCCTGTGGAATAGGGTGGGTAAGAACCCAGTCCTTCTCCTGCACACTAGACATTCGTATGGCCCTGCTCCACCAGGAGGCGTGGATCTGAGCTGAATACATATCCTTGTCTCAGGAGGAAATGTTCATCCATTGAATTGGATCCTGCCAGGTACTCGTTTAGGACATACAAGTGTAAAAAAGGAAGCTCTCGGTATATGCCCTATGGTAATAATACCTCGCATTTTAGAGAGTTCAGCATGTGCCAGGCACTGTGCTGAAGGCATTTATTTGATTTACCTATTCTAATCCCCATGACCACCTTATTAGGTGGTTTCCAGTCTCTTCCTCATTTTATTGCTGAGAAAATGAGGCATAGAGAGGTCAAGAAAGGTGTCCTAAGTCCTATTGCTTGTGAGGGTGTCAATCCGGGGTGGTTGATTCTAAAGCTTTTACTCTTTACTGATACACCGATCTCATTGCATGAACGCCTTCCAGGGACTGCGTGCTTGCTAGTGTGCTTCACCAGCCAGCATCTGAGCCCGTCAGGGTGCAAGAAAGTCCAGTGAGTCAGAGCTCAGCAATCCCTCAGGGCCATGCCCATCACACACTTGGATTCTTCAGCTTTCAGGATTTAGAAACTCATCCACCCCCAAACACACCCCCAACACACATTTTTTATATTATTTTATTATGGGCATTTTTCTTTACACAAGGAATACATGGCTTTATCCTCATTGTAAACATTTCAAGAATATTTCAAAGAGAATATGGAAGTTCGTCCTTAACCTCTCTTTCTTTCTTCCCCTTTCTGCCGCTGGGTGGTAAAAATAGTTTACCATGCCTTCTTCCTGTCCCCTTCCTATGCATTTTCTGGCCTATGTCCTTATACAGGCATATGTCTTCACTCCCCCCACCCCCTTTAGAATAAATGGAATCATCTCATCCACATTGTTTTGCAACTTGATTTTTTTTTTCACTTACTGTATCTTAGAGGTCTTTCCATGACAGTCCCTGTCATTTTCCCTGATTCATTTGAATGGGTACATAGTATTCCATATGGCGGATTTACCATCATTTATTTAACCTACTTGACCAGGCACTTTTAGGCAATGCAGAGCATTCGAAAAAGTAAATGATCCATGGTTACTGGGTGGTAATGAAATAAATAACAAAGATGAAAAGTGGGAGACAGTTGTCAAAGGTGGAATGTTAATTAGGGTATAGGGAGAGATAACAGGATGGGCCAAACCCACCCCTCCCCCACTGGCTTTGACCCAGGACCTCACCTGCCTGCATCTGTCATCACAGCAGCGCCCCACCGGCTGCGGACTCCTCGGTCTTCCTTATTTTTAACATTTCCCACAGAGTGATGTCATGCTCCCTTCAATCGTCCCTCACCATGGAACCCCCACGTGACCACCTGACTACGTGTCCCTTTCCTGCTGCCATCCAAAGGAGGTACAGACACAGGAAGCCCAAGTTCCAGGACTATCTTGGCACGATTTGGTGCCCCAGGGAGAGCATTGGGTTACAACCTGCTGCCTAAAAGGCACCAGAAGGGCCTCTGTAGCAACTCACATTCCACCTCGGCATCTCACCCAGTTTTACTCAGTAAAACCCAAACACCCATTTTTGTTTAGACTTTGACGAGCCCTTGAAGCCACCAAGGGCCCCGGCTTGCCTGGGCATGAGTCTGAAATATGTCAGGCAGGTGTTTCCAAAGAACTTCTGCTACAGGAAAATACGTCCTGATGTAATCTGACTAATTTGGCTTTTGCCGTACTTTCCGGAGAACTGGCTATTTGTAATGGAAACAGTTCTCGGGCCACTTCAGACGGGGCTTTGTAATGTGAGCTGGTTAAACCCTGCAGGTGCTACAGAGGCCCCTGTTTTCATTTTACATCTCAAGTTTGTTTACTTTAATGTGTTTCTCTGGGAGGGGGGGAAAAGCGACCCGGGAGGGGTTTAGCAAGTCATTTTTCATTTCGAAAAAATACATGGTTTTGTATTAAGAAAATTAGCGTCGAGCAGGCCCCCGGGTCCTGCGGGCGACAGGAAGCGCACGTGGCCTGGGAGGATATGTTTCCCGAGACTAATTCCCCATAGACGTGCGTTGAGGAGCCGACATACCTGGGGCCCTTGGCAGGGGCATCAATTAGAAAGTGGGAAGCGGTGTTTCCCTTGCTAATTCTTGGCTACCGGGTAGGGGTTACCGAAAGCTCCTTCTTCCCCCCTCGGAGTTACATGGTTTTGAAAATTGTACAATTATGAATTCAACCTTGTTTTCCATTGAGAGAGGGGGAAATGGCTCCCAGGGTGCAAAGCCTGGTGGAGAGGGCCATACTTGTAGAGCACCCAGCGCCAGCCATCAGTGTGCGCCCACGCAGGTGAGGGTGCCGTCAAACATAGGTGAGGGTACCATCAAACAAGAGGTTGGTGGGGGTAGGGGTGTCAGGGCTGCCGCAGGCCCCGCCCGCCAGGAAATGAGAACCCTGGTCCATCTCCCAAGGTTACTTCATGCTGGTTGAGGGCAACAGATAGCTACCCTTAGCCTAAACAATATGAAGGGTTTGTCACCTAGGGCTCTCCTGTGCCCTGGAGATGGGGTTCAGTGAAACTTGTGCCCCAAGTCCCTGCCCTTGATGTGAAAGCTGAGTGCCGTGTTCCCCGATATGCCTTCCCCGTGGAGAATGATTTTGCACTTCCCTCTCCCTCCTGGACCCTGTGTTTGCATGGGCTGCCTTGAGACTGGACCGTGTCGGTCTGTTCAGGGAGCTTGACCCCTTCTGCAGTGTAATCTAGAAAAGCTGCCCCTAGAAAATCAGACAGATCATGAATTTAGCGATGTTGTTGATCTGTGGTGAGGGTATAGGGAGTGGCTGCTTTGTAGAGCACATAGTGTTCCGCCATCTTGCATGTCTTTATGGGTTTTTCTTTCCTTCCTCTGTCTTCTTCCCTCTCTGGAGAAATAAGCAAAGTTCTCTTCTTCCCTCCTACAGAAGAGCCTCTTTCTCACATACTCAGGTGCCATGGTTGGCTCACACCCCTGAACAAATACTGTTCCTGCCCTAAGGAGAATTCTGGTGAGTTAAATGTTTAAGTCAAGCACAAATGTACCTATAGGTGCCTCACGGAGCATTTAAGATAGTGTTATATGCCCTTTCCCATGTTCTCTCTCTCTCTCTCAAAAGAAAGAAACTTAGGGGGAAAAAAAAAGAGGCACCTGCGTGGTTCAGTCTGTTAAGCATCTGACTCTTAATTTCAGCTCAGGTCATGGTCTTGGAGTTTGTGAGTTCCAGCCCTGCGTTGGGGTCTGCACTGGCCTGTAGTGTCTCCCCCCGCCTCCCCACCCCGCTCCTCCTGCGCATTCTCTCTCTCTCTCTCAAAATAAATAAACTTAAAAAAAAAAAACAACAACAAAACAGGGCACCTGGGTGGTTCAGTCCATTAAATGTCCCAACTTCAGCTCAGGTCACCATGTACAGTTTGTGAGTTCCAGCCCTGAGTAGGGCCCTGTGCTGACAGCTTGGAGCCTGGAGCCTGCTTCAGATTCTGTGTCTCCCTCTCTGCCCCTCTCCCACTCATACTCTGTCTCTCAAAAATAAATATTAAAAAAAAAAAAAAAACCCTGCAAAAAACCCAAAGACAAAAACAAAAAAACCCAGTGTTGTATATATACAGATTCATGGAGTTATATGTTCTCCTAGCCAATTCAAACTGAAAAAGGCTTTGGAGACCTGCTAATCTAAACCTTCATTTTACAGACTAGGAAACAGATACCTCAAAAGGGGAAGGGACTTGCCCAGGGTCGCCATGAAGTAGTGGTGAAGCTGGGCTAAGAACCTGGACCTCCTGACTCCTATCCCAGGGCTCTTTGTTCTAGGCCATGTGTCTTTAGCTACCTCCTGCCCCATTTCTTTAAAGACTGCTTTCAGGCAGGGATTTGAGTGCATACCAGCACATTCCATGATAAGTCCTATTACTACTTTCTATTACATCTCTCTCAAATTCATCCCTTCCTCTCTTTTCCTATTGGTAGGGGGAAGGAAGGAGGGGAGAGAGATTAAAACAGTTTGATCTGAATTCATTGTAGCTTGAGATGTGATAACTATTTGCTGGATAAAATCAAGTTAAGATAAAGCTGAAGAATGACTTTGAAGATTAGAATGCTCAAATTGGGAGGCTTTGGTTGGGGCACAACTCCTGTACAGTGCTGGTGGGAACGGATACAGTGTTACCCCAGGGTGATTTGACAGTATATATCATGAACTTTAATAATGTCATCTGTTATGTTTCGCTAAACTTTTAAACTGAGGGATAACATGATACAGTTTCATGCGTGAGCCTTAAGTGAAGAGCTTGATGAATTTTTAAAAGTGAATACACATGCGTGCCCACCATTGAGATAAAATATTACCAGCACCTCCAAAAGTCTCTCTTGTACTGTCTCCTGATCATTACTCCCCAAAAGTAACCAATATCCTGACTTAGAGCACTGTAGATGAATTTTGCCTAATTCTGAATTTCATATAAATGGGATCCTAGATAGAATTATGCTCTTTCTTGTCTGACTTTCAGTCACATTATATCTTTGAGATTTATCCATGGTCTTGTATATACTGGATATACATATATGGATGTATATCCATTCATACAATGGAATACTATTTATTTATCCATTCTACTGTTGATGGACTGTTGAATGGTTTCTAGTTCCTAAGTGCTAAAAATAATGTCGTATGATATTTTTGGACACAACTTTCAACACACACACGTACACACACACACACACATACACACATACACATATATCCATTTCTAAGAGTATACATTTGTAGTAGAATTTTTGGATCATAAAACATATGGATGTTCAGCTTTAAGGTACAGCTAACAGTTCTTAAAAGCAGTTGTCCAATTTATGCTTCCAAAGAAATATAGGAGAGTGCTAATAGACCTATACCCTACCAACACTTGGTTTTGGTTAACAATTTAGACATTCTGATTGTAGGGGATAATATCTCATTGTGGTTTTAATTAGGCATTCATGAATAGCAAATTGACCCCTTGCATATTGCCCTTTTGTGAAGTGCCTGTTCAAGGTTTTTCTCATTTGGGAAGGTACCTTTTTCTTATTATTTGTAGGAGTTCTTTATTTATTCAGTGTACAGGTTCTTTGTGTTGTAAATGTCTTCTCGCATTTTGTTGGCCATTTCCCCTCTTAATTGTGTCTTTCCATGAACAGTAATTCTTAATTTTAAAATAGTCTAATGTACCGATCTTTTCCTTTATGTGTAATGTTCTTCATGGTTTGTTAAGAAATCTGTCTCTATCCATGGTCATAAACATACACTCTTGCGTTTCATTCTAGGAACTTTATTGTTTTACTTTTCGCGCTTAAGCTTAGGATTCACCTGAAGTAGAATTTTGAGTATGTTATGAGGTGAGAATCAATAGCCATATTTTCCATAAGTTTGTGCAATTCATGTAGTACCATTTATTGACAAGACAATCCCCTCCCCTCCTCCCCCCCTCCCCCGCTACAATGTAGTGGTATCTTGGCCATAAATCAGGTAACTGCATAAATTTGTGTCTGATCTCAAGCTTGTCAGTCATGTCCCTTAAATCTTTACACAACCTCATTTGCTTTTGTGTCTGTTTGTATTATCAGTTACTGAGAGACATGTTTCAAAACATGCCACTATGGTTATGGAATTAGTTATTTTTCCTTTTAGTTCTTACAGTGTTTGAGGCTCCATTACTCTCATCTCCTCACAAAAGAGAGAGAGAAAGAGAGACAGAGAGAGAGAGAGAGAGAGAGAGAGAGAATGCCAAGTGGGGAAGGAGCAGAGAGAGGGAGACAAAGAATCCTGATGCAGCGAGCTTGACACAGGACTTGAACCCACGAACCATGAGATCATGACCCGAGTGGAAGTTGGACGCTCAACCAACTGAGCCACTCAGGTGCCCATGAATTGTTACTCTTAATATCTACTAATACTTTTGGTCTTAATGTTTGTTTCATCTGGTATTAGTAGGTCTATACACCTCCTTTTAAAGATCTCTATTTATTCTTTGATGTTTTTATGGATGATTTCCCAACCTTTTATTTTTAAGTTTTTATTTGTGTCTCTTATAAGCAAAATGCATTTTAAAAAATCCAGATTAACTACCATTCTGTTTTAATTGAAACATTTAGTCCATTTCTAGTTTTTGGCTCTTATGAATCAAGTTGCAGTGGATACTTTTATACAAGGCTTTTTGTGAGTATATACTTTTTTCTTGGGTTAATATCTAGGAGTGAAATTGTTGGGTCAGAGTTGGTGTTTAATTTTATTGTTTCCAATTCCTATTCTCTAAGCATGACTTTATATACAATAAAATCAAGAGATTTCAAGTATACAGTTTGATGAATTTCAACAAATGCAAACACCCATGTAGCCACCACCCCCGAATTAAGAAGTAGGTTATTTTCATCACTCCAAAACCTTTCCTTACACACCTCCTTGAGATGCTGACCTGATTTCCAGCACCACAGCTTAGGTTTTTGTAGAATCAGACAATAGCTACACTTGTGTCTTCCTTATTTCATGCAGGGTAATGCTTTTGAGACTCATCTAGGCTGTTGTATGTATAGGTTTTTGTAGAATCAGACAATAGCTACACTTGTGTCTTCCTTATTTCATGCAGGGTAATGCTTTTGAGACTCATCTAGGCTGTTGTATGTATCAGTAGTTCATTCGTTTATTTATGAGCACAGTTCTACTGTATGAATATAACCCCAATTTATTTATGGACATTTGAGTTATTTTCAGTTGTAGTTTTTGTGCACTTCTATTTTTTTTTTTTTTTTGTGGCCCCCTTTGTTTTCATTCTTTGGTCAATACTTAGAATAGGATCACTAGGACATTCTGTAGGTCTCTATTTATTTATTTATTTATTTTAAAATGTTTTTATTTATTTCTAGGAGAGAGAGAGAGAGAGACAGCGTGAGCAGGGGAGGGTCAGAGAGAGAGGGAGTCACAGACTGAAACAGGCTCCAGGCTCTGAGCTGGCAGTCAGCACAGAGCCCCACGCGGGGCTCGAACCCACGAACCGCGAGATCATGACCTGAGCGAAAGTCGGACGCTTAACCGACTAAGCCACCCAGGCGCCCCTGTAGGTCTCTATTTATAATAAACTGCCAAACTGACTTCCAGACTGGTTTGCATAATTTTATACCCTGTCGACAGTGTGTGAGATTTGCAGTGCTCTGCCTTCCTCCCCAAGTGTGGTATTGCCCTAGCATCCTAACTGTGATTTTAATGTGCATGTCCTTGATGAACAGTGATGGTGAGCACTTTTCTCATGCTTATTGTCCATTCATGTATCTTCTTTTTAGCACACTTTAAGCATTGGGTTGTCTATATTTTTCTTATTGATCTGTAGAAGCTCTTTATATATTCTGCATATAAGACTTTTGTCAGATGTATATATTGTGGATAATTTCTCCCAATCTGTGGCCTGCCTTTCATTTTCTTCATGCATTTGTTAATAATAGTGAATAGTTCTTTGAGGAAAAGAATCCCCTGGGTGCCCATTAATGTTATGTAGGATATGGGGAAAATACTTATTACAGATTGTTGGATAGAAAAACAAGGATGCAACATTTTATGTTGCATTATGACCTTAATTATTTAAAAATATGCATCTTAAAAAGTGGGGAGGAATACACAAAACATTGCTTTGGCTGACTCTGGGTGGTGAGCTTATGCTCTCATGCAATTCTTTTTTGTGGTAAATGCACACAACATAAAGTTTACCATTTTAACCATTTTAAAATGTACAGTTCAGTGGTATTAAGTATCACTTATTGATTGCATTGTACAACACGATCTAACCCCAGAGCTTCCC
Source organism: Hyaena hyaena (assembly GCF_003009895.1). Taxonomy (NCBI): domain Eukaryota; kingdom Metazoa; phylum Chordata; class Mammalia; order Carnivora; family Hyaenidae; genus Hyaena; species Hyaena hyaena. The sequence goes on along the minus strand of NW_024080734.1, from coordinate 2,023,797 downwards.
CATCACCCCAAATGAAAACCTGTACCTGTTAAGCAATTATTCCCTATCCTTCCTCCCATAGTCCCTGACAAACCATGATCTGCTCTCTGTCTCTATATGCCTGCTATTTTATTTCATTTTTAAATTTTTTAAATATTTTATTTATTTCTGAGAGAGAGAGAGCGAGACAGTGTAAGCAGAGGAGGGTCAGAGACAGAGGGAGATACAGAATCTGAAACAGGCTCCAGGCTCTGAGCTGGCTGTTAGCACAGAGCCCGACGCAGAGCTCGAACCCACGAACTGTGAGATCATGACCTGAGCCGAAGTTGGACGCTTAACCAACTGAGCCACCCAGGCGCCCTTATGCGCCAAATACATACATTTGGGGCCCCTGGGAGTCTGAGTCGTTAAGCGTCTGACTTCAGCCTGGGCCATGATCTCGCGGTTCGTGGGTTCCAGACCTGCGTCGGACTCTGTGCTGACAGCTCGGAGCCTGAAGCCTGCTTCAGATTCTGTGTCTCCCTCTCTCTGCCCCTCCCCAGCTAGTGCTGTCTCTCTCTTTCTCTCTCTCTCTCTCAAAAAAAAATTTTTTTACTAATGTATACATTTGCTGTACTTTTGTCTGACTTTTTGCTAATGAGTGTGTGCTTTGATACGAGAAGTAAACCAAAAACCAAGAACGAGGAAGGATGTCTTATAAAGGGGGAACAAGTAAGTTATAAGGAATAGATGCAAGCTCTATGCCAGAGGGAGTGAGACGTGGAATTCCCTTTGTGACAGTAGCTAAACATGCTGGGCTCTGACTGCCAGCTGCTCCTGTCCCGTGTGTCTCGCCCCCAGCCTGGCAGCCGGGTCCCAACACTATGCCCACATTACCCCATGAGGCTGCGTATCCCCCCCAGGTGCCATTTTCTCTGACCCTCCCCCACACCGGGAGTAGAGACCATGTTGGTTCAGTTGTCCGAAATCGCTCTGCTGTCCAGGGTGACCCCAGCTTACCCTGTCGGTCATTAAGCGTTCTGGAATAAATGAATGCCTTTGTGCAAGAAATGACTCTGCCCTGACTCTAGAGAGAAAAGAATCACATGGGTCAGTAGGTGTAGCCTCAGAGCCAAAGGCAGGTCCTGGAAATGAAGCTCAGGGGCTGAGTCTAGCCCTGGGAGAACATATCTGCATGGTAGATTCATGAGGTCCCTCATGGCTTTAATGACCAGGGCAGGAGGAGAGAAGTAATAGCGAGTGACATTTATATAATGTGTTACAGTTTACATAGCTCAGCATGGGCATTACCTCATTTAATCCGGAAGGAGCACAGGGTGGGGCTTGAGCACGTGGCCCCGGAGTTGGCTTGTCTGACTTTGCATCCTGGCCCCCGCCGCTTACTGTGTGACCCTGGATATCTGCGCACCCCGTGTTCCAGTTTCCCTGCCCGTGCAGTGAAGACACTGAGAGTGCACACAGAGTGGTTGCGATGATTAAATAAGGTAGGCGGTGCTCGTAAAGTGCTTAGAATTGTGCCTGGAGCATAGTAAACACTAAATAAAAGTTGCTTGTGATTACTTAATTCTCTCAGTGGGCCCTGGAGGTACGGAGACATACCCCATTTTATGGGCAGCTGACTGGGGCTCGGAAGGATGGAGTGACCTGTCTGAGGCACACTGGAGAGGTTGGGGTGGGGAGCAGGGCTTGGACCAGGTGTGTGTGACTCCAAAGCCCTGATATTAAAGCTCCTTCGTGCCGCCTCCTCTGACGGGCACTTTGCCTGGGCTCATGGGCAGGAGAGGTAGATTCTGATATAGTTTGCCGGCACACCGGGTGTCAGGAAAGGTCACCTGTCTTGTGTAGATGAGCTATGATCCGAAGGAAGATAGCTGAGAAAGCACTTTGCACTCCACCCAAGTATGATGGGAATGTAAACAATTGTTATTAATACTTTAATAAAGTATTTAAAATTTTTTCCTAGCACCAATTTCCCACATTCTAGTAATGACACCCTGATTTCCTATGGGGAACCACCACTTGCCCACTTGGTCTGTGCGTAGGATTATCCCTGGCTAGAGAGATGGGTGTGTAAAACAGGTCTGGTCAATGTGAGCGCTTTGTCACTTTAGCCACCAGCATTAGCTCTGATATCAGTGTTTGATCCACTCTGAGAACCACCAAGTTCAGTTGCAGGGATTTGATCATCGTTATCAGAGAAGAGGCGTTTGCTTCCCTCTGGGGAGAGCGGGGGTATATGACAGAGCCTGAGCTCCTGCTGCCATCTTGCTACCACAGTGGGGATGGCCTGCTGAGAATGAGGCCCAGAGGCACGTGGAGCTGTAGATGGAGAGTGAGACCAGGGCCAGTGTCCCCTGGATTTAACTGGGCATGAGTCTAGACTTACTGAGACTTTTCTGTTAATGCTCCCTTTGGTTAGCTCCTACTGGCTTTCTAGCACTGTGCTTTGCTGTTATGTTCTTTCAGTATCTCAACAGCCACTCAGAGGAGGTGGTAGTAGCCCCATATGACAGAGGGGGAAACTGAGGCTTTGAGTGGTAAAGTGAATTGGCTAAAGCACACAGGTGAGCAGAGTTCCTCAGAGTCTGCTGAGGGCTCAGTCACTCTACTGAGAAAGCCAGCCACAGCTCTGAATAAAGTTCCCCGTCTTCTTTCTTTGCCCTCCAGCAAGGATGCATGTCGTCTTGGAAATGTCACAACAGAAGGGATTTGGATGCCCTAGAAAGACATCGTCTTTGGCTCCATCCCTCACCACCCTCAATTATCCTTCTGACAGCCAGATTGGAACCAAATTGGATTTAGTGCATTTCACAATTTTTTTGAACAAATTTGTGGATTAAGGGAACAAATTAAATCCACATTTTTATTTGACATCATCAAAAATATGACATGCAGACTGGAAGTGGACCTTCCTGGTCTGGGAATAATTTCAGTGAAGACCAAATGCCTACTTCCCAAGGGTATTTGTTTTAAAAAAAAATGAATTTCACAAAGGCCTATGGGAAGGCTGGTCCCAAATCTTACATGAGACCTGGGATCTGATACTTGGGGTGAGGTGGGGCCACACCAGCACCCATACCTGGGATGTGATTCTAGTGGGAAGGGAACTCTCTGCCCCCACCCATCATTCATCTGTCTTCTGTTTCCCCCATGACTCTCACTTGGCTACACCCCAATTTAAGTTTCTGTGTTTTTCTGTAACTGGACTAACAGATTTTCATGTTAGTGCCAAATCAGGATCCTATCCCTCCTCTTAAGTTCTTAGTTAGGCCAATAAATATATAACTGACTCAGCAATTAGGTGCTTTTGGCACTTTACCCAATATAGTTACTTCATTTTTCTCATCTTTGTTTCTTGGTTTCATGGTAGAAGGACAAGCTATATGTGGGCAGGGAATGTGACTTCTACTTCTCCATATATGGATCCAACATGTAGTAGCATGAATTGAGAATTTATTACCTTACAAATTTAATTGGCATATGATTACCTAACAATAACATGATCTTGGCTAGGCTTAATGGAGGTACGACTGTAAAATACATTGGGTTAATATGAGGACTTTGATGCCAGGTAGCCTGGATTTGAATCCCCATTCACTGATTATATGATTTTAACAATGATACAGTCTCTCTAGGCCTCACCTTCCCTGTCCATAAACTGGATAACACTCAACAATAACACTCAACCAAGCTCCTAAAATAGGACCACAGTCTATAAATGCCTGTTGCCACAACTTTATTATCTCTTCCCAATAATCCTTCTAGTCTTAGGAAACACATACAGCTAACATGTAGGTGGACTTTGTCTTATCCAGTTTTTGTCTAGATTATCAGATTCTTATCTTTAAAACATGAATTAGCTGGATGGTTGAGGAGTTTTTCACCATTATATAAGTTGGAGGAATGGAAAAGAAGCTGACCAAAAACACTAAAACAAGGAAGAATGCAGAATGAATCCGTGTTAGCAAGAAAGAAGAGCCTGAGGGAGCATTAAGGAAGACTGCCAAATCTATGAAATAAAAGAGAGAGAGGGAGAAAACCATCAATTAAAATTAATTAAAAATTTTAATTGTTTGTGGTGCTGACCTCATGTTCCAGGTGCCTGAAACAAAGGAAGAAATGTGGATAATTGAGTGGCCATGACATTTTTCCAACTGGCCACTTTCCCCTTAACAAGACCACACCTGTCTCTTCCTTGCAGTCCTCATGGGCTCCTTGGGTCCAGGACCTGAATCACGGTTCAGGTTGCGCTCCGCTGAAGAGAGCCGGAGTCCTGGGGCCTGGCAGACAGCTATCTGGATCTTCCTTCCTTGTTCTTACCCTGCAGCACATCCTGCTGATGGGACTTTCAAACTGAATTCTGCTTCTCTGTACCTCTCCCCCCACTCCAAGCCCCCTTTCCCAGCTGGAAAACCACAGTGGCTCTTTGAGTGGTTTCCTTGTTTCTACTCTTACATTTATCATTCTCTGAAATTGCCTTGTCTTGATTTTTCTACTTCTTTTTCCCATTAGCCTGTAAACCTTGGGTTTACTAGTGGCTGGTACACCTATGGCCCAATCATTTCTTTTTCTTTTTTTTTCCAATTTTTATTTAATGTTTTTTTATTTTTGAGAAAGAGAGAGAGACAGAGAACAAGTTGGGGAGGGACAGAGAGAGAGAGGGAGATACAGAATCCGAAGTAGGCTTCAGGCTCTGAGCTGTCAACACAGAGCCCGATGCAGAGCTCGAACTCATGGACTGTGGGATCATGACCTAAGTCGAAGTCGGACGCTTAACCGACTGAGCCACCCAGGTGCCCCTTCAGTTTTGACTCCTGATTTTATTATTCAGTTTCTCTTTTCTACTTGGTCTTTGGTCCCTGGGAAGCCTGGCCTTTCAGGGTCACTTGGAGCTGGTTGTTGTAAGGGAGTTGAGTTGGGGTCTGGGAGGGGGCAGGGAGACCTCGCTCTGCTGGCAGCACTATTTCTTGATTGAATGGAAGGAGCTGGAAATAGTTGCCTTCTCAAGTAAAAGGCATTTTCTTTCTCAAAGGGAAGTCCACTCTACAGATATGAAAGTGGGCCCCTTAATAGTTCTTCTGACAACATTTTGCCAAAGTCATTCAAATTATAAGATTTCAAAGTCATGAAAGGTAGTCACACTTTTCTTTTTAAGTGTGTCGTTTGTATTTTTCACCCTCAGGAGCTGGAGAATGAATGAAATATTCCCAAATTAGGCTGACCTACTCCCCTGTGATGACTCTGGTGGTCAAGCCCCTTCCATCTCATTCTTAGCAATTATATTCAGCCTTTGAATGTTTGCCTCACCCAATTCTGCTTCCCTGATACTGGCTCTGGGGGTTCCAAGGTACAAGGGTTGCCATCACTGTCTCTATGCCACATTTCTGACCACCTTGGGAAATATGAGGTCATTACACATGGTCCAGAGCCACTCATCAGGAAAGGGCTCAGGCTGTTTGTCGTATGAGAAAGGTCCATTCTGGAGTATTTGATTCTCCCATCCCCCTTCTGCCACAGCTGACTGGAGTGGGAGTGGTCATCCCAAGGTCATCCAATCCAAAGGCTGGTGGACACAGAGCCTGACTCAGGACAGGAAACGCCAGCCAATGAAATGGACCAATCACATCCCACCCACTCGCTTGGAGCTTGATCTGGGAAGTGCAGACAGAATTATATGGTCATTGGAAGATTGCAAGGTCATGAGAAAGAGAGAGGCCTTGTGGGACCAGAAACAAATCAGAGTTAGGAGGACTCAGAGGCAGAAGTGCTGAGCTGAAAAAGGGATGGATAGAGTGGTAGGCAAGGAAGCCACTGGAAGCAGGAAGAGATGGGGCAGACACACAAAGAAAAGCAGAGACCCAGAGAGTGGCAAGGTCAAGGTGGAAGGCTAGAGGGAAGCTCCCAGATTTTTGCAGCAGGGGCCCCTGGAGCACCTTGGTGGATGCCTTGGGGTCTCAAAGCCCTTCCTGGTCCAGACTCCAGGATCCCAGGTTATGGTGTGCTCCTGACTTCCATGAGATTCTGGCTCCCGTGCTATTGCACCACAATAAACCCTCATTGCCTGAGCTACCCTGAGTGGCTTGCTGTTCTTATGGGCTCACAAGTCAACATACCACTGCCAGTGGGCTACAGCCCCACCCCAGCATAGGCTGTTTCTGCTAGGCTTTGTGTGTGGGTACGTGGGGTGATTGATGCATAAGGGCTTTCAGGGTGTGACTCCTCCTTTCAAAGGCTCTGCTAATATCTGCGGGGGTGGTTTCATTCCTTAAGGATCTAGGCTCTATTTTCTTTTTTTTCATGTATCCCCCAATTTTAGATACCTATGTGTTATATAAAAGTATCCATAACTATGTCATATATGAAATAGAAGTATACATACAATATGCAAATATAAACACACGCACATATATGTTACAATACAGTACAATTGCAACTTCGATGGGGGTTAGAGTCCTCAGTGTGTTAAGCTAAGCCTGTGTATAGTCAGAATTATGCCTGAGAACCCTCTCAATACCGATAGAGCCTATGTACATGATTTGGGGTCTGAAACTACAGCCTCTATAATAGTAAAAATAAGTGCAGAGAAATGTCAATATGAGACCTTCCCGCAGAGTGCTTGCTGAAGTAGCTGCAAATGAGAGAAACAGATCCTAGTTTCTCAGGCCCCGCTGAATATTCAAAGTAGCAAAACCGTGACCATAACTTGTAAAGACATTTTCCTTCCCAAGCAGCAACCCGAATAATTTCTCCCAACCAACGAATTGCTGTGCCTTTCCCTGGAAGTCAGATATTCTAGGAGATGATTTTAATTGCAACCCTCATGCCTTTCCAAAGATCTGAGGTAGTCCTGATAATTAGCACATATATATCAGCTCCAGTAAACTAGAAAGCAAACAAAATCATAGAGGCAAATAATAATTTAAAAGATGAGGCTAATATCGTTCCCACAGTGGACAACTGAACCCTGAACTTCTGAAGTCAAGGGAAAAAGGGAAAACCCTAGGGGCATCTGGGTGGCTCAGTTGGCTAAGCGTCTGACTTCAGTTCAGGTCATGATCTTGCAGTTTATGGGTTCAAGCCCTGTGTCGGGCTCTGTGCTGACAGCTCAGAGCCTGGAGCCTGCTTCAGATTCTGTGTCTCTCTCTCTCTGCCCCCCCCCCCCCACTCATGCTTGGTCTCTCTCTAAAATAAATAAGTGGTAAAAAAATTTTTAAAAAAGAAAGGGAAAATCCTAGATAAGAATTATTATTGTTTAATCAAAGTAATCAAAATTAAAAGTCACGTGTAATTTCATCACAGTGATATTCTTATTTTGCTTGTAGACACTGTATTCCAGTGTCTCTGAGAGCAAAATAATAGGTAATTTTATTTTAAAATATTTGAATTAGCATAACATAGTCTGAAAATAAAGAAGTGTGAAAAGTTTTACTCTCATCCTGGTCATACATTTACCCATTTCAACTCCCCCCACCACCCCCGCCCCGCTTTGTATCCTGCTTGTTTTTATGCACATTCAGTAACATCGTCGTCGTCGTCATCATTATCAACAAAAAAATATAGATTCTTGTCCCAGGCTCTTCTTACACCTTGAATTTTTCATTTAACAACCTTTCTTGTAGACTTTTCCATATCAGTAGAAAAGCTTCATCATTCTCTTTTATACCTACTAGGGCCTAATTTACCTAATTTACCTAATTTAATGTGGGACCTACTGATAATCATTTAGGTTGTTTCCTTTGTTTTGCTATTATAAACGAAGCTAGGAGGGTAACATTACATATGTGTAACTTCACACATGCATATATATAGTAAGTATATATTTCACATATAATGTATATAGTATGTTACATACAATTATATGCATGCTATAAATATGACAAGTATATATATATATATATAATATATGGAATATATGACAAATATTCCACACATATAGTAGATAAATCCCTAAGGCATATTGCTGGGTCAAATGGTAAACGCATTTGTGAGTTTGATAGCCGTCACCAAATTGGCCTGCACAGGGGTTTGGGCAGTCTATGCTGCTAGCAGCTGTGCCATAGAGTTGAGCTGCCACAAAACAACTATATACTCCAGAACCAGCATCGTCTTGCTACATTCCAGGGAGGAAGGAAAAGGAATGTCAGAAAGGAAGAACTGTTTATCAGGCACTCTACATACACACGTTCATAATGCTGTGAGGCAATTTGGTGTCCCTGATTTTTCCTAATGAGGCAGTTTGTCTCAGAGAAGTTAGGGAGTTTGCGCCGGATCTCAGGTAAGGGGGCGAGGGTCCTGCCCCCGAGCCTGGCTTGGTTCCAGTGCCCCAGCGTCCTGGTGCACTGGAAGATATCTAGCAGGGCCCTGGTGTCTTCCTGACAGCGTCTGTTCATCAGTCAGCAGTGGTGCCAACAAAGTTCTTAGGGTCTCAACTATTTTATTTTCTTGCCTGCTCTGAAATTCAGGCGTCATAGCTCAGCTCTTATCAGAGGGGCCCCGGCAAGCCTTCCCCCCGCTTCCACTCGGCGGCCTCCCCAGGGTCCAGCCCTGGGCCCTCACAAGTGGCTCTTGAAGTTGGAGCAGGGATCCTCGGGGCACCCCTCTCCCAGAAGGGCATCTAACCACTCCTCCAGGTCCCGCACCAGCTGCTCGAGCTCTCGCACCTCTTTTTCTAGCTTCTCCAAGAAAACATGCAAGTTTTCCTTCAACCAGGTCCTGATGACCTTTATTGGCTCTTCTACGGGTTCATTGGACTGGTATTCAAATCCCTGAAAGGCAGACATCAAAATTGCATCTTGAGCTTTTTCATGTAGGAACCCCCTCCTTCCCTGCCACTGATTTCGAAAAGCTTTCTGAGCCTTTGCAGGGTTTCTGTCTGGAGTGTCTATCCCCACCTTCTCCACCTGGCCAGCTCCTACTTATCCTTCAAGATCCAGCTCGCCATTGACACCTCTGGGAAGCCTTCCCAGATTTCCTCAGCCAAGCTTAACATCCCCTCAGTACCTTTCTTGAATATGTTACCTGGGAAGCCACAGGATTCTGGGGATAGTTACATTCTCTGATCCTTTCTGACACCTCCCAACTTCTTCCTGAAACAGGCACGAACATCACCCTTTAACAAAGGCAACTAAGCAGTAGTTGAAATAAACATGTTTGGTAATCCCAGTGGGTGAAGGAGGTAGGAGAAGGCAGGCTGAGGAGGCCTCTTGGGCATGCATCCATCTCCAGAACACCCCTCCCAACTCCGTGTGGACTTGGCTCCTCCTTTCTCAGATTTCGCAACTCTCACCTGATATTCCTGTGCCCACGTACAGTACCAAGATCAGCAATGCCAACAGCGTCTGGGGGCAAGAAGTGGAGGGAGGAGGTGACTTTCAGGGGGCCAGTAGGCATCCCTGCTTCCCTCATAGAGGGCTAGCCATGGGGCTGCTCTCCGATCGCTTTTAGAGCTTAACTTCTTTCTGGTTATCCATGTCATGCCTGCTTATTACACAACCCCCAAACATTGTAGAAGCAGGAAACATGGCAGCCTCTTGACATTCCATTGGTGTGTTTCCTCCCTTCTTCCTGCTGAGAAGCCCTACCTCTCTTCTCAGTCCTTTGGCCCACTTTTACATTTTTGCTCTAAATGGTCTTTAAAAGGAATCAACTTTATTGTGGTATAATTTACAGACCATGAAATGCATGCATTTTAAGTGTATGGTTTGATGAATCGTGACATGTCTACACCTGTGGACAGTCAAAAGAAAGACCATTTCCATCACCCCAGAAAGTTCCCTTATGCCCCTCTGTAGTCCATTTCCTTCTCACACTTACCCTGCCACAGGGATCCATCACTATGGAGTAGCTTTGCCTGTTCCAAAACTTCAAATGAATCAAAACTAATGGTCTATTCTCTTTTGTGGTAAGCTACTTTTTAAAAAATGTTTATTTATTTTTGAGAGACAGAGAGAGAGTGCGAGTGAGGGAGGGGCAGAGAGAGGGAGATACAGAATTTGAAGCAGGCTCCAGGCTCTGAGCTGTCAGCACAGAGCCCGACGCAGGGCTTGAACTCAGGGACCTCGAGATCATGCCCTGAGCTGAGGTCGGATGCTTAGCTGACCGCGCCATCCTGGCGCTCCTGTGGTAAGCTACTTGTGCCCAACTGAACATGATTTTGCGTTCAGTGTCATTGATAAATAGCATTATATTGTATGCATGTGATACAGTTTATGTCTTCACCGATTGATGGACTTCGGGCCCCTTCTAGTTTCAGACTATCTTGAATACAACTGCTATGAACACCTGGATACACCTCTTTGTGTGGACGCGTGTTCTCACTCTGCCTGGGTTAGTACCCAGAAATGCAAATGCTGGGTCATATGGCAAGTGTGTGTTTACTTTGATGAGAAACCACCAAACTGTTTTCCATGGATTTGTACCAATTTGCATTGCTGCCAGCAGCGCGACAATTCTAGTTGCTCCATGTCTGTGTTGGTAGTCTTCTTCGTTCTAGGCATTCTACTGGCGGCATAGTAATATCTCAGTGTATTTTTACATGCATTTCCCCAATGATGAGTGATATTGTCTTAGTCCGTTTGTATTCCTGTAACTAAGTACCACAGAGCCATGGCTTATAAACAACAGAAATTTCTTATAGTTCTAGAGGCTGTAAATTCAGGGTCAGGGGGCCAGGAGGGTTGGGTTCTGGTGAGGGCGCTCTTCTGGGTTGTAAGCAGCCACTTACTCTTCATATCCTCATGCGGTGGAGAGCAAAGAGAGTTCTTTGGGGTCTTTTTAAATAAGGGCACTCACTAATCCCATGCAAGAGGGTTCCACCCTCATGACCTAATCATCACCCAAAGATCCCAACTCCTAATCCCATCACTTTGGGAGTTAGGATTTCAACATATGAATTTTGGGGGGACATAAGCATTCAGTCCATTAACAGGTGTTGGGCATCTTTTCATGTGCTTACTGATCATCATTCGCCCGTCTTACTTTGTGGGTGTTTCTATTAGAAGCTCTTTGCTCTTCTTTTTAATACAGCAATTGTCTTCTTATTAAGTTATAGTTCTTTTTTTTTTAAGTTATAGTTCTTTATGTGTTTTGGATATACTTTTTTAGTCAGATGTTGTGACTACAAAGTCAAAGTCTGTGACTTGCCTTCTCATTTTCTTACCAGTGTCTTTGTAAATTAAAGGTTCAATTTTTTAAATGTTTATTTTTGAGAGAGAGAAAGAGCATGCGAGTGGGGGAGGGACAAAGAAAGAGGGAGACACAGAATCCCAAGCAGGCTCCAGGCTCTGAGCTGTCAGCACAGAGCCTGATGCGGGGCTCGAACCCGCGAACTGCGAGATCATGACCTGAGCCAAAGTTGTACACTTAACTGACTGAGCCACCCAGGAGTCCCATAAACGGTTTCCATTTTGACAAATATATTCCCTTTCTGGTGGTGCCTTTTGTATGCAGCCTACAAAATGTTGTCAAACTCAAGGTTGTGGAAGATTCTCTCCTCTCTCTTCTAGACGTGTTATTGCTTTAGCTTTCCAGTTAGGTATATGGTCCATTTTGAACCCCCAGCACTGCTGGGTTTCCAGCATTTCTGCTCTGCTCCCAACCATATAGAGCTGCTAAGAGCAGCTAATCCAGCCCTTGGCATGCACATCCCAGCCCCCTCTGCCAAGATGTCATGGGGCTCCCCTTTGGTCACAGCTCTCCTCCCTCTCCAGGACTGTGTCCTCTAGATCCCAGCCGCTTTAGCTGTCCTAGGCCGTGCAGCTCAGCAGGATTGCTGTGCAAGCTTGGGCTCCACTTCTCGGTGCAGCAGCCACTGGGAAAGAGGCCAGGCTGTGTCGGGAGTTTTCCTTTTCCCAGGGATCGCACTCTTGTGCTGCCTGGGACCCCTCCCCTGAAAATAGCTGTCTCATATCTATTGACAGTTTTGGGGTTGCTTATGATGGGAGGGCTAGCTTCGCCCCAGTCACTGTGTTAGGGCTGCAAGTGTAAGTCTAATCACAGCGTTTCCGTGCAGGCTGGAGTGAAGGAGCTGCCTGGCGACAACTTCGCTCTGTGGCGTTGGGTCAGCCCACGATCATTTGGGAGATTCTGGTGGATGTGCCAGGATTAGGAGAGGAAGAAGGTGGGAGGAGATTAGAGAGCTGGGAGAAGAGAGAGGCATAGTCTGAGTCCTGGAGGAGCCTGGCGCCCACGCTTAGTGGCTTTGTGGTGTGTCTGGGCAGACCTTAGCCCAGGGAATTCAGAGACCCCTGCTTTCAACAGACAATGGGAGCTGTGACAGTGACGGTGTCAGGGGCAAGCAAAAGTGGACAAAGGACTAAGGCAAACACAGCACTGACTGACACTGAATTTTCCTCAACTCATTAGATGCAGGCTGAGTTAGATTTGATTTGACTTCAAAGAATATATTTCTTACTCACCTTAGTTCATGAAGCCAGATTAAGACCTGCTGCCACAACAAAGAAGATAAAAGATTTGTGTAATTTCCCTCTCCCCCAGATAGTTTTCTTTATATATATTAACAACTGTATTAGTATTAAGATTAACTTCAGAAATAAAAATAAATTACAGAGCATCAACCTGGCTGGGTCTTACAGACACACTGATGAGTGAAAGAAGCCAGCCATAAAGGTACACACTGACTGATTCCATTCACATGAAATTCAAGAACACACAAAACTCTATGATGGGAAAGATCAGACATCATGGTTATGGGTGGCACTAGCTGGGAGGGGCCTGAAGGAAGCTTTTGGGGTACTGGAAATGTTCCATTGCTTGAAGTGGGGGGGAGTGATATGTGGGTGTGTATGCTCAATGTAAAGATCATTGTATTGTACACTTAAGTTTGGGAGGAGGGGCTTTTTCCTAACAATGTTCCCTGGGAATCTTTCTACAGACACACAGAACTGTCTCCTTCTTTATAATGGCTGATTAGTGTTTCATGCCAAATGCTCTATTTCTTTAACAACCCCTATGTCCATGTACTTTACAGGACAGCATCTTCTCCAGCACACTTGCTGCTGGGTTCGTATTGTGTGCTGTTTGGAGGCAAAGGAGGGACCAGGGGCAGGATTAAGTTTTAGTTCTTCTCCCATGTTGCCTTGGGGCTTGAGCCAAATGGTTTCTTCTCTCTGAGCCTCAATTGCTTCATCTGTAAAATGGATTTTGAAGTATGCTGAACGGTCTTTCAAAAACTAAAGCTGGGGCTTTGTCTGTGATTGGTCTGGGAGATGCCGTGGTCAACAAAGTGAATTCCCTACTGCAGAACTTCTCAGAGCCTTCATTATGTGAATGAGCAGTATAAATCTCCAAGAGGGGACAAGAGTATCGGCATTCCTTGAATGGCAGAACTCTTCTGGGCGTTTTTCTCAAAGAGCCTTCTTGGGGCTTGGCATCTGTGGAACTCTTGTTAGGAAGAGCTGCAGCATGATGGGAATCCCATCAGGCCCCCACCTTACTGTGACACCATCAAACAAACAAGTGCACAAATCATTTGAAAACACAGAGATCACCCATCCCTTGCTCTGCTTAAAATCCCTCAAAGGCTTAAACAAACAACAAACAAACAAATAATGCCCTCTTATGAATCTCAGAATAAAATCCTGTCTCTTTTCATAGTGTGCATCATCAGGCCAGCTGACCTCCCCAGGCTTCCTTTATTTGCCTCGCTCACTTCTCCACCTGGGAGGCAGCAGAGTGCAGGGTAAGGATTTGGAATCCGACGGACCTGGCTTCAGATCCTGGTAGATCCTGGCTATATGGCCTCTTTGCCTTTCTGAGGCTCAGTTTATCCATCTGTGAATGAGGCTGTCAATAGCTGCCTCTCGGGAATGTTGTCAGTCATGAGAGAGGCGGGCGGGGGCGGGGGAGATGGGGAGTGGAAGCACCAGGCTGTGCATAGTACGTGATAACATTTCCCGTTTTGACAAAGTTCTACACGAGGTTTGAATTTCAGTCCTAAGAACNCTTTCTGAGGCTCAGTTTATCCATCTGTGAATGAGGCTGTCAATAGCTGCCTCTCGGGAATGTTGGGGGGGGGGGGGGGGGGGAGATGGGGAGTGGAAGCACCAGGCTGTGCATAGTATGTGATAACATTTCCCGTTTTGACAAAGTTCTACACGAGGTTTGAATTTCAGTCCTAAGAACAAATACTCCGGGAGCTCTATAATTCAGATGTATCCTATATATTTCAAGTCATTCATTCATTCATTCATTCATTCATTCATTCATTCATTGATTCATTCAGCTACTATTATGAACCAAGCGCCGCTGTAGGCACTAGGGATATAAACGAAAATCCCAGCGCTTCCAGAGCACACATTATGCAGGTCTGTGCTGAGGATTAAGTAAGAGAGTCAGTCAGTAGTGGCTTCAGGGACCGAGGACCCAAGCACCACCATGCGGTGTTCCCCAGGTCGGGCTCCAGGGAGAGTCAGGCCCAAAGCCTCTCCTGACTTTGAGGGTCTTACGGTCTGTGTGGAGTGCCAAAGGGAGCCCAGACGGGAGGGAGGCGGCTGCGTCTGGTCCAGCCTCACCTGTTTCTTGTCCTCGCAGCGACTGCCCCTTCTCCTGTCCAGAAGCTCAGCTGCCACGCTCCCTCTGCCGCCTACCTGTTGGATCACCATGGCCTCGGGTCAGGCTGCCTGGGTGGAGCTGGGTACCCCCACCTGCCAGGCAGAGGGGCGCCCTCCTCCTTCCTGGCCTCCGGTCACCAGGCATCCCTCAAACACTGAGTTCTGATGTCATAGAAGGTGGGAGGCAGTAAGCCTCCCACCATGTCGCTACCCTGAGTTTTATTCCTGCCTCTCACATTTTTTTTTCATATAAATGTAAAAAGCAAAGACCAGAAAAAAAAAATTCATCAAAATACTGTGTTTCAGGATGATGATTTTTTCAGGTTTTTTCTTCTGTATTTTCAAATTTTTAATAACATACGAGTTTTAAAATACAAGTCAATAAAATTTTTCATTGAAGTTTCTATTGAGATGGTTGTAAATACACATGCAGTAGTAAGAAATAATACAGGAGTCCCACTGTACCTTCTACCCAGTTTTTCCCCGATGGTAACATCCTGTATCCCCTGTTATACAGGATCACAACCAGGACATTGCCATTGACCCAGTCTATCAATCTTATTCAGACCCCTCCAGTTTTACCTGTGCTCATTTGTGTATGTGTATTTAATTCTAAATGTTTGTCACGGTGTAGGTGTGTGTATCCATCCCTACAGTCAAGATGCAGAAGAATTACTTAGATTCCAGAAGAATTATTATGTTGCCCTTTGATGCCCACCATCTTGTCCATTGTCCTTACTTCCTGACAACCATTCATCTGTTCTCCATTTCTAAAATGTTGTCTTTTCAAAACCATTATATCGAACAGTATGCTATCTTTGGATGTTGGCTCTTTTGTACTTAGCATAGTTCTCTGGGGATTCACCCAGATTGTTGAATGCATCAGTAGTTAGTTCTTCTTTATTGCCCCATTGCATTCCATGGTGCATGTGTGTGTCTGTTTAACCATTCACCCACTGACAGACATCTATTTCTAGTCACTGGCTCTCACGAATGAGCTGATGTGGACATTCTTATACAGGTTTTGTGTGAACCTAAGTTTTCCTTTCTCTGGGATGCCCAAGATGGAAATTGCTAAGTTTTATGGTAATTGCATAATAGTTTTGTAAGAAACTGTCAAGCTGTTTTCTGGAATGGCTGCACCATTTCACATTCCCATTAGCAATGTATGAACAATACAGTTTCTCCTCATCCTTGCCAGCACTTGGTGTTTCCATTATTTTTTTATTTTAGACATTTTAGTAGGTATATGGTGATATCTCATTGTGGTTTTAATTTGCATTTTCCTGATAGTTAATGATATTGAACTTTTACCATGTGCTTATTTGCCATTGTATCTCCTCTTCAGTGAAATATCTGTTCATGTCTTCTGCCCATTTTCTAACTGGATTGGTCTTTTTACACTTGAGTTTTGAGTTATTTTTTAAAGTTTATTTATTTTGAGAGAGAGAGAGAGAGGGAGAGAGAGAATCCTAAGCAGACTCTGCTTTGTAAGCAAACTGTGGGATCATAACCCGAGCCAAAATCAAGAGTCAGATACTTAACTAACTAAGCCATCCAGGAGCCCCAGGAGTTGTTTGTATGTTCTAGATGCTAGTCCTTTTTGAATACATGGCTTATAAATATTTTCTCCCAGTGTGTAGCTTGCCTCTTCATCCTCTTCACATGAATTTTTGCAAAGTTTTTAATTTTAATGAGGTCCAGTTTATTAATTTTTCTTTTATGAATCACTTTTTTTTTTTTTTTAAATCAAATCTAAGAACTCTTTGGCTGGCCCTAGAAACAGAAGATTTTCTCCTTTTTTAAAAACATGTTGGGTGCCTGGGTGGCTCAGCCAGTTAAGTTAATTTTTATATACGGTGTGAGGTTGGGATCAAGGTTCTTTTTTTTTTTTTTTTGCACCTTTGTAAAAAATCAATTGCACATATTTGTCTAGGCCTAATTCCATGTTATCTATTTTGTTTCATTGATCTCGCTCCCATACCACATTGTCTTGGTTACCATGGCTACACAACAAGCCTTAGTACTGAGTAGAGTGATTCTACTTTGCTCTTCTTTATCAAGATTGTTTCAGCACTTCTATGGCTTATTTTTTTCCACATTAACTTTAGAACAAGCTTGCCTGCATCTATAAAAAGCAACCCTTGCTGGCTGGGAATTTGGTAACAATTGCATTAAACCTATAGATCCCTCTGGGGAGAAGTGACACCTTCACTATGTTGTATCTCCCAATCCATGAACACAGTATGCCTCTCCATTTATTTAGGTGTTCGTGGATCAACATTTTGCAGTTTTCAGCATACAGATCCCATTTAAGTATATATTTAACTATTACATTTTTCTGACTTCCCTCATTTTATTTTTTAATTAAGAAATTTATTACTCATTCTTTTTTTTAAAAGTTTTACTTAAATTCCAGTTAGTTAACATCCAGTGTAATATTAGTTTCAGGTGTACAATAGAGTGATTCAGCACTTGCATACGAAGCCTTTATCTATCAAACAAATTTCATGTGTTAAGAAGTCATTAACCTGCAACATTTTTATGAGCTATCTTTCCCAGAGTTACACATCCCCAGCTTCTGATTAGCACCCAGATAACTTTTACTCATCGAGCACCTACTGTGTGTTAGTCATTTCACTAGCTTATTTCATTACGTCTTCTCTGGGCTATAATTTTGTAGATAGTTGGGGATTAAATCTGTTTTACTAGCCATTGTGTCTCTGATTCCCATTATGCAGCCTGTTACACACTAAGTGTTCAGTAAAAATATTTGTTGAATGGATGAATAATGAGCAACTTCAAACTGTGGATTCTGAGAGGCCATGAACTGTGTCTGGTGAATACATTTTTGTATTCATAGTACTTGGCTCAGTAAATATTTGTTGAATGAGTAAAGCAGGTGGTATGATTTTAATTTTACCAATGAAGCGGCTGAGCCCTAGGGAGGCTAGGGAAGGATATTAGCCATAGTGGTGGGTGTGGACCGTGTATTGACTCTGTGCCAGACCCCATGTTAAGTGCTTTCCATACATTATCTCTTTTAATCCTCAGAGCTGCCCTGCAAGGTCAGGGTCGCCAGTCTCTTTTTGGGGGATGTTACTTTCCTTATTCCAGATCACATACCTTTCCTGGGCTGAGGCAGATCTATTTAATTTCAAAGCCTTTTAGTTGACCACAAGGAATTAATGTAATTTCAGCCAAAAGCAAAGAAGGTTGCCTTTCTTATTATCCTCTGTGGCTTTATTGTGGGTAAGTAGATGTGGGATTCCCATTAAACTTTTGGAAATACCAAAAGTAGCTTTATTCTCTCCTCTCTGTCCAACTCTATGACTACCTTAGCTTAGCACGTAGGGATCTCATACCTTTCCTTTTATACCATTCCTTCTCCTTCCCTTTTCTCTAACATATCTTATTATTATCATCCACAGCTAAGATATCTCAAGAAATGACTGAGTCCCAGGCATTGCTCTTCACATATATTGGCTCACTGTATTATTATTGAGGCTCTAGGTAGTAAATAATATCATTATCCCCCTTGTACAGATGAGGAGACTGAAGCTCACAGTGGTTAAGTTACTTTCTCAACATTACACAGCTAGTGAGAGCTAGGACTGAGATCTGAGCTCTGTGTGTCTGATGCAAGGCCCCAGGCTCTTGATTGCCATGAGATTTGCCTCTTCCTTGGAAAAACTCAAGACAATAAAAAGGAAAGGATCTTCCCAAGTCAGTTGGAACAAAGGGACCAGATCTCAGGTCTCTGATCCCCATGCAGTGGCTTTTTAAAAGGCCGTTTGTGTCATTTCCATGGTACAAGATCATGGCAATGACGCCATCTCCAGGGTAGCTATTGGCTTCTTGGACTTCACCTCGCAGAAACAGGTCAGATGTCAAATGCAGATCAAAGACTGAGCATTAAACTAATTAGGACATATGGAAAGTAATGAATTATAGTCATGGAAAGAGAAGATGACCAGGAACATTTTCTAGGAAACTCAATGAATTCTTCCAGGAAACTGGCCTGAAGAACAGTGATGAGTGGGGAAGCTTCTGAGATTAGTTGGTAGGACCATTTGCTATGGATTGAGCTTCAGAGCAGGGAAGAGAGGAAAGAATGGCCTTGCCTGGCCCTCGGAGTGCATGCCCAGGAGGGCTGGGAAGGGTCCACACTGAGCCGGGTGCCTGACAGCCTACCCAGGCCTCCTATTTCCCAGTAAAGGAAGAAGGCGGGGATGAGAATGGAGGATGGGTACAGTAAACAAGGGAATTAGGCTTCCTGTGTGATTGTGGGAATGAATGGGGGAGGGATGGAATGAATGGAAAATGTGTGATTGAATAGTGTTCCAGGCAAATAACTAATTGAAAAGTTACACCCTGCCATGGGAGACATCTGCCCCATACCTAACAAGTGTAGGTCAAGCAGTGCTGTGTTCTTAAGTGCAGTCACTCAACCATATCTGGGTTCAAATTCTGATGTCACTGAAACATGTTACTAAGGAGAGTGACAGCCTGTCTCTGAGTCTCAGACATCTGAAAACTGAAGCCAACGATAATGTGTGTATTGTGGGGTTATTGGGAGGGCTAAGCAGGAGGGACTGATGGGATACACAGCTTCATAGCTGGAACCTGTTTCCCACTTCTCTCCCACCCCCTCTCTCTCCTTTTCAATTCCCTCTCCTTCTTTTCCTCATTCCTCAAAGATTTATTGACTATCTGCTTCTGTGACAACTCAATGCAAATGTCTCTCCCAATAATTTGAGAATGCAAAAACTTTATATGAGAAGTGTACTCAGGGGTGCCTGGGTGGCTCAGTCGGTTAAGCATCTGACTTTGGCTCAGGTCATGATCTCACGGTTCGTGGGTTCGAGCCCCATGTCAGGCTCTGTGCTAACACCTAGCTCAGAGCCTGGAGCCTGTTTCAGATTCTGTGTCTCCCTCTCTCTCTGACTCTCCCCTGCTCATGCTGTCTCTCTCTCTCTCTCTCTCTCTCTCTCTCTCTCAGAAAATAAAATACATATATACTCAGAGGAGCACTTGGGTGGCTCAGTTGGTTAAGCATCCAACTCTTGATTTTGGCTCAGGTCATGATCTCATGTGAGTTCGAGCCCCACGTGGGGCTCCACACTAGTAGTGCAGAGCCCACTAGAGATTCTCTCTCTCCCTCTTTCTCTGCCCCTCCCCTGCTTGAGCTCTTATGTACTCTCTCTCTCTTCCTCTCAAAATAATTAAATAAACTTAAAAAAAAATAAAAGTGTACTCAGGAAACTGATTCAATAGTGTAATAGGCAAGCCTGGATAGGAATGGGTGGGGAATAGTGGGGAGATGGAGGAAGGGTATAGAATGGCTTTATTAAGGGGCAGGCATTTTAGGCTGGCTGGAAGGGAGAAGAAAGGCTCTCTGGGGAGACTGAGCATTGTGGGAAAAGGCCTCACATCCTGGGCCTTCCACAGGAACCCAGTCCTACTCTGGCTCTGCTGCCTGTCTGTGGTCTAATGGGAGAAAAACTTGTATTTGTAATAAGAATGACAAACTCAGAGGCATAGAGGTACTGAACAATTAACGAAATGAGAGGAGTGGGTGGGGTATACACCGAAAGGCCTTTGGGGACCATGGCAAATTATAAGAGGCATGTCTAGAAAGGCCAACCAATCGTTGCCATGAAAGTGTGGGGTCTAGTGTCGCAAGATCTGATTTTTTTCAAGAGAAGTTAGAAAACCAGGCTTTGGGGGCACCTGGGGAGCCTCAGTCAGTTAAGCGTCCAACTCTTGGTTTCAGCTCAGGTCATAATCTCAGTGTTCTGGAGTTCAAGCCCTGCATTGGGCTCGGTGCTGGCAACATGGAGCCTGCTTGGGATTCTCGCTCTCTCTCTCTCTGTCTCTCTCTCTCTGTACCTCCCTTGCTCACTCTCTCTCAAAATAAATAAACATTGAAAAAAAAGGAAATTCAATTTTGGATGTGAAGTCTCCTGACTTATAAAAGTTGGCAACAAATTCCACTTTAGTTAAAAGTACACCATGTGGGGGAAATGCAGGCTTTGATTTGTGAAGTGATTTATTGTTTCTAAAAATTTTTAACATTTATTTATTATAGAGAAACATTGAGAGACAGAGAATGAGGAGGGGGCGGGGGGCAGAGAGAAGGGGAGACAAAGGGTCTGAAGCAGGCTCTAGGCTCTGAGCTGTCAGCACAGAGCCCGATGTGGGGCTCGAACTCACAAACTGTGAGATCCAGACTTGAGCTGAAGTTGGACGCTTAACTGACTGAGCCAACCAGGCGCCTCTGAACTGATTGATTGTGTGTCAGCTGTGTTACAGGTGCTGTGCTGGGCCCAAATATGACTTGTCCCTCATCCTCACTACAACCCTGCCACGTGGGGTTTCTTACCCAAGATGTCGAGCAACAGAAGCCCCGATGGCTAACTAAAATCGGAAGAGGAAAGTTTGGGAGGAACGTCCAAAGGGAACCCCTGGGATTGATGAAGAGGCTAAAGACTCAGGGAGAGAAACAGCCATTAGAACCACAGACAAGTGCCGATCACAGAAAGTCCGAGGCCAGGACTGTATATGAGGCCAAATGGAGGCTCTCAGCGGTTGGATCCCAATGCCATGAGAGAGTTCTAAATGCCATCAGTTACCTATGGCTTCTGTAACACACTGTAACAAACTGGGTGGCTTAAAACCACAGCCATTCATTTTCTCGTAGTTCTGGAGGCCGGAAGTCCAAAGCCCGTATCACAGCCACGTCATTCCAACCTCTGCCTCCGTGGCCCCATCGTGGGGTTCTCCTCTTATAATAGGAAATGTGTGTGTCAATTTCCTCTTACAAGGATACATTGATTACACTGGGGCCCGCCCAGGTAAGCCAGGGTAGTCTCCTCATCTCAAAGTCCAGAATTAAATGACATCTGTAAAGCCCTTTTCATTCATAGGAATCAGGGATTAGGGCATGGATATCTTTGGGGGACTTTTCCCAGGCTACCCCACTAGCTTTGGGACATTCCCTCAGGAGTCAAAGCTCTGAGCAGAGGCAATCTGTGGGCTGGGCTCCTGGCTGCTAGGAGGTGGGGAGGAGGTAGGGGCTTCTGATTTTTTCACAGTGGGCTCATGCCCCCTCAGGACTCACATAATGGGTGGTTCCTTCCAGGGAAGGAGGGATGTGAGATGTGGATGGAGCCATCAGTGCCGTGAGTACAGAGACCCTCCCCCCGTCATCCTCCGTGGCACCCCCAGAGCTTAGCACAGCACCTGGCACTTAGTAGGTGCTCAGTATCTGCTAACGGCTTGCTGCCTCCAATGTCTGATTTCTCGCCCTGCTACTGCAGCAAATGGCGCCCGGATGCCCCATGAGTGAGGGGGCAAGTGTATACATTAACACACAACCTTGGCATACGCCTGCCTGTTGGGGACCACGGCCATGCCAAAAATACCCCTCTGCATGCCCCATTAACCAGAGGGCTAAAAGAACTGCGAACGGTGGACCAAGAAAGAAAAAAAAAGCGGGATTAATTTATGAGGCGTTCTGCTGCCTGGATGGCTCATTGCATACCCGTTTTGGCAACGTTGCTCAGTAATGTGCTTCTAGACTTACTGTACGTCGACATCCAGGGGCTCTTTTGTAATTTGCCAAATATTCTGCCGTTATTGTTCTAGGCACCTCCTGTTGGTCATTGGGCTAATTTATTTCAGTCGGAATTTCAGGACCAGACACAACTCTTATTACTCACTGCTTCGAAGAGGGAATAAAAGAGCAATTGATATTTGGAAAAATGAAAAATATGTCCAGAATACTTCAGGCCCTGAGGCCAAGAAGAAGAAAAAAAAACGGGGGGAAAGCTGGAGGGAAAAATAGCGGGCTCACCTCGTAATGCACTCTGTCGTGGCTTGTGTCGGAGACATGGAGTCTAGCATGTCTGCAGACAAATGAATCAACGACGGGGCTCCAAATTCCTCAGACACCTGGGTCCTTCTGCACGTGACTTCGGCCTTCACCTGCAGGAGCAGAGGGCGGAAAAGACTTCAGCGTGGAGCGCTCACCTTGATTAGCCGAGGGTGTTACATGGGTCGCGGGTGGCCGGGTGAGGGAGGGACCCTAGTGGGGCCGTTGAATTCCTAAGGCCACTTGCTCCAGCATCCAAGGGTCTTCATAGAAAATTAACCTAGGAGTAGAAATCGGAGACGTACAGCTGAGCCACTAGATTTCAGGAGCAAGAGGGTGCTAAAGCATGAGAGGGGCATCTGTAGGGATGATAGAGAGGCCTCCCGGAACTCCGGCAAGTGGCCTTGCTGGGGTCCAAAGGGCGTATGGCTCCTTTGCCGTGGGAAATGTGTGTCAGTGTGAAATCTATGGCTATCCCCGGAGCCTGAGCTCTCAACATCCACCGTCTCCCGTGAAGATTGGTCTTAAAAAGAAGCACGTACAGCAAAAAGCATATGTAGTCAAGTCAGAGAGACAGAGTCTCTTGAAAAGCACCACATGGCCCCCAGTTCCCACGGTGATGGGAAAGACCACTGGGCCTTCATCTGAGCACAAGTCAAAGTTGTTGCAGGCACCTGTAGAACTAGAAGATCCTCTTAGACAGTAGAGTTACCCTCAGAGGGACAGGGCACCCATTCTAGGAGGGACACATGGCGGCGGAGCCCCATGGAAGGGGGTAATGCTCAGTCCCTGGTGCTGGGTTGGGAGGGCAGCACCGTTTCAGTACGTTCTGGACGTTTCATTCCCTCTCTACATATATTTTAACATTTATTTTTTTTTAATGTTTGTTTATTTATTTTTTTGAGAGAGAAAGAGTGTGAGCGGGGGAGGGGCAGAGAGAGAGGGAGACACAGAATCTGAAGCAGGCTCCAGGCTCTGAGCTGTCAGCACAGAGCCTGACCCGGGACTTGAACTCGCAAACCGTGAGCTCTTGACCCAAGCCGAAGTCAGACACTTAACCGATGAGCCACCCAGGCACCCCATTTGCATGCATATATTTGACTTTGAGGAAGGTAGATGGGCCCAAGGCCCCATGCCTGGGAAGACCCTGTAAAGATGCTACACAGTGAGTGCTCAGTGTCTGCCCAGTGAACGTGGCTGAGGGCAAGTGTCTGGGTTTGGCCAACAGCCCTTGGAGCCCCGCCTCCGGTTGAAATGGCTTCAAGATGAGACCAAAACATCTGTGTCTGGGACGTTTGTGAGCAGAGCGCTGCTCACTTCGGACTGCCCGTGCTCCCAGACATGCCCTGTGCCCTTCCCCGGGGGGCTCCTGAGGGGAGCTGGGTCTACCCTCAGGAGGCCTGCCCCGAGACCTGTGGGTTGGGAGCCTCAGGCCAAGTTAATAAAAGCAGAGTTGAGGGTGTAGATGCGGCCTGAAATGAGGTGCCTGCAGACCTCGAGCCAGTTTCTTTCTGTTTTAAGCTGTTTTGGGTTGCTGGCAGCTGGGAAGAGGGGGATCATTGACACAATAGCTGCGTGTCAGGCTGTGCTTTTACAGGGAACACCATGGAACTCTCTTCTGTGTCCAATGCGCTTCCTGGGCTTTGTGGATGGACCTTGCAGCCCAGTTCAAAGGAACATTTGAGGGGATTGGAGGGCAGGGCGGGGCAGGATGAGGGTGGTAGGTCATGGGCCTACGTGTGCTGAGCCCACCAGAAACTTCCAGGGCCGTGGGCTCCTGGAATCTAGTTTACACAGGGGCATCCACAGCCGTCCACGGAGAAGGTCCTGTGGGTGTGGCTGGAGCAGAGAGCCTAGAAGGTGAGCTGTGGAGCCAGAGAGAGTCCACCACCTCTGTGTAACTTTGCCAGTGTCCTTCACTTCTCTGAGCTGCCTCGGTTTCCTTATCTGTAAAATGGGGCTAACAATGTCATGATCGGTTTCACTGGGCCATCGTGTAAAGATAGGGCAAGTGTGGGCTCTCCAAATGGGGCAGCTTGGGGTGGAAGGTGACAGAGCTGTATTGGCCACCAGTCCCCACTCTGATAGCGATAGCAATTACCACACACAACGTGGTTGGGATGACAATGGCTAGTATGACTAAGCCCTTGACTGTGTGGACTCTACCAAGCTTGATTTCATATGATCCTCACAGCCGCTCTCTGAATACATGCCACCGTTCTTATTTTGCACACGAGGAATCCGACCCCAACCAAGTCCATAACCACCGGGCCACACCACCTCCTAAGAAGCGTCCTCATGGTAAACACGCAAGGAGGCAGATCTAAATTCTACTCCCCATTCGAGGCCTGGCGGGAGCCCACCTCCTTGGGAGAGCCCTCCAGCCGCAGGGCTGTCTCCCTATCCATCTGGTCCACAGACAGATGTTTACATTTTTTTAAAGGCTGTCAATATTTAAAACTTAAGGGCCTTTATATACAAATCCAGATTTCTGGCTGTTCTCGACGCATGAGAAACCTGGCCACACTGTCTCATGCTCCTGCATGAGGGCACTTGCCTGGTGTTGGCAACTGCCTTCACATGGGGCCTGGGCCTTCCTGTCATCCACTAGCCGCTGCCATGCTCCCTGTCTGCTCCTGAAGCCACGTTGCTTGGTGACTCTCACTCCCAATTGAGTTGTCTAATCACAACACACACCTTGGGTTATTAGCAAATGCTCCCGTTGTGTGGGCACTCACTCCTATGCAGGGGAAATACCTCCTTCGTTTTCAGAATCTCTCCTGTCGGGGGTCCTCATGCCAGCCTCATGGTCCATGGCCTGTGATGATCTGTTGGTTGGATTAATGAAAGCGGGTGACAGACTCTGTTTTCTCAGAAGGTTGCGGCAGAAGTGTTGGGAGGTGTTCGGTAATCCCAGAGAAGCTGCCACATCTCCTCTGGTCTATATGGTGGTAGAGGGTAGATACGAAACTGCTGCTACTTAGGCCCCTGTTGTGTACCAGGCACACAGTGGAAGGATTTATGCAAACACCATGTCCCTAGGCTTTACATGTCCCTGAGGCTGAGGTCAATACCCCCATTTTACTGAGGAGGAAAATCAGACTCAGGAGAAGTGAAGAGGCCCGCCTAAGGTCAGAGCAGCTTGCTGGTGGCGGAGCCAGGATTCGAACCCGGGTCTGTTGACTCCCATGTCTGACTCTTTCCACATACACCCCGGGCCAACTCTCCAGGCCAGTCCCCCCTCTCTGCCAAAGAGAAGACCTTTGTGATGTTTTGTGTCCTTGAAGGCAAACCAAAAGAATTCCCTACAACTCGCTGCTGGCATTTCAAGTATTGGTTTATGGGTTTTTTGGTGAGAATGCATCCAGGGGCCTATCACCCTTAGTGAAATAGATACTTTTCCAATCAAAGAGTCAAACCAGAACTTGGCTTCTTAGAAAACCACTTGTCTGGAATGCTTGCCAGCGACCAGACGGTCCCACACTTCAGATTTTAGAAACTGTCTCAAATGTATGGAGGGACCTTCAGGGTGGAGGGTGGGAAAGGCACATACCTTGCTGCGGAAATCTACAGACGTTCGTCAGACTCCTCCGCCGGCTAGCGTCAAGTCAGCCCTTCTGTGGCCTTCTCAGGGGTCTCACTGCCCGGCTGAACCAGAGACGAGGTTTTATTTTATGGGACTTTTCTTTCATGAAACAAAAACAGCAATTAAAGAGAAAAACCTTCTATAAACAAGTGTCTATAGTTCTCGTTTGCTTAACTTTTTCCAACCTTATGAAAAATTGGAACTGAAATCGCCTTCTGAAGGAAGGTTCGGGAAGTATTTTCTTTCAGGTTCATTCAAAATAGTCACACCCCCTTCTCCACCCCTTCCCGAATTCTGATGTTTCCAATGGTCTCCTCCATATCCTGGAGACTAATAATGTGGCGTGTTTTCATTATCTTTTGCCACAATTGTAGGGACATGCAAATGACTTTGAATATACCCTCACCCCAAATCTGGATGGAATCTGAGACCCCAAATGGTTCGACCATTTGGACTGAAGAGGTTGGTTAGTTCTGTCCAAGAACCCCTCGTGGGCTGGTTAGGGACTGGCTAATTCATTCCAAACGGCCAACCAAGGATGGTGAGCAGACATAACCTGTGGTTCATAAAGGTTTCCCTTAACCCTTCCTGAGTTTTGATCTGAGGTTTATACAAACAGAAATTATGTGTGGGGTGGAGTGCAGCCAGGAAGTCTCTGAGAAAACTCCGTCTTACACATTTTCTTTGAGACGGCCAGACATAAATCTTTGAGGATATCCGTCTTCCTAACAGAGCGGCTGGATTTTATGGTTACTACACCCTGGTTAGATTTTAATGGATAAAATACTTTTTTGAGTCCAAGGAAAGGGCTAGTATTCCCTGAATAGCTAATACAGTCTTTCAAGCAGAAAGGAACAACCATTTTTTAGAAGTCAGAGACTGTACACTAGCAAGGAGAGAAGGGAGAGGGGTGTGTGTGTGTGTGTGTGTGTGTGTGTGTGTGTGAGAGAGAGAGAGAGAGAGATAGAGTTTGAGTGGATGAATAGATAAAAGAATGGTACTTTTTGGGTAATTTTTCACTTTTCAGGATAAGCGAGTTAATTTTTCTGCCTCGGAAATTGGCTGTCTTCAAGGTAAAGCAAAGTAAATATGTATTTGTCAACTCAAATTACCTTTCTCTTGCCCTTTTGAAATATCATTAATAATCACACAATGCCGTTTTTTAATCCATCATTTGTGACTGATCTATAATACCTGATCTGTTTTTATCAGCCCTTCTTCTCTTCCACCAACCGTCCTGAAAGGGTCTCACAGTGCCTTGGATAGGGACATTAGAGAAGTGTCCTTATGGGGACACGGGGGTGGGGGGTTGACGGTGCTCTGTTGGCTACTGGGGACACGGAGACAAATGATGCAGTTTGACTTCAAGGAGCTGAGTCCGTCGAGAGAGGTGGCCTGCAGGGAGGCCGTCACTGTGGTATAAGTCTTGTGAGAGATACCAGAGAATATGGAGAAGCACCTT
Source organism: Hyaena hyaena (assembly GCF_003009895.1). NCBI lineage: Eukaryota > Metazoa > Chordata > Mammalia > Carnivora > Hyaenidae > Hyaena > Hyaena hyaena. The sequence goes on along the minus strand of NW_024080734.1, from coordinate 1,996,324 downwards.
GGCCTGAAGTCTGTGGAGAGGGTCTCCAGAGAAGGCCTCCAGAGGAGTTCAATGTTAAAGGCACTCTCTAGCAGAGGAAGGAGTGGGGAGGGCAGAAGAGGCAGAGGGGCAGCCCTAGTGGGGGAGAGTGTGGTGCCTTTGAGAAACTGGCCCCAGGAGGTAGGGGTGGAAGGCGAAGTGGCTGAGGGTAGCAGGAGTCAGATCATGCCGGAGCCTGGATGTCAGGTCGCAGGTTCAGTATCCCACGAAAGACAAGCAGTAAAAATGCATGGAATTGGAGGTTCAGTGGGGAGGGAGCTCCACATGCTCTGGGCTCATCAGGGAGAGCTTCCAGAGAAAGTGAGGTGGGTGGATATGCCGAGAAGGCAGGCAGGCATTGTGTGTCAGCAGCAGAGTTAAAATCCAGAGGACAGAGAGCATGGGGATTCTGAAGGGGAGACGCCATGGGCATAATACCCAAGGTGCTCACATGCGCCAGTGAAACACGCCGCTGGTGCTGGCTGTGGTACGAGGGATCCAGAAGGGCCTGCTGCAGGAAGGCACTAGTCTCGCCATTTGCCACATCCACAACACCTACGAGAGCTCAGTAACCTGCACACAATAGAGGGCCAGACTCACTAAGAAGCAGTGAAGATAGGCTGTTGGTCTCTAAAGTCTGCTTTTAGCTGGTAAGCCACATGCGATGTGGCCCTTTCCCTTCATAATCTCTCCAATTTGGGCAGAAGGGGGAGAGAGACACATAAGTCATGTGAAAAAAAAAAAAGACTAGAAGACGAGACTGACAAATTTTCAGCTGGAGGCTGTGGGGAGAGGAGAAGAGCTCAGACCGAATGGGGATATAAGAACAAATGTTGGAATCCTTGGGCCAGCTACCATTTTACTAAGCGCTGATTGTTTGACAAATAATTTCTCTAATGCTCACAAGTCCGGAAGAAAAGTTATCTCGTTCAGATTTTCACAGAGCACAGGTTGTTAAGGAGGCTCACCCCAGGTCACAAGGCTAGTAGAGGGTCAGCCCATGTCTCCTTAGCTTTGGAGCGGAGATGGTCTCCTTGAGATATGGAAGAGCGTGAAAGAGGGTTGAATGTGCCCCAACCTGTCACCCACCCTGCTCCTGAATCCAGCTCCAGCAGACCGGTCCCCCAGGTGGGCACTTTGGATGAGGCCAGACTGGGTTTTCCTTCCTTCCTGTGTTGGGGATTCTATGATCCTTATTGGAAAGCCCATGCTGTCACATGCAAGGGGACACAAACTGAGTGGGATGAGGAAACCATCCATTACATGTTCCAGGGGAAGGTCCAGGGGCCCGTACTCTTGAGCCCCAGATTGGTTAATGAGGGGTGAAAGGAGAGGGATTATTTCTCCCCCTTGCTCTGCCCCCCTGGACTACAGCAGCTGGTGTGGATTCAGATAAGCATCTGCACTCTGGGAAGTCAGTGCCTACTGATTCCAGCTCCCGCACTGTCTGAGGTCCACCCATCACTAATTTTCATATGAGTTACATTAAAGAGTCTGATGGGAAAGTATGTCTTGGTTTAAAAATAGAATAATACAACAATAAATCAAGAAGAAAAAGCAAACTGAAAAAATGCAGAAAACAGATGAAAAGAAAAGGGAAAAAGTGAACGGTATAAAAATACCCTCCGTGCCAGGCACTTCAAATGTGATTTCCTGTGGCCTGCGCTTTGAAAACGCCTGCTGTTACGCCATGTGCCGCATCTGAAGGCCAACGGGGCAGACAGAAAGGGGTGTTGAGCCTTGGAGGCAAGGGTGGCATCCAACCTGCTGGAGCTCCAGACACACACACACCGAAGACAGAAGACACGTCAGAGGATTTTCCATTTGGTGGAACAGAGCCCTGCGGGCCTGCTCCACCCACCCCGCACCCACCCGGCTCTGAGACGCTTCCTGTGATGGGTGGCAGGGCACACAGTGGGGCCACTGGTAGAAGCCTGGGCCCTGGCTGCCCAGGGAGCTGGGGCAGATGACTTCAAAAGCCGCATCGGGCACGTAGAGAAATGATTTAAAAGTGAACTTGGGTGGCTCCCAATACGACCTCCTCCAAGTAAGTAGAAAGAAAACATACATTATCTCATGTTAAAGAGCAGGCTGCTTTTAAGGCTGTGCCAACTATTTATGAAATTCTAACTTATTGCTGAGAACCACCCCCCCCATCCCGACAATCCTAGTAACCGCTGGCAAGGCCGAAAGGACATAAACATGATGTCAGAGAGCCAGTTCCAAATTGGTCAGGATTGCATGACAAATTTGTAATTCTAATCAACCAGAATCTCAAACGTATGCCCCGAGAATATACTGTCTGCATCAGAGATGCACTTGCCTGATATTAACTTATGCCGAGGAAAAGCAAAATAAACATCTTTTCCAACAGGCTGATTTGGGAGGGGCGAGAGGCGGTGGTACATGAGTGGAAAAAATAACATTTCAGTGACAGGAGAGACAAAAAAGAACACATCAAGACACGACTGGATGCAGCCCGTGAAGTTGTCCGTTTCAGATGTTTCTTTGGTGCCCACGCGTTCGCTGTGCATCTTGGGACACGGAAGGCTTGTTGGGGTGGCATGTGGGTGTGAATGGAAAGGGACCCGGAGTCCTTCGAGCACCTGACACAGATGGGCTTGAACCTGAGAAGTGTCCCGAGATGGAATGGGATCATGTTTATAAACCACTAAAATATTTCTGGTTTGCCAGGCAAGAAGTTGGCACCATGCATCCTCTAAACATGAGTGAGTGAGAGCGTGTGTGCATGTGTGCGCGTGTGCGCGTGTGCGTACACGCGTGTGTCCTGGCTGTCAGCTTGAGGCCAGCTGCACTTGGTTAGTCATCTCCAGCATGACCACAAGCATGCATGTGACTGAGGGGATAGTATGCTATTAAAAAGATGTGATTTGTTAACACCACACCACAAATCCCAGCCTCTTTGGCCATCCCTCTGTGCCTTGGGAATGGTGACCCGGGAGGGAGTTGTGTGGGCTGCCTGTGGAGTCTGGGCTTTAGAAAACAGGAAGAGGGTGTGGAGGGAGAAATGTACCTAGGACTCTGTCCCCTTCCTCATGGCACTGATCCCACCCCAGGGTGGAATAAAGGACTCACATGGCCAGCAGTCCCCATTTCAGAAACTCCCGATTTTAAGTCCCGGTTGTGCTTCTGAAAAGAGAGAAAGAAGGAACCAAGCATGGACTGTTGAACCTCATCAATTCTTTGAACCTCTAACCACATAATGGGGAATCATTACTTCTGTTCCTTTCTCAAAGAGAATTATTACTGGAGATCAAAACCAAAACTGAGATATCAGTTGTTAGTGCTAGAAGCATGATCATTATGAGTGTTTTTACTCAGGGCAAGCAAAAATTCCATCCCAAGCCATCTCATTTGAATTGGCCCTGCCCTGATGCCTAAAATTTCTGATACTTACTATTGCTTTGAGTCAGGCATTGAAAGTTCAGGTTCAAAAACAAATCCAACCAGAGAAAAGAAGACATATTAAGGCATGTCTTATGTAGCTGCTTATCCAACTTGGCTTTGAGGCCATATTCTTAAATTTGGCGGGGGGGGGGGGCATAGAACTCTGATGTACTCTCAAAAAATGTGCATTCATATGTTTGCAGAAAGTTTATGTATGATTTCATGGTGTTGATGGACCTGCTGAAATGGGAATCTAGGGATCTTCCATTACGATCCTGTTGTTTTAAAAATCGGGACTATAGACTAGATACATTTTGAAGAATCTCAAGAACGGACAGTGACAATCAGTACAGCCTTGGAGGGCAGATGAATATGCTGAGGCTCAGCAAGATGAAGTGACCATATCCAGGTTACAGAGCCAGTGAACACCAGAGCTAGGATTAGAACCCAGGGCTATTGGACCCATTATCCAGTGGAGTCAAGAAGCCTGGGTTCAAGACACCTCTTACATCCACTTACTTCTCTGTGACCTTAGGGAAGTCATGCAACCTCTCTAATCTTCAGCTGTTCCATTTCCAGCAGAAGCATAACTGCATACTCAGATTTACTCATTTATGAATGGAGAAACTAATGTTTACCATAAGTACTTCATTTTCTCCTTGGGTTGTTGTATGCTTTTAGTTAATTTCCAGAGCTCTGAAGATGTGGGTTTTGACAGTCTTTGTCAGGGTTATTGTTGCTTGTAGGGTATAGCAGATTTTTGGAGGTCCTCGCTCCACCATTGCAGAAGTGCTTCTTCTGGTCTGTGTATACTTAGTGTAGAAATTGTTTCTGTACAGGACTCAAGCTTATCATTGCACTGCTTTCTCATTTCTCTTTGCCTACGGAAAGCCTGATCCATAACCAGTGCCCGTGCTTGGTGAGAAACGACTGGCCATTTCAGAAATGTAGGAAGGACTCCTCCTGATTAAGAACTTAGCTCACCTAGTCCTCTCTGCTTTCACAGTTCTACGACATCTTTAAAACATGATTTTTAATAATTTATACATTTTTATTGTTGTTGCCATTAGAGCTATAGCTTGGCTCTACTTACCACATCTGACTGAGAAATAGAACTTAGGAGCTTTACTGTATAATGGACAGCTATGGAAGTCTTTGTTGGAATGATGACATTTTAGCTGAGGCCTGTGATGTTGTGATTTATAATAAGAAATACATATTTGGTCTTTGACCCTGTTCCTGGCACAGAGCTCCTAAAACCCTTGGAATTTCCTAAGCACTAAAAGGGATGAAATGTTTTTGTTATGTAAATGAGGTGACTTTTGGAATGCCCCTAAGTTATATAAAGGCTGGTCGCTGGGGAAGCCAACCCTGTGATTAAAGAGTTGGAACTTTTAGTGCCATCCCACAACCTCAGGGGAGGGGAGGATGGCTGGAAATTGAGTTCAATCACCGATGATTTAATCAATTGTGCCTATGTAATGTAGCCTCCATGAAAGCCCACAAGGACGGGATTTAGAGAACTTCTAGGTTGGTAGACATATGGAGAGTTCTAGACAGTGGTACACTCCACAAGGGTATCAAGTCTCCAGGCCCCTTCCCCATGCCTTGTCCTGTCCATCTCTTCCATTTGACTGTTCCTGAGTGATATCCTATAATAAACTGGTAATCTAGTAAGTCAGATGCTTCTCAGAGTTCTGTGAGCCACACTATCAAATTAATTGAACCCATGGAGGGGGCTGTTGGAATCTCCTATCCTTACCCCATTGGTCAGAAGCCAGGTGGCAACCTGGACTTGTCATTGGTGCCTAAAGCTGGGAGGAGGGACCATCTTGTAGGACTGAGCCCTTAACCTGTGAGATCTGACAGTGTCTCTGTGTGATAGTATCAGAATTAAACTGCACAGCACCCAGCTGGTGTTGGAGAATTGCTCAGTGGTGTGGGAAAACTCCTTACACATTGGAATTGGTGATGAGAACCCTAAGGCCCAAAAAGTAAGAACGAGCCAGCCACAGGATGAGTGGGAGAGAAAAGAACCAAAGAGAGACTGGCCTGTATAAAGGTCTTGTGGCAGGAAAGAGATTGGCCCATGTCAGGAACTGAGATAGGGCAGTGTGGGGGAGCACAGTGAGAGAAGGAGAAAATGGGGAGAGATGAGGTTAGAGAAGGAGGCTGGGGTCATCATAGGACTCTGAAGTTCAAGGCAAGGAGTTTGGATTTTATACAGTGTGGATCAAGAAGGTTTGGGATTGGAAAGGTCAGGAGTGTTGCATGATTAGATTTACATTTCAGGCAGATTGCCATGGCTTCTTGGGAAGCATGGACTGAGGGGTAAGATTGGGAGGAGGGAGGCCAAGGCCAAGTCAACTGTAATCACAGGTGAAAGGTGAGGTAAACCTGTGCAGGAGGCTCTGCTCCCTTCTTCCCCCCATTTTATCCAACACTTAAACAGCCATCTCCTCTGTCCCCCACTATTTTCAGTCCCCTTCTTTTCTCATTCTCCCCAGTCTATATACATAATCAAGTCCCCTATGTTATAAAATAATCTTTGTTTCATTGTCCATTGCCAGGTACTGTCCAATCTCCTGCTTCTCCCACAAAACTTTCAAAAGGAATCTACAGCTGTTGTCTGACTTCTGCTCTTTCTGTCCCGTGTTCCGTGCTCTGTGCACTTATTTCTGCTCTGTCCCACCGTTCCACAGCTGAGTGGCCAGTGACTTCCTAACCACACTGGCGGATCCCCTCCTCCCTCTCTCATCTCCCGCAGCGAGTGGCTTGCTTAGTGCTGTCCCAGTTGTCGGGTTTGATGCATGGGAAGCAGCAGGTGTCACGTTAATCTTTTTCACATACATGATATTCTAGAGATAAGACCAACGGTTCACATGGGGCTTTATCATCTGGGACCACAGAGAATAAGTATATATTCACGCATCTTTATCTTCCTTCCTTCAGTATCAGGGGACAGTACATCTCTGTTCCTACTTAAATTTAACCCCTGGGGCCCCTGGGTGGCTCAGTCGGTTAAGCTTCTGACTTCAGCTCAGGTCATGATCTCACAGTTTGTGGCTTCGAGCCCCGCATCGGGCTCTGTGCTGACAGCTCAGAGCCTGGACCCTGCTCTGGATTCTGTGTCTCCCTCTCTCTCTGCCCCTCCCCCATGCATGCTCTGTTTCTCTTTGTCTCAAAAATAAACATAAATTTTTAAAATTTAACCCCTTAGTCTGTACTAGCTATTGATTAATGAACTCATTCATTTATTACACAAATATTTCTTGAGAGCCCAACTTGTATAAAGGACCATTTATAATTAGTACAATCTCTGTAATCTCTCTCTATTGAGAGTTTAGCACAGTGCCTTATACACAGTAAGTGCTTAATAAATGTTTATAAACTTGAACTGATTTACTTTAGGATGTGCTGGTTTCATCCCTCACATTCTAGGTCTCTGTAAAATTAAAGCCATACACATTTAAAACAGTTTTTATTTAGGAATACCTTATACACAGTAAAGGACACAGTTCTTAAATGACGTATATACTAGGAAACAACTACCCAGAACAAGATACAGAACTTGTCCTAGAAGGTTCCCTCATGCCCCACTCCCTGAGACATTTTTGAAATATACACATGAATTAAAAAACCTTTCCGTTTATATTGTATGTTTTCTTTTATAAGCAACCATAAATGTTCTAGCATAAAAAGAGGAGTAGACACTCAAGGAACGTGAAACACAAAGCTAAACTAAGGACATAACAACCTTTAATACCAAATGACTGACTCTTCAGGATCAGGAATCTTTTAGTCAGCTGAATAGATGTGACCCAGCAAAATCATCTGTAAAGTGAATTTCTATCAAAAATAATTTTTTCTCATCAACTCCTATAGTAAAATTGGAAACACTCTCTTTTAAGTCAACAAATGTTGACTTCCAGCTGTCGGCCCACATTCAAGAAACCCAGTTCTCTAATAGAACCTTACCAGTCACCTTCACAGTGTTGATGGGACTCACAGAACTCAGAATTCCCTGCGGCATTCCAGAGAAATCACAAAATCAAGGCACCAGAAGTGGAAATGTAACGAGCACTCTCTGGTAATGTGATGGCCTCGCCTCATAACCTTCCTTGCAGCTGAGGAATCCTGTGAGCTAAAAAGCCTGGGCGCTTGGATTGGCTCTCGCGCTAGTTGTGTGCCTTAAGTCAGTTTGCTTTTCTGAACCTCAGTTAAATTCATTGTCAATATTGGGATAAAAATGAATCAGCCCTTCTTTCCCATGAGGCTCTGTGAGGATTGTAGGAGTAATGTTCAGTTGGTTGGTTTGTTCATTCCTTTTGTTATGTATCTACCCAGTCAACATCTATGAAGAATCTCCTGTGTGCCCGGTGCTATGCTGGGACAGAAAGTGGTGAGCAAGCTGGTGTGGCTCTTGCTCCGTGGAATTTACAGTCAATTGTAGAACACAGAGATTAATCAATTATACTCGAAGTTCCTTGTGCCACATAGCCAATTAAGACGGTAGCCAGTCAATTAAAAACAAAACTTGGTTACCATAAGAAATTAAGAAAATGATGCATATATGCTTTAAGCAGTTAGGTTTGATTAAAAACGTATACATATATAAATACTCGCCAATATTTTAACATAGGAAAGAGTCTTTGCTTGTCCTTTCTCGCAGAGTGGGGTTCTGTATGTTTTTTTTCATATACCACTTTCTTTAAAGTGAGGCCAGGTATTTATGAATTAATACAAGTGCGTAATCCTTCTAGAATTTTATGCTTATTGCCTCCAGTTGTGGAGTTTTCTCCTCACCTGCATCTGACAGTTTTGTTTTCTGGAACTTGTCTTGATTCTTTTCAGAGTAGCCAACTTAGAAACAGCACTTTTTTAAAATGTTTATTTATTTTTGAGAGAAAGAGAGGCAGAGAGAGAGGGGGACAGAGGATCTGAAGTGGGCTCCATGATGACAGCTGAGAGCCCAACATGTAGCTTGGACTTATGAACCAGGAGATGGTGACCTGAGCTAGAGTTGGAGGCTCAACTGACTGAGCCACCCAGGTGCCCTCGAAATGGCAATTTTTAAAAATGCTCATATTTCACTAATCTGCATAATATTAAATTAAATTATGTTTTAATACTGTGTATATCTTCCATAAACAATTTAGACACAGATAAAATGGTCTTTTGGTCAGTAAACAGCTTAATTTGTAGCAACTGATTCAGTTCAAGGGCATGCTGAAGAGTGGCTGTGTGGGATATGATGCATTTGGCTGCAAGTAACAGAATCTTTACCTAAAACTAGCTTTAAAAAGTTATTTTTTTAAATTCAAGTTAACATACAGTGTGATATTGATTTCAAGAGTAGAACCCCATGATTCACCATAAAGATATAACACCCGGTGCTCATCCCAATGAGTGCCCTCGTTAATGCCCATCACCCATGTAGCCCATCCCTCTACCCACCTCCCCTCCAGCAACCTTCAGTTTGTTCTCTGTATTTAAGGGTCTCTTATGGTTTGCTTCCCTCTCTCTTTTTATCTTATTTTTCCTTCCCTTCCCCTGTGTTCATCTGTTGTGTTTCCTAAATTCCACATAGGAGTGAAATCATATGATATTTGTCTTTCTCTGACTGACTGACTTTGCTTACCATCATATCCTCTAGTTCCATTTACGTTGTTGCAAATGGCGAGGTTTCAGTCTTGTTAACTGCCCAGTAATATTCCATTGTGTATATATACACCACATCTTCTTTATCCACTCATCAGTCGATGGACATTTGGGCTCTTTCTATAATTTGGCTATTGTTGAAAGTGCTACTTATAAACATTGGGGTGCGTGTGCCCCTTTGAATCAGCATTTCCAAATCTTTTGGATAAATAGTAATGCAATTGCTGGATCCTAGGGTAGTTCTATTTTTAATTTTTTGAGGAACCTCCATACTGTAAAACTAGCTTTTAAGTTTTGCTTTCACAAAATCTTCAATACATAGTAAAAAAAAATGCAGTTTACATTTTCATTTAGTACACAAGCACATACACATGCATAGAATGTGAATAAAAACACATTTTCACAAACACTACTTATCTTTATTGTGTGGGTTGCTGGCTAATGTTTCTAGTCCATTGTTTCCTATCTATTAAAAGAAAATATTGATCATAGCCCACTAAAATAATCTCATGCCCTATTGAGAGATGTGACCCACAGTATGAAAATCACTGGCTGAAATGATAAAGATATTTATTTTTTATTTTTTTAATGTTTACTTATTTTTGAGAGAGAGCAAGTGGGGAGGGGCAGAGAGGGGGTCAGAGGATCCAAAGCAGGCTCTGCACTGACAGCAGGAGCCCGATGTGGGGCTTGAACTCATGAACTGCTGAATCATGACCTGAGCCGAAGTCAGATGCTCAACAGACTGAGCCACCCTGATAAAGACATTTCTTATTTCACATAGGAAGAAGTGCAGAGACAGGAGTCCCTGAGTGGTTGCAGTGGCAAAGCGTCCTCAGATAACAGGCACTTTCCATCTGTTTCTTTCTGCCATCTCCAGAGGACTAGGGCTGTCTCCCTTCATGGTACAGAATGGCTCCTACACCTCGCAGGACTTTCATGCAGCTCCAACTGCATCCAGCAAAGAGTGAGAGGGAACCTTTCCCGAAGCCCCCAGCTGATTTCTCCTCCACCTATTGGCCAGGATCGGGCACATGCTTGTATCCTGGCTACAAAGGAAGCTGGGAGAGCAGGTGACTGGCATCCTCAGCCTCTATAAAGCAATGTGGGCTCTGCCAGAAAAGACGGAAGGAAGGGGAAAGAGTGCCAGGAGGGCAGCCCGAGGTGAAGGGCATCGCGGCCTGGCAGGCACGAGCATCTGGCTTGCACGGGACATCGATTGTGTATCATACAGAGGGAGGGGCTAAGTAGAAGCTCATTAGGAGAGCGTCTACGGAAGTGTGGCAAAGGTGCTGAAAAAAGATGTACGCTGTTAATTGGTTCCTGTGGCAGGAACCTGGGTGAGGAGGCAGGTTGGAGCAGTGGCCTAGTGCGGGCAGACAGGCCTAGGTGGCGGATGGTGGGCAGGGTGTCCCAGGCAGAGGGAAGAGGCTGTGAGAAGGCTAATAGGAAGGAGGGATCATGGCCAAGGTGGCATGTTTATTCCTGTAGCTGTTCCCTTACTGTGGGCCAGCCCTGTGCTAGGCACGAAGGGTTTTAAGGAATGGAGACCTCCTGCGCTTGGAAAAGTCACTGTCCATTAGGAAGGACGAAGTATAAATACTCAGGAGAAGAAACCAAGGGGAAATATATCTTTAAAATGCTATGATCCCCGGGGTGCCTGGGGGGCTCGGTCAGTTAAGCGCCCTACTCTTGGTTTCAGCTCAGGTCATGATCTCATGGTTTGTGAGCTGGAGCCCCACATCGGGCTCTGGGCTGACAGCGTGGGGCCTGCTCGGGATTCTCTGTTTCCATCTCTCTCTCTGCCCCTCCCCCACTCTCTCTTTCTCTCTCTCTCTCTCTCTCTCAAAAGTAAATAAATACACTTAAAAAAATAAAATAAAATGCTGTGATTCCTCCTAACAATGGGGCTGAAGGGGGCTGCTTGGCTGGCACATAACAGGCTCTGTGTGGAGCTGGCAGGGGAAAACCCTGCCAGGGGGAGGCTCAGCGTGAGCAAAGGCAAGGAGGCAGGAAAGCAGGGCCGGGGGTGGCGCTCCGCCTGAGCAGGAGCCCCAGGAGTCAAAGTTGGGAGGGTGTTGAGGCCAGGCAGTGGGCCGTCTTTCTCCCAGCTCTTTCCACCGACCCCCAGGCATCTGTGGCCCCAGGCTTGGCAAAACTTCCACGCGAGTGGGACATGGAGCCGTGTGGGGACAGAAGGAATGGCCTGGGCCTTGTTGCTGTTTAGCTGGTTAGCCTGTTTTTCCCCCAAGCAGAGTGACTCTGGGAGAGATGTCCCCGCCTGTCCCTCCCTCTTGGCACCAGTGAGGGTGCCCCCTCAGTCTCTTTGGAGAAAGACCGGCCTCTGAACCATCAGAGGGTGGCTGGGTCTCGTGTGTCTCCCTGGATGTGCTGGGAGGCCCGCTGGAGAGATCTCTAGAGCAGAGGTAATGTCTCTGCAGGTGTATGTGTGTGGAGGGGGCATCTGTGGTCCACCCTGAGGGAGCATCCAGGCCTGCAAGTCACGGGCGACAGCACAGGCAGGACGCTCAGGGACAGAGGTCAAAGATAGCGGAGCTGTGGCGGGCAGGCCTTTGTGGGGGTCCTGGAATGGCCACCAGGACGTGGGCGAGGCAGCTCCGCCTTCATGCAGAGTCCTCGACCTGGGCATCCCTGGCAGTTTGGGTGGGTGATTCTCCATCGCGGGGGCTGTCCTGTGTACTAGTCGCAGTCTTGGCCTCTACCCACTGGGTGCCAGCGGCATCCCCCCGCCCCAGCTGTGACCACCGACATTGCCAAATGTCCCCTAGGAGCTAAAATTGCCTCGGGTTGAGAACCATGGCCTTGAGAACCATGAGCAAAGAGGCATCGTGGACCTCTCTTGTACAAGAGTGGACCGCGAGAAACACGGTGCACCGCTCGGCGCTGCAGGGGCAATTTAGAGAGGGCAAAACTGGAGGCTGGGTCTCAGCAAGCGAACCTTTGGGGTTGTTCTGGGGAGGTTCTGTGAGACGTCCTGGAGCCACTGTTTGGATGCGCAGCCTGGGAAGACGGGGTGGTTGAGGGTGACTTCCAGGTGTCTGGCTGGGGCCACTGTGCAAGCTGCTGTCCAGGAGCCGGGCAGGGAGTCGCTTCGGGTGCGCAGGCGTAGGAGGGAAGGCAACCGCCCTGACCTCAGGCCTCCTTTGCCTGTCCCTCCCACCTTCTCTGGCCCTGTCTAAAAACTGTCCCCTTGGCATCTTGGAGGACAGGCTGCCACAGCTGCCGCTCTCTAAGTCAAGGAGAATGAGTGGAGACAGGACAGGTCACCACCCTGGCCAGAGAAGCTTCACGTCTTTCCAACAGAAAACCCCGGGCTCTGGCTGTGTTCTTGCTACTGTCTGACATTTGTTCCATTTGGCTTTATTGGGGCCAGAGCCCAGGACAGGATTTCTAGCCAGTATGTGAAGGGTGAAGGGAGCCCTAGGGCATTGATGGCTGGGGAGGGGTAGGGAACTAGAGAAGCAGGGGCCCCTCCCCCTTCTGAGCTTTGTGCCGGCAGAGAAGACCCTGGGAGGAGCGGCTGGACAGGTGGCAGCGGACCCTTTCAGAAGAACCATAGTCCCATAGCAGGGCTCTGGTGTTTTCTGAAAGGGTGGTTTTATGCACAAGGATGACCTTCCACAGAGGCTGGGCTCCTTTGTGAACCTGCTTCTCTAGGGAGCTGGGCCTCGGACCAAAGGATCCCGCACCGTGGCTCTGTCCTTCCGTCACCTGGACCTCCTCCTCCTTCTCAACAGCCGTTGAACCTCTCCGGAGCACTTGGCACCCCTCCAGGCCTTCTGAGGCCCAACAAGAACACATAGTGTGCCCTTGCAGATGGAAGACATTGAAATGCAAAGGTGAGCTGTCAAATAGCAATTCAGGGGGCATAATTCAGCACTAAATATATACCCTAAGGAGCGCAGTGATCATCTTGTTGCACTGAGCTGAGACAGGCACGTGCTTTCGGTGCCTTTGCATGATTTGTTCCTTTGCCTTAAGGGGCCCCCACAGTGGACACTTGACATTGTCTTTGGCCATCCATCATCTAAACGCCCTTCCCATGGATCATGGTGGGTACAGAGTTCCTCCCTCAGAATAGGATATGGGAAGGGCAGCACCTACTTTCCCATCCTCCCTGCAGCCAGGGCAGGGCAAGTGGCCCATGCTCTGCCAATCAGGTGTCCTTGGCCTGGCCTTGAGGTCACCTGTTGAAGCAGAGTGGAAAAGAGTGAGGGAACCTCCTCGGGGGCCAGTGGCGGTGCTGTAGTGCTGCGGGTGGTGGTGGTAAGGTCCTCATTGGACCAATTCTGTAGCATAATTGAGAGCAGTGCTCCTGGCTGCGCTGTCTGGCGTGACACTCCATTCCTCCCAGCAGTACTGTGAGCTCCCAGTAAGTATCCTTTTAAGGAATTCATTTTCCTGTTTCAAAGAGCCAAAATCAGCGTCTTTACTGGCAGCCATGAACTAGTATACTCTCCCTCTCCATTCCATTTGTTCTGCAAATCCCAAGTGATCTTTAAACATGTTCCTCAAATAGTGCCTCTTCCAGGAAGCCTTCTTGGAATTTTTTCCCCTTAGATGCCTCCCAGTTGCAAGTAGTGGGTGGTTAGTAGCTCCAGCCACTGGGTTCCAGGTATAGCCAAGGTATTATGAGAACCACAGCAAGACAGGAGACCGTTTGGATGCACCCACTGAAAACACTTGGAAAATTTGTCTGCCTACTAGGTGGTATGAAGGGGAAAAGGAATAGAAGAGCGAGATCAGAAAGCAGAGCGGTTATGAGCCTAAGCTTTGGAGTTTGAATCCTGGCTCAGTCACAGGCTGGCTGCGTGATTATAGGGAAGTTACTTAAAACCTCTGAGCCTCAGTTTCCTCTTCCGGAAAATGGGGTTGATAATAGGACCTATCTCATAAGATTGTGGTGAGATTTAAATATAACATCTGTGAAGTGCCGTAGAAGAGTGTCTGACACTTAGGAAATGCTCAGTAAGTGTTAGCTATGGTGTTTGAAGGCGGCAGGATTCAGCAAAAGGTCAGGAGAAGGGAGTTCTACCCTAGGTTTGCCACCAACATCTTGGGATCTTGGCAAGGCTTTTAGAAATAAACTTCTACTTCAAACCAGCTTAAACAAAGGAAATGGGGGGCTTTCCCAGAACCCAAAGGTGGAAAACCTGGAACCAGAAATGGAGGGTCAAGGCCACCAGTCAACCACATACTCCATCGTACTCTTCTGGAGCCATTAAGTCTGTCTTCTCTGCTTCTGTTTACTTGTCCAAACACAGCCTTCCTCCATCTCTGTGTGTGCATTTCCCCCAAACTTACATGCAGAAGCTCTCTAGTTGTCTCTGAACCCCAGTTCTCCATTCCCAGCATAGAGACTCAGACGGACTCGGCGTGGGTGAGGGGTCCGTGCCTGGTACAGTCAGCAGTGGCCAAGAGGTGGGGTCGTGTGGTGCAAACCCAGCTTCCAGGGCTCTACACCAGTGGGCTCCACTGCCCATCAGACATAGTCACTGGAGTTGGACAGACCTGTCCTCTCTCTGTCTCAGCTCCTTATCCATAAACATCATTTCCCAAGTGTGTCACTTGGAATGTTTTCGGTCGCAAGTACCGGAATACTCAACTAATAGTGGTTTAACTATCAAATACTTTTATTTTCTTATGTACCAAATAGTCTTTGAAGCAGGTGTGGTGGGCTTGATTCATGATTCAGCCTTGTTATCCAGAAGCTGGCATCTTTCCACCCTTTGGCTCCGCTATCCTCAGCCTGTAGTTCTTGGCCTTTAACCTTGGCACTTCATGGTTGCATAGTGGCCACGCAGCTCCAGCCATCACACCTTCACAGGGTCACATCTAAAGCAGGAGATTTTTTGTTTCACATCCTTACAGACTTCATCATACATTTCATCGGTCAGTGATATAAATTCAAGGGAATCTGAGAGAGTATCTGTCACTTTCAATTTCTGTTATTGGAGAGAGATTTCACCAGGAAGGACAGGAGAGGAAGAGAATGGCTGTTGAATAGGCACCCAACAGTGTCTGCCATGGTGAGATGTGAGCTTTAGTCATGTATGTCTAGATAATACCATGAGTTGTCTGGCTAAAATAAGGCAATGTTCAGCGCTTTCACTGCTGCTAGAAATTTAGAAAGCATCCACGTACAAACATATGTCCAAAAGGCTGTGTTTTAGTCTCTTTCTTTCTCAGCCCAAAAGAGACATTATATACGAGCCACTTCAAGTGTACGTGTCTGTGTAAAGTTGAGTCTCACAAGAGAACCAGTGATGTGCTGGCATGGAATCTGGCTCTCCTTGGTTCTTTTCAGCTCTTCAAAAATGTATCCAAAGATGTTTTTACTTTGACTTTCTTCTTTTCATGGTAAGAAGACACTTCTTTAAACAGCTCATGGGCCAACACTAATGAATAACGTGATGGCCAAGACTAAAATGGATGTGCATGACTGCCTCACACCATCTGTGGGGAGGAGGCAGAGCTGGCCTACTTTCTCTTCAGTTTGTAGCTTTGTTCTTATCTGCGAGTGTCTGTAAGTGGAGGAATTTCAGTGCAGATGTGAAATTGCTTTTGAAATACGGGCGGCGCTTATCCTTTGTGTTCTTTTTAAATTTTTAAAAGGAAGGGTTTTTGTTTCTCCTTTCCTTTCTTTCGTTTTTTATTTTAGTTTACTTTTTGGTCTGCTGCTCACTGAGGGTAGAAAGAAAGCCCGAAGAAAAAGAGGTGAGGGCCTTCTAATGCGGGGGCCCTTCCTCCAGTGTGTGGGTGCAGAGCCACAGTATAATGGGTGTGCTCGTTTGGAGGTGCTATGTACATTCTGCCGGCCGGAAGGAGTTCATTAACATGCTGGGTGAGTTTGCAGGCTCTGGTAGAGAGCCCAGACTCCAGAACTAACCAGCTTGGGTTTCTGCCACTTCTTTGGCTCAGAGACCTTGGGCAAACGTCTTCCTTTTGAGCCTCAGTTTCCCCAACTTGAACAAAGCCAAATCCTATCCCTTAGGGTCTTTGTGTAGATCATAGGGATTCGATGGCCCAGGTGACTTTCCAAGGTCTGTTCCAGCTCAGAACCCTCTGGAGCTGAAGCCTGAAGTCTGGCACCAATGTCATCGTCAACTTTCTCCTGTCTTTCTTTTCCACCAGCATCATCACCGTCTCTTGAGTGTTATCTTATACTAAGCTCTCTCCTGAGTCCTCCACCTGCGTAAACTCACTGGATCTCATGGCGAAACTGTAAGATGGGTATTTTCCCTGACATCTCATAGTTTAGGAAGACAAGGCTCAGAGAAGGGAGAGGATTTGCCCAAGATCACCCAACAGGTAGGTGATGGAGTAAAGATCAGAACCTCCAGCCTAGGATTGGTCTTATTTATTCATTTACTTAATTTATGTTTTTAATGTTTATTTTTCAGGGAAAGAGAGAGTGAGAGATGGTTAGTGGGGGAGGGGCAAAGAGAGAAGAAGGCCTAGAGTCCAAAGCAGACACCAGGCTCTGAGCTGTCAGCACAGAGCCTGAAGCAGGGCTCGAACTCACAAGCTGTGAGATCATGACTTGAGCCAGAGTTGGATGCTGAACCGACTGAGCCACCCAGGTGCCCTGGGTCTGTCTGATTTAGAAGCCACTTTGTCCCTTTGATTGTTTCAGATGCTCAAGAAGGAGCCCATGCTCCTCAAATAAATGTGCTCTTGGGTAAAGCTGTGAGCCCAGGGATCAGGCCCAGGGAAAGCTTTTGTGCAGGTGCTGTTGCTACAAGCTTCCTCTAATGATCAGATGACCTTCTCGGAGGGGAGCAAGTGGCCCTTGCCTAGAGTGTATTATACGACCCTAGTGGGGGCATCTTGGAGTTTCTGCCTCTTTAGCAGCCAACCCTTCCTCTTTGGTGACACATTCCAGTTTTGCTTTGGGAGACCCATCTCAGCCCCACTCTCAGTCCACATGGGAGGAGAGACAGACTCTTCTTTCTTCCTCATTCCCCACCCACATGGCAGGCATGATCACATAGTCTGGCTCTGACCTACCAGGGCATTCCTTCCACCTGACCAGAGCTGAAGATGGAGCACCCATATCATCTAGTGTCTGCAATCCTGGCACTTCTGTGAAACCCTTAGGAAAGACAAGCTTCTATCCTGCTGGTAGGGATGTAAGTCAGGATGCTGGACACTGAGACACTCTAAACATATCTGAGAAAAAAACCTGAAGCAGAAGGAAGTAGAGTGGAGAGATGATGGAAAGCACATTTGAGCACCTGGATCCATCACTTCCTGAAGCCAGGAGTTGGGTTTCTGTCTCTTGTAATTGGAAGAGTCATGACTGCTACACCTGCTGCCGTGGCACTTTATTTATGGAAGAGCTCAGGGAGGCAGTCACTCTAGCACAACTTTTGGCACATCTTTCCTGAAAAAATTCTGTGATTTTTCATGTACAGTGAAACACCTACCTTCTCACCACATGCTCTAACGCATTTTTGGCATATAACTATATAACTTTGGCTTGGAGGTTGCTTCAGTTTGGAGATTACAGCGACTTCTAGCTGTCTTCTGGAAAAGGCACTGGAGACATTGAGGTTCACTGAGGATCCTCCATGGTGGGACCTGGCATCATGGTTCAGGCAGAAGCCAAGGCAGCCCAGGGGACAGGGGACCCCTGCGTCTCTTCTCTTGTGGCAGCTCTGATCCAGTTTCATTCACAAGCATCCCCTGCCTGCTCATGAGTCCCGCCCCCTCAAATCTCTGTGAGCAGGTGGCCCAGTGAGGCCTTGACTCCACCACATGCCATCCTTTCCGCTTCCATGCTCACTGGAAAGTCTTGAAGGAGGAATAGGACAGGCCAGCCCATTGTTTCACAACACGTCTCCGGTTGCTGGTCAGTTTGTGGATTCTCGGGTCAGATATCCAGCCTGGGTCCAAACTGCTGTGCTGGGGGTCATGTGAGGGTCTGTTATCCATCTCCTGTCCATCTGCTGTAGTGTCATGTGACCTGTGTGGAGCTCCCCCTGCAGGAGGGGCTGTGAGTAGGCCAGGGCTGGGGTTGACCTCTCTGCTATGAAGACTCTATTTGAACATATCCTGACTTGGCACTGAGTCACGGTAAAGGATGCTTCGTGGGAGGGTTTGAACAAAGTCAGTTCTCAGGGAGCTTATAGCCGGGTGGGGGGATGGGCAACAGACAAGAAAACACTGCAATGTGAAGGGAGCCACAGCCTGTGATAAAAGGAGGGGTGCGGCTGGAGAGAGCAGTGGGAGGGCCCACTGTGGATTGTGCAGTCAAGAAAGGCTCCTTGGAGAAGCCGCTGGAACTAAAGCTTGATCCAGAGGGATCAAGAGCTGGAGAAAGGACAGTCCTGGGGACAGAGAAACAGCATTTGCGAAGGCCCCAAATTGGAAATAAAACAGTGCATTCAAGGAACTGAAAATGAACTTGGGACTGGAATATTCAGGGGGAAGGGGAGAGGGGGGTCTGAGGATGTGGTCAGAGAGGTCAACAGGAGCCACATCATTCAAGGCCTTGGGCGTCCTGGTGTGACACTCATGTTTTATTCTAAGAACGATGGGAAGCCATCAAGGGCTTTTATGCAGGACACTTGACATAATGCAAGCTATGCTTTCAAGGTCCACGACCTTGGGAAAATCATGTTGTATCTCTGAGTTTTTCTTGTCCTCCACTGTCAGATGCTGCTGAGAATCAGGCCACTTTCTGAAGGACTCTGCAAAGAGGAAACGAGAAAATGTGCTAGATGGGATCAACCTGTTTGCACATGACTGGACCTTGGCAGGTCTCTCTAAAGGTTTTCTTCTCTTGCTTTTTAAAAGAAACTGCAAATTGTCATCCACCTGCAAACCCCCTTCCCTCACGACCAGCCTAGACACATGTTGGTATCATGGTTTCACTTTTCTGTTTGTTTGGCTTCCACCCAAATTTGGCTGTTGTCCGCTCCCTCCTCATTGTGAAAACTCTGCGCTCTTACCATTCGGGTGATTGCATTTTGTACGTCTTTTCCACTGTTAATCATTCTAAACCCTCTTTCCATGATTTCAGCCCTTTCTCCTGGCCCAGCTCCTCGTCCTGTGTAGCATTTGTTGAGGTCGTTTCACATGGGCCTCACCTTGACTTCCTCTGAAATGTCCCGCTTCACATAGGTCTTAGCTGAATGCAGGAGATGGTGATCTTATCACTGACCCGGTGGGAAGGAGAAGTTGTCAGGCCTGTAAGGATGTGTTCAGAGAACCTTGAAGTCAGACAGAATGGGGTCCAAACTCTAGCAGTCCTTTTTTTCTGGCTATGTGTTCTTGGGCAAGTGACCTCACCAATCTGAGCCTCAGCTTCCTCATCTACAAAATGAGAGTGTGACTGGGGCTGAACTCCTGGCACATAGCAGGTATTCAACAATGTTAGTTCACGTCTCTACCTTCCAGGTCTCTTTCACCCGTGTCTCATTCTTTGACTTTTATCCTGATGATCTTTGGCCTGATTCCTGGCATGCACCTTCTCTGAATCCATGAGCTTTCCCATAAGCTTCTTTTCAGGCACTGTGGTCTTTGGGGTTAAACTGACTTGGGTTCCAATCCCAACTCTACTGCTTACCAACTAGGTTGCTTACGTCCTCAGACACTCACTCCCCTCATGTGCTAGTGGGAGATACGAAGAACACCGACCTCTAAAGTTATCACAGGTGTTCGTGGAAATAACATTCTGGAAGCACTCGACATCATGCCGGGTGTATTGTGGTCAAGCAATGATAGTTGCTGACGTACATTACTATAGCTCTATAGACTCTAAACTCCTGAAGAGTGGGGACTGCCTTTTTTTTTTTTTTCATTTCCGCATGCCCTTGGCTTTAAATTTTTTTTTTTAATGTTTTATTTATTTCTAGGAGAGAGAGAGAGAGAGAGAGAGCGTGAGCAGGGGAGGGTCAGAGAGAGAGGGAGTCACAGACTGAAACAGGCTCCAGGCTCTGAGCTGGCAGTCAGCACAGAGCCCGATGCGGGGCTCGAACCCACGAACTGCGAGATCATGACCTAAGGGAAAGTCGGACGCTTAACCGACTAAGCCACCCAGGCGCCCCACACATGCCCTTGGCTTTACAGACCATCTGGCACATAGTGGGCCCTCAGCTGGTTTTAGTGCCTTTTGTCTCCTATAACAAAAATAGAGTTTCTTTGCTGCCGAGTTGGCTGGAACACTAGTATCCTTATAAAATCCTACCTGTTTACACAAATGCCACTTTCTAAGATCCTAAGAGGCACAGCAGGATCGTGAAGTGAAAATACCGTGGGACTTTATTGAGCAATCAAACTCCTGGCTGCCCTTCCGGGGGGAAGGGCTGGAAGAAGCCATGACCCCGGGAGGGCTTCTCTGGAGGGAAGGGCCTGGCTTTTTAAGAGTTGCTTGTCTTATTTACGTGTCCTCTTCTCATTATTTTCCTGAGGACCTTTTTTAGCATTTCACTGGGA
Source organism: Hyaena hyaena (assembly GCF_003009895.1). Lineage (NCBI taxonomy): Eukaryota > Metazoa > Chordata > Mammalia > Carnivora > Hyaenidae > Hyaena > Hyaena hyaena. The sequence goes on along the minus strand of NW_024080734.1, from coordinate 1,975,774 downwards.
GTCAGAAAACACATTCTGCCAAATTCCGAGGCCTTGTAACCGCAAGGCTCAGTCCCTGTGACCAAACCAAGACCAAACCGTAACCTTCTGGCTCTGGGCGCTGTTTACAGCTGGCGAAAGACCACTTTGGGTTTCACAGTAAAAAGGGTTAGAAAATTGTATGAAAGGGCTCAGAAGACTCACGGACATCAAATAGCTCTTACAAAACCAATGTTGTAATTAGTTAAGTATAAATGAATCAGAACCATATGGCTTAAAAGTTAAAGGAAAAAGGAGCTGGAGGAAAACATGTCCTCTGGGATTTAATCAAACAAAAAATGTTGGAAAACTGTTGATGTTCACCAAGCTCAGATCCCATCTGGGTACCCCCCGGTCCCCCTCCTGCTTTTTCCTCCTTCCCTGGTTCTACACAGGAGGCAGAGGTGACCTGGGCTCTACTTTTTTCATGCTGGGCATCATGGGGTGGCCAGTAAGCAGGAGAAGGGCCTCAGGGCATCTGGGGAGCACAGAGGAGGGGTGCCCAGACAGGCCCCTGGCAGATTGGGAACAGTTACCCTGTGGAGGTAAGAGAGAGCCAGCCTTACAGGCGGAAGAGGGAGTGGGGGAGGGATGGGTGGGCATTTTGGAGGCAGTGGCATGTGCACTTGTGCAGAGGATAGACCACGTACTGTATGATCACGGAATTTGAAAAGGCTGGTTCTCGGCTTACCTGTGGCTGCTTTCCCTTGACCACCCCCTCAAAAGGTTTCTGCCTCCTCCTCCTGTTGCTAGCACAGCACCCTGTTGCATTTTCCTTGGGGCACTTCTCAAGGTCAGAAACGCTCGTATCTCTTTCTTTCTCTGGTTATCATTTACACCCCACTAGAAGGTAAGCTTCCTTGGAGATGGGAATCTCATGTGTCTAGTCCCCTCCTGCTGTGTCCCTAGCAGCTGACAGAGAGTCCGATTTGGAGTGGCTGTCCAGGAAGTGCTGGGGAATGAATGAATGGCCAATGAATGAGTGAATGGCAGGAGACAGAGGGCCTGAGGGGCAGGGAAGGAACAAAGGCTGGAGAAGTGGCTAGGAGTCTTACAAAGACTTGGTAAATTGCGCTGAGGCCCCTGAAGGTAATGGAAAGTCAGTAAAGAATTTCAAGCCAGGATGTGACAAAGTCAGAACTGAATGACACTGGGAGCAAACCATGAGGGTGGGAAACCTGGAAAACGGGGGGAAAATAAGAGGCAAAGTAGATCCGAGGTTTATTTTGCTTTCTCCCCGTCCTCCTTTAAGGGGATGTAATAGAACGCTCCGTATAGAATAGGTGCTTCATAAAGCCTGCGGAGTTAATCAATGATAAATGCTTGGGCTCCAAATTGCTACATACAGGCCATTATTTTCTCATTTAGAAAATGGCTCTTGCGGCTCACTGTGGAAAATCATCTTCCAGAAAAAAGAAAAAGAGATGTGTATGTCTGCTCTGTCTCCAATGTTTTCACTGAACCAAATTCTCTTTCCGTAGGCTGGCTGTCCTTGGCAGCGCTCGGGTTACATTAAGCTGGGCCGGGGTTTCTCTGACATTTCAGCAGAGTCACGAGTGGGTGGGATGGGAAGCTCCGGGCTGCGAAATAGTTAAGTTGCTCAACGTCCCTGCAAAACCTCCGAGGACAGACTGAGAGTGATTTGGGGGAGTGTGGTAGGTGGGAAGTCATTTTATATTAGGAGAGAAACGCATACCCCCTGCTCTTGCTAATGACTGTGTGTTATTGCTGGAAGCCCGAAAAAAGCCCAGACTCAGCAAGTCTAGTGGGTGTCTGTGCCCTGTCTGAGAAAGCCATTTATTCCCAGCCCAGTGTGCGACATACCTGTACCGCAAGGGTCGCATACTCACCGCCCCCTGCTTCTCTGCTTTGGGGCCCCAGGCTGCTTTTCTCTGCAGAAGGCACTGCAGGCACACACATGGCTAACCCTTACTGTGGGTGCCACATACCTGCTCGTGTTCTGATGTGTTCTAGATGGGTCATCTTGTTGGACCCTCACCGCTGTCATTTTCCTGCTAAGAACAAAAACTTCGGCAGGCAGGTGAAGTTGCTTGCTCAAGGTTACCCACGCAGGCCCAGTGGAGGCTTGGCACCACTCCCTCACCTCAAGGAATGGAGCTTTCTAGAAGCCTTTGCCCACCCACTCCCTTCACATCACATAACTTGAGCACTGGTTTCATGGATGTAAATAGTAACGTCTGCAGTGTGCAGACGTTTGTGGGTTTGGGGCCGTTTGACATCCAGCCTACCTTCTACCAACACCTCGATTTCCCCATGGAGACCCACCCTCTGCCATTGTGTATAGTCTTGGGTGGGCAAGGGGTGTGTCCGCCTCGCCCCTGGATGCACAAATGGCCAGTTCTCCCTCTGCTTCAGCTGCAACCGGGGAGCGGCAGGTGGGCACTGAATTCAGATGAGGGCAACCAGAAGTTCACTCCAGGACCTGGAAGCTTAAGTGAGTGATTCAGGGTCAGTGGTGGTGTGTTGGCCATGGCCCATGACTTTCCTAAGGCTCTGTTGCCTAATCCTCCAGTAATCTCTGGGTTTCTGGTCATTTTCCAGACTTTATCACTACTCTCTCTGCCAACTCTATGAGCCCCTGATAGCCTTCCAATAAATTCCATTTGATTACCACCCAGCTCGCAGTCAAGAACCCTGACTAATGCACAGCCATTTATTAAATGCTAAGTATGAGCCAGACGTCCGGCATGTGACGTCTTGTAGGATTCCCAAATGCCCTGGTGAGGAAAGCAGCAGTACACCTGCTTTCCAAATGAGGACCCCGCGGCCCGGGGAGCTGTCGTGACGTGCGCAGAGCTGCACAGCCAGCGAGTGGCAGTGTTGGAATTGGAACCCAGGCTTCTCTGATCCTCCTCCTTCTCCCCGGGCCTGACTTCCGGCACCTCAGAGAGTCAGTGCTGGCCAGCCTGGGACTTCTAGCAAGCAACCTACCTCTCAGGCCTGAGACTTGTGGCAGAAATACTTTCAAAATCTAATTTGCTCACATCTATGAACACCTGCCAGGAAGGAATTTGAGGCGTTTGGTCTAAATATGGAAAAGCTGAGCTCACTTACCCAAGAGGAGCGCCTGCGGGGAGGGGGAGGCTGTTCAAACCCTCCCCTTGAGTCAGAAAAGGAGACAGCCACGGCCTCCTTTCACCCCTCAACCCTGAGGAGGTGGGAGCTCTGTAGCCGAAATCACTGTAGGATGTGAGGGAGGAAGAAATCCTCGGAGTTGGGGAGTTTCCCTGCTCTCTGGTCGGTTTGGGGAATATTTGAAAGACGGTTAGCCATGTAGGAAGAACCATTTAATGTCATGCAGCTGCCTGGGGGAGGTTTGGGGATCCCTCAGACCTGAAAATTTGGGGATTTGAAGGCCTCGGAGAGACCTGACCTGTTGACTCCCTGTGATTGTACTTTCTTAATGATGCGAAGAGACGTCTGTGTGAGCCTGTAGTTGAGGCTGCCGGGAAAAGGAACGATGTCACGTGCTTTTCTGTGCATGGAAGTGCAGGGATCCAGACCCGCACTGGATACACACGTCTTGCAGCTGGGAGTAGAGTTCGTATTTCTGAGCCTAACTGCCCTGACCACTCTGCAGTCACGGATGCGGAAGGGTCCACTCCATTTGGTGTACTTGGCCACATTCTTAGGAGACAGTCTCAGTTTTCTGAGGAGTCAAGAGTCTTGGTTAAGGTTTAAGGGGCTGCGTTTGCTGCATCCAGAGGGACAGATGGATCCAGAGGGACAGATGACCCAAACAGTCCATGTGGCTGTTTTAAGAAGACACGCTTGGAGCAGGATGAAAATCTCACCCGGAAGCCCCTGTGACTCTGAATCATGGAGGTGGGTATAGATCTCAGCACTAGATCCTGATATTTCTGGCTATGTGGTCCAGCTCAGGGCAGTGTTTGGTCCCACAGATATATGTGAAATCACATTATTTTTTAATGGGATTACAGACCTCGAGATCTGTCTACTCCATAGTAGGAAAGGGTGGCTGTAAGGAATAGAAAGCCATTTAAAATAGCTCAGATAAAAGGGTGACTAATTGGGGAATAATAAAAGGGATTCTCGTGACAAGAAAGTACAGAGTTAAGTCCAGCCTTGTGGGAACTAGAAAGTGGTCTGGCAATTCGTCTTCCCCTCTCTTCCTTTGTGGTGCCGCCTGGCATCTGTTTCTGAGAGGCAGCAGACTGGCCTCTCTGCCTCCTTGTGGTTTCTGTCTCTCCACAACTTTGGCTTGCACCGGGAATTCGGCACTACCTCCAACCCCATCTCAACAGGACTCTGCAAGTACCGCACTGTCCATCTATGGCTGCCATCTCTGGGATTCTCCAGTGGTTTTTAGGAGAGTGTATCAGTTATCTGTTGCCACAGCCATGCTGTGTAACAATCATTAACAACTTCTCAGAGGGGTATAACGATAAACATTTATGTTTATGTACCAGTCTGGTCTGTGGGTTGCTGGGCTGCGTGGAGCTTGCTGGGACTGTCATGTGCACCTGTGATCAGCTTTGGGTTAGCTGGGTGGCCCTGAGAACCTTGGATAGGCTTTCCCACATGTCCGGTTGTCACCAGCGGTGCACGGACAGACGCGGCTCTGCTCTTTGTGTCTTATCCTCCAATAGGCCAGCTCAGTCATGTCCTCACAGAAGAGCAAAGAACCAAGCACGTGGAAGGACTCAAGCCCTCTAAAGCCCCAGTCTGAGAACTTGTACACCATCTCTTCTGCATCCTGTTGTCCAGAGTAAGTCACGGGCCAGCCTAGATTCAAGGGAAGGGGAAATTGGATCTACCTCTTGATGGGAAAAGCTGCAATGTCATGTTGCAGAGGGTATGGGTGCTGGGAGGGCTGGAGAGTTGGGGCCCCTTTTGCAACTACTGGATCACAGAGAAGGCAACGGATTGGCTGTGAGCCAGACCCAGGGGTTGGTTCCCTTAGGTTCACACGCTCAGTTCCCTGTGACTTGGATGTGTGTGTATGTGGAGAGAAGGGGAAGGTCACATGACATAGAGGGGTGTTCTTTTCAGTAGCTGTTGTTGGGTCAGGGTAACTGAGAAACGTTCAACATCTGCTTACTCTTAAGACAACTTCCCATTTCGGTCTGGACAATGGTTACTACTTAGACTGGCTGTGAGTCCTTTAACACTCCGGGGAAGAGGCTGCTTCGTTTGGCCTCAGCCAGTGTATGTTATGCTCCCAACTGGAGTCATTCAGGAATGGCATGTGCTTCATAACTCTTTTGAAGACTGAAGGCTGGTTGTTTTGCAGGATGTTCTTAAATTTGAGTTTAGCTGGTGTTTCCTCACAATTATATTCGTATCATGCGTTTTGGGGCAAGAATACCACCCAAGTGATATTGTGTCTTTTTCAAGGCATCATGTCAGGAGGCACATGGGGTTGCTTTGTCCCAGTTTTGGGGGCGTGAGTTTTGCTCACTTGGCTAAAGGGGTATCTACCATGTTTCTTCATTATAAATGCAATTCTCTGTCTTCAGACTTGATAAATCACCTGCGGGGAGATAGTTTGAGACTATGGAAATATCTTAATCTTCACCACACATACACTGATTTTATCATCTGTTCATAATTTCCTAATTCCGTCATTCCTTTTATGTTGAGTAACTGGCATTCTGTTGTAAGAAAGAACTTTCTCTTCCCCATTTGTGAACTTACTCTTTTTCAAAAAAAAAAAAAAAATTGTATCATTATGGGCTCCTGGATTCTTATTTTACTCAATGTAACATACTTATTTTGAGGTCTGAGTTGTCTCAAATTTGGCAGTGGAGGCCCCTTCAAGCTGATTCTCACATCCTCTTGATGGGCCTCCATTCTTTGAACACCACCTTGCTTTTGGGTACGAGTTCTCACCTCGTCTGCCTCAGCCCCTAAATCAACATTTTTCCCAGAGGCATTTGCTAGTTCCTTTGAGTGGAGAATGATGTTTATTTTTATAAATAAATTTAAATTGATTTTTGAGAGAGAGAAAACATGAACAGGGGAAAGGCTGAGAGAGGGGGACAGAAGATTCTAAACAGGCTCTGCACTGACAGCTTTGGTGCTGACAGCGGTGAGCCCAGTGGGGTGGCTCAGACTCACAAACCAGGAGATCACGACCTGAGCTGAAGTCGGACGCTTAACCGACTGAGCCACCCAGGTGCCCGAGTGGAGGTTGATATTTAGAAAGCAAGATCTGAGTGCAGGCTGTCTGTACCGTGCTACCTATGTGTCGTTGCTTCTAAGAACCTCTTAATTTTACTTCCATGATAACCTTTCTGATATTTTTGTCTATGTAGGTTCATCATTGAGATTTTGCCTATCCCAGAACTTCATAGAAAGGCAATTAATTATACAGTAAATATTGTTTTTGTATCTGGGTTCTTTCAACTAACATAATGTGTGTAAGAGGCATTAATGTTATTGCATGTGTCATTAGTTTCCTCTTTTTACTAAGCAGTACTTACTCTGTTTTATGAGTGCATCACAATTTGTTTATTCACTCTCCTGTTGATGGACATCTGGGTTATTTCCACTTCGGGGCTATAAAGAAAAAACCCGCTATGAGCATTCATGTAAATGTGTTTTTTGTGAACTTAAATATTCATTGCTCCTGGATAAATACCTAAAAGTAGAATTACTCGATTAATGGTTTAGATGTCTATTTTTCCTTTTTCTTTTGTGTTTGGTGGGGGGATGAGTAACAGTTCTATTGAATATAGCTCACATGTAATTAACTTTATGAGAAACCAGATAGTTTTCTAAAGTGGTTGTACCATTTAGTACTTCCAGCAACAATGTATGAGAGTTTCTACTGTTTCACAACCTAGCCAGTATTTAAAGTCATCGGTATTTTAAATTTTAGCCATGCTAGCGGGTATGTAGATGCATGTCATTGCAGTTCTAATTTATATCTCTCTGATGACTCATGATGGTGAGGGCTTTTTCGTGTGCTTAGGTGTTATTGGTATATCTTCTTTTATAAAATGTCTGTTCAAGTCTTCTGACAATAAAATAATTTAAATATCTTGTTTTTTGAGTTGTAGGAGTTCTTTGTACACTATTCTATAAATTGAAGCTGTAGAAAAATCTCTACATTTTTATTTACCTGAAAAAAGATATCTTTATTTTACCTTCATTTCTGAAGGCTTTTTTTACTTAATATAGACTCCTCGGCTGATGCTTTTTTTCCTGACATTTTTAAAGATGCCCTTTGATTGTCTTCTGGACTTTATGGTTTTTGATGAGACGTTAGTCATCATTTGTATATTTGTTCCTTTGTATGTATTGTACTATTATTTTTGAAATAGTTTTACTTTCTCGGCTGAGATTCCTCATCTGTTTTATATTTATGACAGTGTTTTCCTTTAAAATCCTAGGACATGTTTATAATACCTGTTTTGAAGTGCTTTTCTGCTCATGTGAACATTTGGACCGTCTCAGAGTTGATATCTATTGATGGCTATTTTCTCTTGGCTGTGAGTCTCACTTTTTGTTTCTTTGCATGCCTGGTAATTTTTTTTATTGTATCCTGAGGATTTTGAAGGATACCTTGTATGACTTCTGGATTCAGTTATCTTTCTTTGAAGAATGTGGGGCTTTGCTCCACCAAGCTGTTGACTCAGTTGAGTTGAAACTCCAAACTCAGACTCCTTTGCTGTGGATAGAAGCTGAAACTCCTCAGTTTCTTCAACTTCCAGGCTGAGAACTTTTTGCTGAGAACCTTGGAATCTTCCCTATGCACCCACAGTTCAGGAGTCAACAAGATTTTGGGGTAGAGTTTTTATGCCGATTTTAGAAGTTTGGTATTTTGTGGCTCTCTCCTTTCCAGGGTTTCCCCCTTGCTTTCTACCCTTCTGGCAGCCTTAAACTCCATTCTCTGACTCTTTAAACCAGTAACGGTGAGGATTTTTGCTTGAGGTACAGCCACTCTGGGCTACATCGATTGGGGCCTGTTCTTTCTTAGGTTGGAGCTTAGTCAGCTTCCCTCCAGTTTTGGTCTGCTTTTGGTAACTCTCCATTGCCTTCAAATGGTTGTTTTGTCCAGTTTGTATGCTGTCAGGGGGGCTAGCACAACACAAGTTACCATACCATTACTGGAAGTGTAACTCCCTGCATTTGTATATGATATAAATGTTCCCTTATTTAATGTCTGCCTCTCTCCCTAGAGGGAACTCTCTCAGAACGGACCATTTTGAGTCTGCTTACTGTTGCATTTTCATTGCTTGGTATTTAGTAGTCACTCAACAAATAATAGCAAGATGAATAAATGAATGTGCTATTTAATTCTTACAGCTCCCACGTTGTGTTCTTTCCATCTCCCCCTCTGTTCTCAGCTTTGCCCTTTGGCTGGCTCTCCTTACAGTCACACGACAGCTGCTGCAGTTCCCAGCATCTCGTGCACAGATGACAATGCCAAGAGGAAGGGAAGAGACTGTTTCTTACTATGCCTTTGCTTTTAAGAGCAGAAACAGTTTTCCCAGAATTCCTCCAGCTGGCTCCCCTTCCAATCTCGTTGACCAGAACTGGCCCTCAGGCCCCTCTCCTCAGTCATTTACTGGTAAGGGGAATGGGGACACCGTCACTGGCTTAGACTCACTGGGATTTAGCCTTGAGTCACTTGAAGAAGTAAATACCAGGTCAAAATCTTGACTCCGCTAGCAAGGAGAAGGGGAGTGATGCGGACGGTAGGTAGCAACCACTAGTGACTTAATGTAAATAGTTGCCAAAATGAGGTGTGGGTTCGGTCTTTGTGGGGCTCACAGTTCGGTGGGGAACATTTATCTAATCACGCTGAGAAGCGTGTCATTAAAACTGAGGTCAGCGCTGCGAAGGAAAAGAGAGCCAGTCGTGTACCATGTGGTCAGGAAACTGACCCACGATGTGGGTGGGGGAGCTGGAGACATGGTCTGCAGGTTTGCTGGCTTGAATGCAAATTCCACTCCACTTCCTAGCTGTGTGATTTTGGATAAATCACTACACCTCCCTGAGCCCAATTTCATCTGCAATAATTGTTCCTAGGGTTGCCAAAGTATTAACTAACCCGCTCTGGGCAGCCACTTGGCACATAGTAGGCACTTATGGGATTCCTTTCCCAGCTTAATGAGGGAAAAAATGTATGTTAGGAGTTAGCAACAAGGAAGATGATTCCTCGTGTTTGTTTTGGAAAACAAGTCTTAAACTCACAGCCATGACAGAGTCTGACATCATCAGACATAAGGCGCTTTAAGAATCACACTCTTAATTGAACATGTTCAAAGTTTGTGATTAATTGTAGTCCTTTTTCAGATCCTTTCCCTGAGCATTTCATTTTTCTCCCCACCCAGCCAGGGGTCAGGCTCACCATGTAACAGGGACAATAAATCCCTCACCGAGGATGGCCTCGTCCCTGTGCAAGCCGGAGCAGAGCTTGTCTGGATCAGAAACCACGGCGCATTGCAGTCACCTGGCGGGGTTTACGTGCGCCAGCTGGGGCCCAGCCTACCTAATTAGGACCAGAGAGTGGTCGCGAAGGGACCGGCGCGTATTCTAGGTGCCCTCCTCCAGTGTCTGTTTCTAATAACAGCAGCAAGTAGCAGAGGCGGCAGGGTGAGCACAGTGACATCACCCCCCAGCTGTTTTACACATCTGTAACATGGCTCATTAGGACTCTCTTAACACCTCATCCTTCCCTGCTCCGGACGGCTCCAGTTGCGTGAGAAAGGGTGCTCTTGCGTGCAAGGGGCCCTGGAGATCGCCGCACCGATTTCAGGGTCAAAGAGTAGCTTGGGCATTCTACCAGTAATCAGACTTTTCACAAGGACATCCCCATTAGCACACGCTCCTTGAAAGTGCTAATGGCTTCAGTATGAGGCTGGCACTTGTGCACGATCGACGCCGTTCAGGGCCAACTTTGTACCGGGGAGCAGATCATTTGCAGCAGCTGCAGAAATGTTTTTGCTTATTTTGAGCATTCTAAGTTTTTCCGAGCCATGAATAACAACAATCGAATAAATCATCACACAGTTTGTAGAGAAGGGTTGTTTTTCCAACCAGAACAACAAAAAAAGATGGCTTATCATGCGCTGTGGATATTACACAGAAAAAAATTCCACCGTATTTACATGCAGCGGTTAACTACATAGATTTAGATATTTGAAGTCTGTATGAGAAAAGCTTCCCAGATTTCACTGGGAAGCTTAAATTACTAAACGAAAACATGAAAGTTTTATTACTAGTAAGTATAATGCATATCCTGAAATGAAAGATATGTGATATTTTACAAAATGAAAGAAAAAATAGACTGCCTCATGGAAAACAGTGGAGTCCCTGAGCTTAGAGACCTTGGTTTGGGTTCTACAACTTACTACAGGGTAGGGTGGGGGCACGGGGTTCATTTTACTTCTTTAAATTTCCTCATCTTCAAATGCGGATGATATGCCTCCTGGGTTTTTTTGAGGGGATTAAAATTATAAGTATGGGGGTGCTTGGGTGGCTCAGTCGGTTAAGTGACCTATTCTTGGTTTTAGCTTAGGTCACAATCTCACGGTTTGTGAGTTCGAGCCCTGCATTGGACTCTGTGCTGAGAGCATGGAGCCTGCTTAGGATTCTCTCTCTCCCCCATCTCTCTGCCCCTTCCTCATTCATGTTCTCTGTCTCTTAAAAATAAACAAATAAACATTTAAAATATATATACAAGTATGGAAAGTGTTTGGTATTGTAGCTATCACAAGGTAAGTGCTTGAATGTGTTAGCTGTTGTTATTGCTGCTACAACTGTGTTATTGTGGAAATGCAAAGTAGCAATGGATATATGCATATTTTATCAACTATCATATGCTGCACATACCATGTTTCAACTAATATAGAATGATACTTGTTGCAAGATGATTGTTGCATTGCTTCTAAGAGAGAAAAAAGGCAGTCCATTGTGGCACATTGCTTTCTAACTACATCAGCTGTGAGGTGTTTCCTTTTCAGTTAGGATAGAATAGGTTATGCAGCAGTAACAAATGGCCACAAAGTTCCAGTGGCTTGTACAACCAAAGTTTATTTCTAGCTTATGTTTCATGTGCAGGGGATGGGAGGGTTCTGCTCACTGCAGTCGCCTGGGGACTCTATTAGTTTGTTCAGGCTGTCATAACGAAGTACCACAGACAAGGGGGTGAAATAACAGAAATGTATTGTCTCCCAGTTTTGGAGTCTATAAGTCCAAGATCAAGGCGCCTGGGTGGCTCAGTCGGTTAAGTGGCCAACTTTGGCTCAGGTCATGATCTCACAGTTTGTGAGTTCGAGCCCTGCGCCGGGCTCTGTGCTTATGGCTCAGAGCCTGGAACCTGCTTCGGATTCTGTGTTTCCCTCTCTCTCTGCAGCCCCCCTGCTCACACTCTGTCTCTGTCTCTCAAAAATAAATAAGAATGCTTAAAAAATAAATAAATAAAATTCCAAGATCAAGATGATCTCAGGGCTAATTTATTCTGAGGCCTCTCTCCTTGGTTTGTAGATGGTCGTCTTCTCCCTGTGTCCTCACATGGGTTTACCTGGGTGTCTGTGTCCTAATGTCTTCTTCTTATAAGGATACCAGTCATATTGGATTAGGGTCCATGGTAATGACTTGATTTTAACTTCATTATCTCTTTAGAGACCCTCTTTCTAAATAAGCTCCATTCTGAGCCATCGGGGGTTAGGACGTCAACCTAAGAATTTTGAGGGGGACGCAGTTCAGCCCAAAACAGGAGCCCAGATGAGGGGAGGCTCCACGATCCTTTGGCAGGGACAAAGCTACATGGAAAACCACACAGGCTCTTCAAGGCTCCTACTCAGAAACCACACTGTTGGCCAAAGCAAGTTACGTGGGCACGTTTAACCTCAAAGGGCTCTGCAGCTGGAGAAATGCAACTCTACCTTGTCCCCAGAGCAAAGAGAACTGGCCTATTTTTTGGAAAGCTTAATAGCTGCCACACAGCCCAAGTTTGGAAGTGCTAATATGTGAAAAAAAATGTATATCTCAGAATCAATAAAATGGGAGATCCAAGAGAGATGGTAATTGCTGAACAGTAAGGGTGACAGTCAAGTCACCCTCCCTGCCCACCTAGAAAATGGATTAGGGAGTTCCTTATCAATAATTTAATGGTCATAAATTTGAATGATCATTAAAAGTTTAAGAATGAAATTCTGGAAGGAATCGGTAATCTCTCGGGTCTCTGAAAATAATCTGATTTCATAGACCAAGCCCTCTTTTCTCGAAGGCAGGCCCGCGAATGTAGAAGATAGGCACCCTGGCCATTGCCGTCTCTCTCCTCACCATCCGTCTCCTCTTTCCCGGCAGCTCTCAAGGTGTGTGTGGTCAGGTTAAGGGACTGCCACTTAACAGGGAGGTGTCACATTCCTCTCACCACCATCGTTGGCCCTGGGTTGTTTTCATGACAAAACTGAGATGGCGAAAACAAAATAGATGCTTTGTTTCCCGAGGCTCTTGCTGCTGGGGGACTTCTTTCTCTCTGGGCACGAAGTAGACCAGATATAAGGTTCAAAGTTACAGGAACCATTTTGCCACCACAAGAATCGTGAGAATGAAACCAACGAAGCACTGAGGGTTGTTGAGAAACCGACCTTACTTGAACCACTGGATCTAGCTGTGCCTGAAGCCAGACCTTTTGAATAACATGAATCAAAAGTTCTTTTTTTGATAAATCACCTTGAAGTTGGGTTTTCTACCGCTTGCAGCTGAAAAGGTTGATATGGAGTGAAAAAATCTAGCAAGTACCACAATACTGTGCCCGCATACTAAAAGAGGCAATTCTTTGTGAACTTCCAGCAGTGTATAAAGAGTGGGTTTCCTATTATATCAGTTTCCTATAATACCTATCAGAATTCCTGTCTCAGAATGTTACTTTATTTTATTTTATTTATTTTATTTTTTTGAGAGAGAGTATACACAGGTGTGCAAGCATGAATGGGGGGCGGGGGAAGGGAGAGGAAGAGGGAGAATCTTAAGCAGACTCCACGCCCAGTGTGGAGCCCAGTGTGGGGCTTCACTTCATGACCTCGTGATTGTGAGATCATGACCTGAGCTGAAATCAAGATTTGGATACTTGGGACTCCTGGGTGACTCAGTCAGTTGAGCGTCTGACTCTTGATTTCAGCTCTGGTCATAATCCCCAGGGTTGTGGGATTGAGCCCTGCTTTGGGTTCTAAACTCAGGGTGGAGCCTGCTTAAGATTTTCTCTTCTCTCTCCCTCTGCCCCTCTCCTCCACTTGATTGCTCTCTCTCTCTCTAAAAAAAAAAAAAAAAAAAAAAAAAATGAATTGGATATTTAAGTGATCGAGCCACCCAGGCACCCTGGAATTTTATTTTCTGGTTGAGCTTTAATGTCATACGTAGATAGCCATAGAAAGTTCATGAATGTATTCATTTCAAAAAAAAATATCACTGAAGATATTTGTCTGTGTATCACTCACTCAGTGATGCTTCATAAACAAATTTCTTTTAGAATTCAGTGTTAGGAGAAACTTGAGGGAAAGGTATACCCTCCTTCTCTTCTGAAAATATGTGAATAACTAATCTGTAACCTCTGTCTCTCTCTCTCTCTCTTTGTTTTGGCTGACAGGAAGCTCAGAACCACATTCAAAGCTCAATTTCAGGTTATTTCATACCACCTTGTGACCAGTACATTTTCCTTTTCCTTGGTTCTCGTGTGTACCATACATTGTGTGTGTTTTTGTTTACACCACCGCAAATTCCTTCATGGAAGAAGAATGTTATAAACACACAAACAAAACATGCCCAAGTTATAAAAGCAAGTATAGGAGGGAAGGAGTGTGTAACCGCTATCCATTTCCTCTAAGTTGAGGCCTGAAAGATGAGGTATAGGAACCCTAAAAACCAGGTCTTCATGTGCATTATAGGAGCTATGCATTTTCATTCTCTTGACCCATACGAGTTTCTGTTTTTGATAAAATCGTAGAGGATTATAGTGGATTGCTTCTCCGTATGGCCTGGGGAAAGAACATCAATGGAAACAGACAGGTTTTGGCCCTTTTCTAGCTATGGGACCTTGGGCAAGTCACATTGACTTGCCTGAGTCTCAGTTTCTTTCATTACAGGAGGAAATGCCCATCACTAGTAGCTGTCGGAGAGTGTAGGGGATTCCGGATGGGCGCTACCTGGCACAGTGCCTGGCAGACTGAGGCCTCCCCAGCGTGGCTTCTTTTACCAGAGGCCTCTGCCTTCTTGCAGACCAACGCATCTGACATGACTTGCGTATCATGTTAGTTGACCCTGCGCCATATGTCCATCCATCTTTGCCCATCACCCTTCACCTGGAGACAGCCCAGGAGCCAGCTCCATGTACCCTGTGTTCTACTCCTGTCAGCTCGTTGTAGATATTTGTCCCTTTATGGATTTAGGGCCACTTGGATGAAGTCCTACATGAAGATTGCTTTTTTCCAGCAGAAGGTGTTAAGAGAAAGCTTTGCCAGGAATGATTTTCTCTCTAACAACAACCACAACAACAACACAAATGAGTCAACTGACGCCCCTCCCTCCACTTTGGCTGCTGGGAAACTCAGCAGGACGCACCACGACCGTCCCAAACACGCATCTCTGCACCTGGCAGGGGACGGGCAAGCTGTACTCCCTGACTTGAGATGTTCACCGTGTGGAAAGTCCGTGTCAGATGGCAGGGGGGCATGCTGCTGGGAGCCCAGGGCCCTGGGAATTACTTGTTTTCTCAGAGTCTTGACTTCCTTCCGGAACTCAGGACTTTCCTCTAGATTTTGGTTTCTTCACTTACATTTTCAATTGCATATTTGGTTTTGCAAGCTGCCCTAAAGCCTTTGAACAATGAGGCAGAGGTATAGAGAGCCTACAAGTAAAACAAGTCTGTCTCTTGCATTATCATCCTGTGATAGCCTGCCCTCTGTAGGGTGGCTTTGCAGCTCTTCCTATAAGAAGTGGGGTCCATTTCTCCACCTGTCCAACCTGGGCTGCTATGTTGACTTGCTTTGGTCAGTAGGGTGGAGCAAAAGCGAGGGTGTGCTGGTTCCCAGCCTTGGCCCAGGAAGTCTTGAGTGCTTCCACTTGCTCTCTCGGGCCCCACTATCACCCTGAGAACAACCCTAGGCTGGCTTGCCACAGGGTGAAGTCCTTGTGGAGGAGAGCCATCCTATAGTCAGTTGACCCCTGAGCATGGGAGAGATCCCAGCCCAAACAGCAGGGCTGCCTGGATGCCACGCAGCTGACTGTGGATGCATACACGAGCCAGCTCAGACCAGTGGAACCACTCAGCTGAGCCGAAGACTCGTGAGCAATGATAAATGCTTGTTGTCTTAAGCTACAAAGGCTAAGGGCAGTCTGTTACAGAACAGCAGTTAACATACCCTCCCCGTACCTGCACAGTGACTGCATACATAGTAAGTGCTACCTAAATGCCTGTTTTGTGGACTGAGATACACTCATGCCATGGAATTATGGACCTACATTTTTATGTGGCTTTAGAATATTTCCTAGTTGACTTCCAAGTTTAAGGAGGGAATGGAGCTCAAAGAACCATGCACTGGTCCAGCTTGAGCGACCTAGGCAGTAGTCCCAGACTATGGCTATTAGGCTCCATGGGTTACTTTCCTCTAGGCGCCTCTGTTACCCCACTTACAATATGAAGAGGAAAACTGGGCTTGGAAGAAAGGGCAGCCAGCACGTTGGCCACAATCAAGCCATCGAATCTGTCCTGCAAGGACTCTGTTACCACTGTAGCCACCGAGGTCCAGATGCCACAAATGTAGTCCCCTGTAACTGCCCCTAAGAGTTAGTGCCAGAAATGAGATGTTTCACTACCATGGTGTTTCGCCATTGTCTTTCAGCTTAGTGTCATCAGCTTCCATGTGACATTATGAAATGATTGCTGGCAGTGCCCTGCACAAGAGGCTGGAAGGTGAGGGAGGTGGATCCTGCCTTCCACTAAGATTCATGTGCTAGGGAATATCCCAAACACAGGAAGGAGGTTCAGGTGCTGGGCACCTAAATACAGGAAGAAAAATATCCACTACATGAAATCCTTCCTAATGTTGTTGTAAGAGTCTGAGAAAATACTTGCAAAGGGAGTCTGTGAGGCTTGGTAGGAGGCTTAGCAACCCAGGTGCTCAGCAAACTTTGTGGTTTTTCACAAGTTGCATTTTCTCTCTCCTGGAACTGAGTGAAACGGGTTACTGAAGTCACCTGGGCCTGTGAAGCCCCACTGTGGCCATTGAATAAGGCTCCAAACACATGCTCTAAGGCACCCTGGCAATATGGGGGCTTGTACCTCTCCCGGGTAACCCCAAAATTGAACAGAGGAACACGCTGGGTTGATGAGATGACTTCAAAAGCCAGAGCCTCTCAATTACTGAGCAATCAGCTGGAGAGCATTACAGTCAAGCAGAATTGAAGGCAGACAGCTCATTATAAGGATGGCCCTCAATAATGAAAGCCATAGAGGCATAGGGCCCCAGTAGGCCCCAGCCAAGTCCTAGCGCAGCCCAGGCCCAGTGTGCAAACACGGGTCCTCTGCTCTGACTTCCAACCCTCAGAAGTACTCTGCTTCTCTCCTGGTGTCTTTTCCTCCAAAAGTCATCCTTACTTCTTCACCCTTCACTTGCCCTGAGTGTAGCTCTTTACAAGGTGCTTAAATGTTCGGAATAGATTTCCTAATGTGCCAAAGGAGATAGGTATATGTACAAAGTGGGCTTGTTATAGAAGGTTGAAAACATTTTGTGGGGGACAAAATGTTTGAGGATCTGATGAAAACTGGTGACCCCCTTTCTAGGGAAAAACGTATACACACACAAACACTCCCACGATTAGACGGTTAGAGTGTGAAACGCCATGTTATGGAATCCAAGACTCTCTGGGGAGGGCATTTAGGATGCCGTAATAGCTAGGACTTGCTTTCAGCTCTTTGTAAGAGAGACATAGCTAGATATTTCTCTGTGGTGTAAGCAAGATAGATACTTCTCTCTTTTGTAAAAGAAGCCAGAAGTTGGCGGTTTACAGGTGCCAACGTTCCAGACCATGTTTAATCTCCTAGCTCCACCATTCTTGGCACCTGTCTCCATCCTCAGCGTCCCTTCTTGGCCACCAGATAGCTGCTGCTGCCCTAGCCATCATGTTCGTATTCCAGTCAGTGAGAAGGACGGCCTGGGAAGGTCAAACGGTTCTCCCAGCTGAGTCAGTTTCTTAGTAATATGCTTTCCTGGAAGCTCCATCAAATAACTCCCACCCTCATACTGTTGTGCAAAACTTAGATGTGTATCTGAAAGGGCTTGGCAGCGTGGTTTCTCAGGGGGGCTGATTGCCAATCCTACCCAAAGAGGCTCTTTTCTTAAGGGAGGAGAGGAGAATGGGTGCTGGGTGGGCAGGGCGCCCTCTCCACCTGAGGGGTAGGACGATTGGAAGCAGGAATGTTGTAAGGTCAGGTTGCTGACGCAGTGGATTGCAGCCTGGGAAGAGCAAGGGCAAACAGGAGGCAGAGAGGTGGTGAAGGAGCCTGAATTAGTGCGGGGACTGCGGGGATGGAGGGAAGTCAAAGTGGAGAGGTGCGGAGCAGCAGGACTCGGTGGTGGATGGGGTGTGAGCGTGGGAGAGAGGGAGTGTGATACTGTGACTTATGAGCAGAAGTATGTGTTTGGTCTTCGCCCCCATTTCTGTCACATGGCTCCTAAAACCCTCAGGATTTCCTAAGTGATTGGAGCAATAAAGGGGTCTTTTGTTACATTAATGAGGAGACTTTAGGACCCCACCCTCTGATCACAGGGTTGGTTCTGGAAGTCACCAGGAATGCATCCACGGAGCTGATAGTGGGGGGAATGAGCCTCAAGGAGTGGGAAGTAGATCCCGACTCCCAGCAGAGCCTGGCTGAAACCAATAGAGCCTGCGCCCCGAACAGATGCTCTTTCCAACGGTGTCCTTACATGGAGCCTAACAGCATTCTGATGTTTCCTGTAACTGCTTAAACACATTTTCAAAGGTCACCTTTATTGAGCTGTAGCTTACATACGATAAACCCACACATTTTAGGTGTACAGTTCAATGAATTTTATCAACTGCGTACACCTCGTGGGTAGCCACCACCCCAGTCAAGGTAGAGAATATTCCCGTCATTACAGAAAGTTCCCCGGTGCCCCCTTCCCACGGAGGCCCTAGATCCCCTAGCCCAGGCAAACATGGGTCTGATTTTTGTCAGTATAGACTAGTTTGCCTGGTTTGGGGCATCACATAAATGGAATAATTCAGAAGATATTCTTTTGTGTATGGGCTCTTTTACTCTGCTTCCTGCTTCTTAGATTCCTAACTCCAGGTAGGATTCCACTGTATACATATACCCACAATTTGTGTATCCATTCACGTGTTGTTGGGTATTTGGATTGCCTTCAGTTTGGGGCTGTTGCGAAAAGACTCTTAGGAACATTTGAGGACAAGCCTGTATTTTCACTTATCTCAGGTAAATACCTGGCCGTGGAATGGCTCGATCCTATGCTAAGTAGATATTTAACTCCCTGAGGAAGCTGCCGAATTATTTTCCGAAGTGGTTGTACCATTCTTTTACTCATCAGCAGAGCATGTCATTGCTCCACATCCTTAACAAGACTTGGTACAATCAGACTTTTATTTTAAAGATGTTAGCCATTTCAGTGGATATGAAGTCATATCTCATTGTGGTTTAAATTTGTATATTCCTGATAACCACCATCGTTTTACATGTTTATTGGAGACTCGTGTACCCTCTTTTGAGAAGCAAAGGTTATTTTTCTCATTTAAAAAGAATTAGGTTATTTTCCTTCTTATTATCAAGTCGCAGGAGTGGTTTTTTGTTTTTGGTGTTTTTTTTGTTTGTTTTTTTGTATTCTGGATACAAGGCCTTTGTCAAATAGTTGTTTTGAAAATAACTTATCCGGTCTGTAGTTTGCCTTTAATTTTCCTAATTGTGCCTTTTGAAAAAGAGAAGATTTAAATTTTGATTGAGTCCATTCATAGTTGTTTTGCTTGTGGCAAAACAATTTTTTGTCGCATGGAAGGAACCTTTGCTCAGCCCAAGTTTGTGAAGATTTCCTCCTATGTTTTTCTAGACATTAGAATTTTTAGCTGTTATGAGAGTTATGTTTCGTGCATGGTGTGACCTAAAGATAGGTCTGCTTCTGTCCTTGTAGCTGTCTGGTTGTCCTGGCACTGGTGTAACCACCATGCACACTCCAATCCTTTTTTTGAAATATCCATGTATTAAAATACTTTCCATTCCTCATATTTTAGGTCCCTCTGTATTGCTGGATGCACGCTTCACCTGCCTACCTAGTAATCCAGCTCTGAGTGCTGATTCTCATGTCTTGTATTTGCATTGCCTATGGCCGACTCAGGAGGAGACATTGTCAGGCATTGGCTAGAGCCCAGGAGAAACTACTTAGCTTTATTTTTTTTTTTAATTTATTAAAAAAATTTTTTAACATTTAGTTTTGAGAGACAGAGAGGGAGAGAGAGGGAGCACGCACGCACAAGCAGGGGAGGGGCAAAGAGAGAGAGGGAGACACAGAATCAGAAGCAGGTTCCAGGCTCTGAGCTGTCAGCCCAGAGCCTGATGTGGGGCTTGAACTCGTGAATTGCGAGATCATGACCTGAGCCAAAGTTGGACTCCCAACCAACTGAGCCACCCAGGTGCCCCTTTTTAAAGTTTATTTTTATTTATTTGGAGAGAAATTGAGAGCAAGCAGGGGAGGAGCAGAGAGAGAGGGAGACAGACCCATGCAGGCTCTGCGCTGTCAGCACAGAGCCCAGCGTGGGGCCCGAATTCACCAACTTAGACATGATGACCTGAGCCGAAGTCAAGAGTCGGATGCTTACCAGCTGAGACACCCAGGTGCCCCAAAACTGAGCTTTAGATACAGAAGTGGGGCATACATTGCTAATGGCTGCAATCACACAACATCAAATCCGTGGGAAAACCACAGCCAGGTTCTTTCTGGGCCTGCAGCCCCACCTTTCTTCCCCTTGCCTCTTTTGCCTACGGGTGGTGGCAGGTTCCCAGTGGGGGCTTTTCACCCCCTTGTCGGCTTTCACACCTCTAAATTCTAACGCTCCTTTTGCACGTGCCATCTGTTTCCTCCTGAGACCCTGACTGATACCCAATTATGGAACAGTTTATGAAAAGGAACCTCCCTTATTATCCTCTCTCGTGTTCAACTTCCAGACACATACCTGGTAGGCAGCCAGTAATGGGCTAAAGCTTCAGGCTTCCATTGCGAAGCCCTAGTCTAAGAATGTAGTATCTATTGGTAATTTCTGAACGCGGTCCTGGAAGGAGGCCCAGCAGTTTCAATGGGGTCCTAGACTGTTGGATTCTCAAGGGTGGGAATCTTTTCTGTGCTTGCTCACTGTTGGCTCTCAGGCACGTAGGAGAGCACCTGACACATCACAAACCCTGACACGTTGGAAACCCTGCGGTAGCATCCAGGGCCACCAGCACCCTGCCCTACACCGCAGCAGCTTCGGATGGCATCACCAGCATTTTGTGGGTAAAATACCTAAGTAAAAGCTAGTGAGGGCCTTCAGGGCAGGAATTTCGAACCATTTGATCAAGGCCACGTTGGCCATAAATGAAGGAGCCTTGAGGGCTCCAGGTGAAGTCAGGAAAGGGTAAAAGGGCTGGGTCAGTGGAGAGAGGACCGCAAGGGAGAGTGGATTCCACCCTGTCGGGCCGTGGCCTGTCCATCGTCTTTCTTCTGGTGCGTGGCCAAGTGCTCCAGGCCCGCTTCCAGTCCCATGGCGGCCACTTCCTGGATGCGCAGCCTTGGGCTCACATCACCAAACAACCCAGGTAACTCCAGCTCAGGCAGGCCTTGGTGCAGCGAATCAAGGAAACTCCCAGAACGTGCCTTCTCCATCTCTCCCTGAATCTCACAAGTTGGCAGCCTCGGGGCCACACCTCCCATGCTTTCTGATTCCGTGTCACCTTCCCAGCCAGAGGTCCCTCAGTTGGGCCACAGACCTACAATCAGTGTGGCCATGGGGGGTAACATACCAGGGACTTTAGGCCTGGGCCGTGTTGTCCACTTCTGGGGCCTAGACCCTATGGGCAGTAAGTGGGGGGAGGAGGGGTGTTCCTCCCCACCCCTCATATCCCCACAAGGGAACCAGGAGCTCTTTGGAGGGAAAAGGGAATGGATGCTGCAGAGAAGAAGACAGAGGGTGTGCAAGGTCTCCACTATTAATATTCTAGGGGTATTAATACCCCCTATGGGGAGGGGTAGAAAAAAGCTCCGCGTTCACATCCTGCCTGGCTTGGCCACTTATACACTGGGGAGACTCAGGGAAGCCTGCTTATTTGAGCCTCGGTTGTCTCATTATAAAGTGGAGAACATACCTCCTCGCTTACAGTCTGTGTGCAAATGAGCAATCATTTAAAAGTCTCCATTTGGCACCCAGGCCATGGGCAAGCACTAAATGGTAGCAATTATTATTATAATTATTATCATACCCCGGTTTGGGCCTCTGGGAGTCTACGGGTGCCCCAGGACCAGCTGCAGATCATTAGGCTTCATGTGGCTGACATCTGGGCTCAGAAAAGCAAGTTTGAGGACGTGTTGCTATCACCTAGAGCACGGGGACGCCGCCGCTGGGGGTTCAGGCCACAGGCTGCCCCTGTCAAAGCGTCTGCATGGGGAGGGCGGGGCGGTCCTCTGTCCAGCCTGGTGTCCGGTGACTTGTTAAATAAAAGCCTACGAGCACTGGTAACAGTCTTATCCAAATGCACGTTGAAGGAGGTATAGAGACCGGGAGATGAGGGTCAAGCCTGTGTTAAATGCCTCCCATCGACGCGAAGGCTACAGGGTGTCTCCTGGCGTCCATTGTCCCTTCCCTCCCATAGGATCAGGACTCCCGATGTTAAGCTCCACGCATCAGTATCCAGAATAAAGGCGCGTCCCACTGCTCTCTTTTAGCTCATTAGGAGCATATTCTGGTCCATGGGATGCGAACAGCGAGATCTGTGCAATTTCAGTGTCTTGCTCTTAAAAGAAAAGGGGCACGATCTTTGTCCTGTACATGCTGGCTGGCATGAATGCATGATGGTGAGCCATCCAGGACACAGAGCAGCAAGAGAGAAAGAACCTAGGTTCCCTGCACTCTGGAGCCCTCATATCAACCCTAAAGTGCTCATGCCTGGATTTTCATATGAGACAAATGGGTCTCTTATGGTTTAATATGAGTTCTGGTGTTGTAAAAGAGACCCTGGCAATACATGTGCATCTTTAGGAGAATACGCTTCCGTCCTTTGCTGCAGTGGGTAAAACAAAGCTCAGAAAGGTTTAGAAACTTGCACCAAGTGCATTAGTTAGTGTTAACCCTAGTTACGGTGACAAATAGACCCAACGCCAGATATACGTAGTCTTAAACGCTATGATGTTCTCACTTAACAGTAGTACGAAGGTGAACAAATCAGTGGGGCAGCCTTTTCAGTCATGGGTAATGGAGGTGGTTCCATCTTCAGTGTGTAAATTCCAATGCAAATTCCAACATGGAAAGCTGGTCCCAGAGGTCACTCCCTTCCAGCCAGCCGGAAGGGGAGAAAAGCATGGAGAAGGACAGGGGAGTTTCAGGGGCCAGATCAGGAAGTGGTGCACACCTTTCTCACTTTCAGTGGCTAGAACTCAGTCACATGGCAGATCTAACTACTCGGGAAGCTGACAGAGGTAGTCTACCTGTGTGCCTATAAGAGGAAATGTTTTTGCTGAAGAGTCAGCTAGTCTCTGCCACACTGGGTCACTCAGCTAGATTCTGCAGAGGGAAATGTGGAAATGCATCATCCTGATTCTGAAGCTCAGTGTCTTTCAGTTTCTCTCTGTTGCCTTCTGGGTTTGATGCATCAATGTGGCTAGGCTACGGTCTGCAGTTATTCATTCAAACACTAAGTGCTGCTACGAAGTTATTTCATCGATGTGATTAAAGTCCATAATCAGTTGACTTTCAGCAGGGGAAATTATCCTAGATGATCTAGGTGGGCCTGATACATCCAGTTGAATGGCTTTAATAGAAAAACTGAGGCTTTCCCGCTGAAGGAGAAATTCCGTCTGTGGACGTCAGTGCCCATCTATGCCCAGTGGTTTCCAGCCCGTCCTTCCTGATGGCCTGCCCTGTAGATTTCAGACTTGTCTAGCCAGACTCCACAATTGTGTAAGCCAGTTCCTTGCAGTAAATCACTTAATCTCCCAATGGTTCTGCTCTGCTGGGTGAACAATGTCATTTGCCCACTGACTCTACTCTTTCCTCTCCAAGTTCCCTCCCTGTGACAGGTCCTGATCTCCCACTGATATCATTAATGTGTGCAACAAATATTTATTGGACACTTACTTTATGCCAGCCATAGTGTAATGAACTAGTCAAACGTGGTCCCTGACCTTGGGATACGTGGGATAGGCAGGCTTTAGTCAAATAATAAGACAAGAAAATATAGTGTCACCTTATGATAAATGCTGTGACTAAAAAAAGTTCACAGGACCATGAGGGGGCCTGATATCATCTGAAGGGTCAGGACAGCTTCCCTGATGAATGACATTGGGAACCAAGCTCTGAAAGGAGAAGTAGGAGCACTCAGCTAAGGAGTGTGGGTGTGGCTTGGGAAGAGCATCTAGGGAGGGGGAGAAGGTGGACAAAGGAGTTGAAGATGGGGGAGAGCGGCAGGTTTGGGAATGGAGATCAGGCTGGAGGAGACAGAGAACCAAGCACTGCAAAAGGATGGCAGGAAGCAGGAGGCAGGCTGGGGGGGGGCCAGGCAGTACCTGATAGTCCATTTTGAGGATTTGGGTCTTCATCTTAAAGGCTCTGGGAAGCCACTGAAGAATTCTTAGCAGGCATTCCCATTGAAATACAGTCTGGGCCTGCTGTGGCAGAAAAGATTGGAGAGCCCCACAGTAGTTGAGGGAGAGAGCAGTTGGATCCAGGGAAGTGTGGCCAAGCCAAGCCCAGGCCCTATGGGCTTTACCACTAAAATACCCTTGCCTTGCCCTCTCCATCTCCCTCCTACCCGCAAACCCCCACTCGGCCGTCCAAGTCCTACTTAGATGCCATCTCGTCAGGAAAGCCTGCCTGGGCCCTCCAGACTGGACTAAGGAAGTCAGCCCCTGTGCTCCTATGGTATGTTCCACACACTTTTCCTTCCATGTCATAATCATTAGCTAAACTGCTTATCTTTCTCATTAAACTGTCAGCTCCTTGAGAGGGAAGAGGATGCCTCCCTCTCTGTCTCTCTCAGGATCAAGCACAAGGCGAGTGTGTTGAATGAATTAGATGCTACTGAACTGCTCCCAGGGGTATTTTCATTTCCACAGGCAAAGCATGAAGGAGACATCAGGCCTCAAAAGGCAGTTACCCACAGAATTTCTACCTCGGTGACTATGGGAAAAGCGTTGTCTTTGAGTAGTATGTTTGAAGGGCTCTCACAGATTACACTGGCCTGCGTTTTACTGTGGCCGGGGAGTCCATTACACTTTTTTTTTTTTTAACCAATAATTTTATAGTTAGATCAATATTTCCTAAAGGGCTTTCCACTGAATTTCAGTGCCAGGGAATATTAATAGGTGCTATAGACAGACACACAAAAAATTCCTTGATCAAATAATGTATGAAGCACAGGTTTAAACAAAGTTAAACAGGTTTTCTCTCAGCAAAGAAAGGTGTCTGTGCCAAAGTGCATTGTGAAGCCCTAATTGGGAGATAGATGGTCGATGGCATTTCCAGACTTTGAAAACCACAGACCATAAGAGCATTGGGTCATTGGTGCAATGTATTTCTGGGAACACTGAAGTGCACTTCCTCCCTTGGAGTCCAATCTTCACCTACTACTTATGTCTCGGGGGCATTCGATAGAAAGCCTGTAGGGACAGAATAAGAATGCTTTGCCTTGTGGGTCTGGCAGGCCTGCCTTCAGCCTTTCCCATTTCAGTGAACAGTGGTGACATCCATCAGGATCCTGGGAGTCCGTGATGACACCCACCCCTCCACCTAATCAACTGTGTCTCCATCCCCCTGTCCAAGCCTTTGCCATCTCTTGCCTGCATAACAGCAATGGCCCCCCTAAGTATTCTTGGCCTTCAGTCTTATATGCACTGATGCATTTTCCATGTAGCAGCCAGTCTGGCAAGGGGTGAGTTAAACCATGTCATCACCCAGCCTAGTTACTGGTTTCTCCTTGTTCGTAAGACAGAGCTCACCCCCTGACCAGGCTCCGCAAAGCCCAGTGGGGCACAGCCCCATCAGCATTCCAGCCTCATGTCAATCTCCTGCCTTCTTTCTGGGTTGCTCTCATCAGGCTGACCTCTGAGTCTTGGGAACACATCAAACTCTTTTTGCCCCGGGAAGTTTAGTCTAAGCACAGTACCCTCTGCCTGAAGGCCCCTTTTCACCAGCTCTTTGCCAATTTAGCCCTCCCATCCCCCTTAATGCTTTCAGATTCTGTTTAAAGTGAGGCCAGAGAGTCCTCAAGTAAATCGGGCACACTCCCATTGCTTTCTTCCATTGCACAGATCATAACGCATAGGCTCATACCGTATCTCCAATCGCGTGTAAACTCCCAGAGGGAGAAGCATGTTGGTTTTTCTTTGCATTGTCGGACCAGCTCTTGGAGCCTGGTGGGCACACAGTGGTCCTGCAGTACACATTTGCTCAAAGGAGAGAAGGTGATTCCGGATGCATGTGGCTCTGTGTGTTTGCTGCTTTCCCTTCCCTGTACTTTCAGGATGTGCCTGGGCTGTCCAGAGGCCTGCTGGTGCCCTAGAGCCTTATGAATACCAGAAGTACACTGTCAGCCAGAGCCCACGAGGGACACGCAACCTCCACGTGCCACAGTGTCTGCCCCAGGCCAGCTCTGTGGTGGGCTGGGCCTCGCAGGCTCTGGTGTTACCCATGGGAATATAATTCAGAAGAGAGGATAAATTGGAAAGGGTATGGCAATGCATATGACATGTTTCTAAATGTTTAGACCCTTCAACTTAACAAGATGGAAACCTTTATGTGGGGAGATACTCATTTTGCTGCTATTCATAAAAAATTGGAGACAACTAAAATTCTCACAGTTGAGGGATGGTTAGGAACAGCATGGGGCCTCCATTCTATAGAATATTATACAGCCATTTAAAATAACGTTTAAGAAGAGTTTAGAAAAATACAAGGAAATGCTTGAGAAATAATAACTCATGACAAGAAAAAAATTATAACTGTGTGGTGATGGATGTTAATAACTAAGATCATTTTGATACCTATCTATCTATATCTCAAGTCATTATATTGTACACCTAAAACTAATGCAATGTTATGTGGCAACTATATCTCAATAAAAGAAAGAACAGTAAATTTTTAAAAGTGGGAAGTATGTGTATATAATATACACACGCACATATAAAATTTTAAAAATATATATGTCAAGATATAAAAGTAATCGAATATACATGTACTATAAACTTACACTCTGTCTCTCTCAAAAATAGATAAACATTGAAAAAAATAAAACTTTCACACACAAAACCTCCAGCTTTCCAAATTCTCGATATGTTAGAATCTGGCAACTTTGGGCCTGCATTCCTATGGGAATGAATAGCCAGAGGAAGGCACTGTCCCCATTTTATTCCTCTTAGTGACTATAGCTTTCCGTTGTCTCTGTGACTCGTGTCCTTTTGGATTGAAAATAAACTACACTTTGGATTATTTTGGAAAGCAGGGCCAGGGCTGAGGGGAGGGGAGTGTGGCACCTTGAGCACCCAATTTAAGAGGGTGTCACCTTTGCACAACCGCCTACAAACACATGCTTGGCACCTTGCTCAGCATGCTCTGGTCTGAACCAACTGAGGCTGCTTCTTCCAGCAGCTTCTTTGTACCCTTGAGGCACATACAGAAAGAGGCCTGGCCAAGGGCCGCTGGTAAGCCTGAGGAGACAGGAGAGACTTGCAGGGGGGAGGCAGAGTCAGAATTGAGAGGGCGGCAAGCTTTAGGGCGTGAGTGGGAAATGCAAGTCGTAGAATTTGCCAGGGTGGGAACTCCAGAAATTCGTTTGTGGAGGCCAGCAAGAGATGGGGGCAGTAACTGGATGTGGGCTGAGGAAAGGGTTCTGTTTTATTTTCACTAGAGAGATGAGAAATCGGCATGGGTTTACAGGGGGGAGGAAGAGGAATTCGTGGGATGAAGAGGGGAGTGAGGTGAGCAGAACCCAGTACTATGCTTTGTGAGCTGACTGCTGGCCAGGGATGCTGTGGCCTCTGATCCGTCCGCTCCTCCAGTCTTCCCAGCAGCCCTCAGAGGAGAGGGTCACATCGGGCTTTGGCATGGACCAAACTCAAAAGGCTCCATTGCCTGGACAGATGGTGAAACCTTCTTTGGAAATACTGCGTCAGAGGGTTAGTGAAGATCGGGCTCTGTGCTGACAGCTCGGAGCCTGGAGCCTGTTTCGGTTTCTTTGTCTCCCTCTTTCTCTGCTCCTTCCCCACTTGTGCTCTGTCCCCCCTCCCCTTGCCAATAATGAATAAACATTAAAAATTGTTTTTAAATAATAAAAAAAAAATTGGATTAGAGGAATCATTTGCTTCTGTACCTGCAGGACTGTATTGCTTCACAACAGATCATATAGTACTGGTGTGACATCACTCGTGGTCATGTTACCATCGTGTTGAGCAAAAGCATCTGGGAACGCGAGCTGTCCTCTGCAATGCCACGGAAGCCCCGGAAGGACTGTTCACAGGGAGTCAAGCCACCCTGCCCACAGCCACATGTGGCTGCTTTTGTGGCAGGGCTGATGTTGAACTCAGGCGTGTCTTGATCCAAAGCCGTAGGAGAGGGGATGAAGAAGCAGCCTTGCACAAGTGGCCGCCCACCTGTCCTGCAGCCCTGGGAGCCAAGAAAGAAAGGATATTGTGCCTGCAGGTACAATTTGGTGGGGCTACTGTGTGGGCGTGTGGACAGAAAGAGCAGAAAGTTGAGGGTGGTCTTTTTTCCCCAGATTTTTAGAGGTATACTTTTAAAAACTGTATATTTGAGGTGTACAACTTGACCCTTTGATAGACGCCTATGTTGTAAGTGAGCACTGCTATCAAGCTAATGAACACAGGTAAGAACATTTGCTGAGAGAGGAGGCACTGGTGCGGCTGGAGATTTGGAAGAGGAATTTAATGCTTCGGACAGCTATGTTGGGCTGGGGTGAGGGGGCTCGCCAGGGGACCCCAGCAGGATCACAGGGCCCCACTGAGGACTCAGTTGAGTTTGGAGACCCTGACCCTGGCTTTGAAGTGACTCCTGGATGTCTGACGTGGGAGCTAGAGCCACAGAGGATCAACAGGTAGACTGATCTAGGGTTGGGGTTTTGAAAGCTGGGAGAGTTAGGGGAACAAAGGAGCCAAGGGGACTGGCAAAGGATTGGTTCAAGTGAACAATGATGGGGTTGTTTAGATGCGGCGCTTGCAGTGAGTAGGGATTGTCACTCAGGTGGACATCAGGATGAAAGTGAAGACTGAGCTCAGGGGTGTGAATTTGTTGGGGCTGTTGGCTGCAAGATGAAAATTTCTTCTGTCCTGAGCACAATAGTCCTTGTTAGAAGGACTTTGGGCACTCCCAGAATGGACAGGAGCCTGGAGAGCAGGCTTGGACTGTGAGAGCGAACCAGGGATGTCCCAGGATAGGGAGGCAGGCACATGCAGCAGAAGCAAGTGGTTCCCAGATCTACAGCTGCTGTGGCAAACCTGACCTGCACCTGTCTTCGTGTGCTGAAGTCATAAGCTCAAGGCTCGAAATCACAATGAGAGCATCCCACCAGCTGATCTGATGTCATGTGATGGCCCCGTCGCTGCGCCGGGCTAGGAGGGGAGAGTCGGGCCTCTTGGGACTGGAAGATAGCCCCCAGCCCTCACCCAAGAGAGAGCATTGGGTAGACCGGAAAGAGCAGATCCCAGGCTGGGAAGCCAAACAAGCGACACATGTCCATTGTAGGTGAGAGTGACCTCCAAGGGATGGTGGCTCAGCTGCTTCATTTCCACACGTCATTTCTCATAATCCCTCGTCTGGGTGTTACTGTTTACAGAGGGGGAAACTGAGGCTCCAGTGGGTGAGGCCCTGTGCTCAGGTTGGTGGGCGGCAGAGCTGATTTTCCAAACTCAGTGTTGCTGGTGTCCGAAGCCCTGATTCTTTCTCTTTCCCTCCACCTGGACCTTGTAAGGTACAGGCTGGTCCCTGATCACCACACTCAAATACCCAGCTCTTCAGATGCCCTGCAAATGAGCTCTGCCACACCCAGAACTGGTCTCCAGCCTTCCTTCCTCGAGTCCTACCCACCCATTGAACCAAGTCTAGGCCCACCAACCCCGCAGCAGTTCTAGAG
Source organism: Hyaena hyaena (assembly GCF_003009895.1). NCBI lineage: Eukaryota > Metazoa > Chordata > Mammalia > Carnivora > Hyaenidae > Hyaena > Hyaena hyaena. The sequence goes on along the minus strand of NW_024080734.1, from coordinate 1,946,403 downwards.
AAAGGAAGCCATGGGAAGCCCTACCCTTCTCCCCAGCCATGGCGTTTGGCTCTTTGTTTTGTAACATGTTATTTTGATGTCCCATAAAAACCATAAACATGCCAAGGCATGTTGAGTCCACTCTGGGAGACGGGGCTGAGTCCCAGGGGTGTGGGCAGGGCATTAATGGCCCAGGCGCCAGGCCAGGCCCAATGCCGGCTCCGAGGCTCCTTACACAAGACCCCTTCCCACCCCACCCCCTGGGGACAGGGTCTGGGGGCTGTCCTGTGGCCAAGCAGGACAGACATCCTGATGGGCTGGAACCACTTCCTGCTCACTGTCCGGCATTTGGGGGAAGCCGGCCTCTCACTTTGTGTACTCCCTGAGAAGGGAAAACTTCCTGTTTGTGAAGAAAAAACAGCCATCCAAATAGCTCGACGGCCCTTTGACATCAAAGTGTTCTTACAAAACAGCATCCTAATGGCTTAAGTATCAATGAATCAGGGACATATGGATCTCATTTGCCATAAAGTGCGCACGGGTTTAAAAATCCTGAGGAAAAATGCCAGGCAAAATATGTTTCAGGTTTTATTGAACCGAAAAACTCTAGGAAGATGGATTTTTGACGGTCACCAAACCCAGAAGACAGGTCAGGCTGACTGTAGAGAAAACTTAGTTCCCTTAAGCCACGGCCCTTGATAGTGCAGACAAATTAAGTTAGATTTTGATGTAATTGAGATATAAAAGGCTTTTATAGGATCTTTTTCTTTATAGGAATATTGTAAGTGTATCTGTGAAGAGCCCAGCTAATTTGCTGGGAGGGCAGTAGATTTGACATTTAGCTCTGCTCTGGCGGGTGGGGGTGCGGAATAGGTGGCATTTGGAGGTACATCCAGGAAAGGAGACTTCGAGAAGCCCCCCTCCCCCCAGAAAAATCTCTTGTTTTCCACTCTGAAACCATATCCAGTGGGAGGGAAAAATGGAAGGAAAAGAAAGGGAGGAGAGAAAAGGAAAAAGAAAAGAAAGAAGGAAGGGGGGGGAGGAAGAATGTTTTAATGTTTTCCTATAATCAGAGTTTCCACATCAGGAAAAATGGTGTCACACTGAAATGTATTAGCAACTGAGCAGTTTTATGTTCTGCATTCAATTTTTCTAGTCATATATTTCTCCCTGGTTTGCAACCTTGCTTTGTGGAAAGTGTCACAAAGAAGCGCTTTACCCTTAACACACTCTGACTCGATCGTATTTCGGGTTGTTACTCTCAGAGACATTATCGCAACGAGAATCCTTGTACTGTGGAGTGATCTGTCGGAGCCGCTTAGAGGGACAGATGAGAGGATTGGAACGGGGCCCGGGGTTCGTAATGAAACCTTAGCCCAGACGAGGGCCGAGGAGGAGGCTGTGGTTTGGGGGGTCTTGAGGAATTCATGTGGCTTCGCTCTGGATGGGTTCAAAACAGCTCGGTGCTGAAAGATGAACATTCCTGTCTTTTGGCTTCATTACCTTCCTTTACCCTTTAGTAGGTGAACCAGCGCTGGCCACTGATGCCTCGTGCATGAGAACACCAGATTTCCATTTGGCTTTATTTTTAGGTGTGTGTGTGTGTGTGTGTGTGTGTGTTCTTGTCACTTTCAAGTGGAATATGGTATGTTATAAATAAAGCCCCAGTTTCTCCCATCCTGATCACATACCATATGAGCGTGTGGTAGGGGTGGGGGGGAGGGAAATGGAGGAACTGGGAGGGGGAAGCAGACTCCGTAGACTCAGTACTGGTCCACATGCCTCCAAGATTTCCCTTTGAAAATCCCGAGGCCTGGCCCACGCTGACATGAAATTATTACGTACTTTTGTTGTACAACAAATTATCATCCTATACTGTTGCAACAGGCGTTTCTACAGAGAATGCAGGTTGTAGTAATTTTGTCATATGGAGTAATATGTCACATAGACCATTCTGGATTTAGACCAATATATACAGTTTCTGGCCTAAGCAGTAACACATGTTTGGAGGAGAGACCGTTTCATTTTACTGGAATGGACAGTAAGTAGAAACACATTCCAGATTTCTTTTTTTTTCCCCCTCCTGCTCTGAAATTTGGCAGCCGGAGTCCTCCTTGCACTTGATCTCAGGTTTTCAGCTGCTTACGAACCATGTGCACAGAGCACTATGATGCCCGTGCGTCTAGTGACTGGTGTCTAATGAAATCTAAAATCACTGCCCAGCAGATTTCCCAGAACCCCTCCAAGAGCTGTTTGAAATGAATGCAAATGGCACTCAAAATCTGCCCAATAACGTGCTAGCTGAAGTTCAGGACTTTGCTGAAGCTAATTTTATGCTTTCGAAGCCTGGCCTTGTGAAAACTTTCATTTTCTTTTGGAATGCCTTGTGAGTGGATTAGAGATGGACAGACAGCCCGGAGAGGATACTGAGTGCACTCCAGACCCCGGAGGTTCCTACGGGGACACGCTCAGGTACCTGTCTGCCTGGACCCCCAAGGCAAGGCTGCTTTACCTTGCCACTTGGCCTGGACGCAGAGGGCGGAGGTGGGCAGCGTTTGCTGCCGCTGACCCCACGGGCTGGAAAAGTGGGGTCAGAGTTGGCAAAAAGCACACGATCCGCATCAGTTGGACACTGAACCTACTTCATGCTTTGTACAGATTTTATTTCACTCAAGTGCTCGTAGTAATACCTTTTACTGAGGAGGACGCTGGTATTCAAGCCCTGTAGGTTTTCTATGGGATTTGATGATCAGGGCTGTCTGACGTAGAACTTGGGCTCTCTCCTCCTCCAGCAGCACTAAGGCAGAAGAGGTCCTCAGTGAGGCTTTATTTTCCAGGTGGTTAGTTTGTGGAGGCCCTCTGGGATTATAAATTCTTGAGGTACAGGGACCCTGAATTTCCTTTATTAACCTTATTCCCCTCTTTTTGGCCTTGCATTAGTGGAGATAATCCTTTAGGACAGTCATTGTCAACTGGGGACATTTCCCCAATTGAGGACATTTGGCAATATCTGGAGGCATTTTGGTTGTCAAGACTGGGCAGAAGGGTGTTCCTGGCATCTAGTGGGCAGAGGCCAGGGAGGCTGCTAACACAGGACAGCCTCCTACAACAAAGAATTTTCCAGCCCCAAATGTCACGAGCGCTGGGGTTGGGAACCCCTGCTGTAGAGAAAGGCGGTCAGGCCATGCATGGTCTTATGCTAGTAAAAGCAATTGAACTGACTTGTTTTAAAGACTTTTTAAAAAGCACCATAAATACCAAACATTCAGTATGTTTGCTTAGGAAGTCAAAACCATAGTCCCTCAGACTTAGACCATAACTACAGCAAACTGAGAATCAGTAAGGCTGAGAGAATTCAACGAGGAGAGGAGCTTCCTGAGGGCAAGGATGATGTTATACTAATTCTGTATCGCCTGTGCCTAGCATACAGTCAATGCTTAATGAATGCTTGCCAGGTGTTTGGTTGAACAAACAGAGCCTCTTGTCACACTAAATTGTACCAGCCATGGAATTGCTGCATGTCCTGTGATCCAACAGATTCAGTTCTACAGCAATATCCCAGACTAGCCACTGATGGGGACCTCACTTCCTCACAAGGGGGCTCATTCTGTTTTTTGATGAATACAAACATTAGAAAGGACAGTGGCCTCTGATTATGACCTGGAGCTTCTCTTTTTGTGAAGGGGCTGATTTTGATGTTGAATGATCATTGGTTAGGGGGACAAAACGGCCAGGAGGAGGTGGTATTTAATAGGACCAGGGCTGTGTCTTGATCACCTCTCAACCCCAGAGCCTTTACCAAGTTCGGCAAGAGAAGAGCTACTTCTCCCTCTTACTCTGAAAAACGTGTGGACCTCCCTTCAGGTCCACTTCCTGTCTCAGCATTTGTGTCCACGATGCTCCCGTGAGGAAAGCCCCCTCTCTCTGCTGGACCTCTCCTTCCTCCCGCATGGCATCGGCCCTCCCCCCTCTGAAGCCAGCATTTCTGGAGGTCAGAGCCTCAGAGGGCCACCATGGTGGGCTGTGAAGCCAGATGGCTCTGGGTTCCAGTTCTGGTTCTGTCACTATGTGACTGTGAGGCCATTGGGCCTTGGTTTTCTTATCTCTAAAATGGGAATGACTGGGGTGCCTGGCTGGCTCAGTGAGTAGAGCATGTGACTCTGGATCTCAGGATCATGGCTTTGAGCCCCATGTTGGGCATGGGGCCTACTTTAAAAAAATGGGAATGATGCCTACTACACAGGTCAGATCTGATAATATTCATATTGTAATATGAATAAAAGTTATTATTTATTGAGCATTTGGCAAACAGTGGGCACAATGAGTTGGTCTGTGCACATTCTTTTTAATCTTTCCATGAATGCAATAAGTTTTATTATACCCATTTTACCAGTAAGAAAACCGAGGCCTAAAGAAAAGTGACTTGCTCAAGGTCTCACAGTCAGGCAGTGGTAGAAGTGAGTACATGCCCAGGACTAAGTGTTTCAGAGCTTGGACGCTCATCACGATTCCATACCAATGCCCAGGTTATGTTTAATTCCTTAATTTCCTTTTCCCCTTCCAGTTCAACACTTAAAAATGGCTTTGGCTTACCCTGCAATGATTTCCTTGACTTGGTTTCAGTGTCTCAAATAGCCTATAAGCTCTGAAAGGCCACGACCTCTCCTTTCCTGTGATCAACAAGCTCTCCCTGCTCCCCCACTGTAGACACAGGGTAGGTGCTCAAGTGACATTCAATGACTTGAAACAGTACCGAAGGGCAGCATCTTGCCCCTCTTCTATCCCTTCACACATACACACGCGCGCGCGTGCACACACACACACACACAGAGGCTTACACAGATTATATACCCGCTCACATATATTCACCACCCCCATACACACACACAAACACACACACACACAGAGGCTAACATAGACTATACACACACATCCATCATCCTCATACTCAGACACACACACACACAGACTACACACACATATTCACCACCCTCACACATACACACACACACACACACACACAGGCTAACATAGACTATACACACACATCCATCATCCTCATACTCAGACACACACACACACAGACTACACACACATATTCACCACCCTCACACATACACACACACACACACACACACAGGCTAACATAGACTATACACACACTCACATCCATCATCTTCATACCCAGACAGACACACACACACACACACAGACTACACACACATATTCACCACCCCCAAACTCACACATACACACAGGCTAACATAGACTATACACAGACTCACACACATTCATCATTCTCATACTCAGACAGACACACATACACACACCGATACACAAGTTCATGCTGCTATATACACACTCACACACACACCCGTGGCCTCACACGCTCACACACACTTACATACACACCCTGCCCTTGGGTACCATGTCCCTGGTACGCAGGGGTCCCAGGTGAGTCTGACTGCTGGTTTTCATCACATTACAAGCCTGCCTGGGGAGCTAGGCCTCGTTTGGAGGCGCAATATTAAATGGGTATGCTTTCTGCCGAAATTGTTTTTGAGCATGTACATTTCAGATCCATTTCATCTCCAGCCGTCAGTTGAAATCAAGCCGTTTCGTACGTGTCACATACATTTTCGTTCTGGGAAGGCGTGTTTGTGGAGCCGCGGCTTGCCACCTATGTGTGCCAGGGGCAGGGTGAGGGGGCTGGGAGCGCGGGGTGGCTTTTCCATGTGGGTAATTGTGGCCGTCAGGAGAGCAGCTCACAGCAGTTCCGCTTTCTCAGTTTACCAAAGCCCAGCATCTGTTCTGAGGTGGAGCTGCCGGCTTCGGGGCGGCCCACGGCCCACCCGTCAGCGCTTGGAAGGTGCCCTCCCCGACAAGCCCTGGGTCTGCGGGGGGAAAGAATAGAAGAAGGGGGGAAGGGGAAGGAAAAGATGTTGACACATGCTCTGAGGAGGCCAAGGAATTCTGTTTACTCCTTGGTGATATTTCTGCCTTTTGTTGTGGCAAAGACCTGCCTTTTACTGCATTGTTGAAACATCTTCAAAGTCTGCAAATGGAAGGGCATTCCAATAAAAACCTTTGTTAGGCTGCAGTGAAGAGAACCCCAAATTCAAATCAGGTCCCAGAGCTTGGCAGGGGTGGCGAGAACTGGGCAGCATGAGCCAAGCGTGGGAAGGGGGAAAAGCCAAACTCTGTGTCCAGGCTGCAAGAAAGGGACACAGGGCGTTAGAGGGGATGGCCGCGAGGACCACTGTGGGGCCGAGGAGAGCCCGGTTTGAACTCCAGTTCCACCACCAATTCAGTGTGTTACCTTGGGCCTGCCACTTTTGCCCCTTTGAGCCTCAGTTTTCTCATCTGTAAAATGGGGGAGGGAGATAAGCAGCCATCTCTAAAGCTGGTGTAGAGGTCAGAGACCGAGTGTGTAAAGTGCTTGGCATGTGGGAGGTACTAATAGATTTTAATTGCCCATCTCCTTGCTAATATGGAAAAACTCACTGCTGTGCCTCCGGGCACCTCCTCTCTCCACTCGGAGCTTTGGGAAGAAATAGCCCTGGGAATCCCCTGCCTCCCCAGCCTCCCAAGGTGAAGGAGAGCAGGTCTGTGTGTTCCTTGAGATCGGGATGGGCCACCTGGGTCAGCAGGTGTCTGCGATAGGCCAACAAGGGGGCTGACACTGTATGGCCCACCCAGATAGGGATCAAGGGGAAAGTCACTACTCCGCAGGAGGAAGGGACATACAGGAAATGGGGCCCTACCTTATCCGAGCACGTCCGTGTCATCGGCAGACATTGCCTATCCCAGTCCCTGTCGGAGGTGGAGATGGGTCCTACGTGGGTCCCTCAGGGTCATCCGCACTGAGCCGAGGCAGCCTCTGTGCCCAGAGTCCAGCCATAGGCATCTCTCCGTTTGAACTGTTCATTAAGATGTTTTATGTTTACCACGCCATTCATTTTATCAGTAAGTCAACAGGTGCAGAAGCACCTGCCATGCGCCAGGCTCCGGCCAGGAGCTCGGTCAGACCCAGTCTACAGGGAGGGCGGGCAAAGCCAAAAGGAGGAGCCCAGGAGGGGCCCTGTTCCACCCGGCAGGCGTGGACCAGTCCTCAGAGGAGAAGCTCCCTGGACGGACTCACGCTTCTCCATCTTAAGACAACACAGTTGCACCTGCCTAAGGATTCAGAACTTCCCTTAAAACTGTTGTCAGGTTCCTCCTTCCTCAGACAGTGTTTCTAAGACCCGGAGGCACTCGGTGAGTGAGGGTTGGGGATGCACGTCTAGCGTGAGTGTGTGGGAGGTGAGTGGGACTGAGGATGTTCTAAGGAGATGTTGTGGCCTCGGAACCCCAGTCTGGAAGCCCTTGGGTGCCCAGGGGCCGCCCCGTGTGCTGAGCGCTGGGGCAGCAGGAGGGGAGGCCAAGTTCTGTACCCTTTTCTTTTTTTTTATTTTTTAATGTTTGTTTGTTTTTGACAGAGACCGAGAGCGAGTGGGTGGGGGGGCAGAGAGAGGGAGACACAGAATCTGAAGCAGGCTCCAGGCTCTGGGCTGTCAGCACAGAGCCCGACGTGGGGCTCGAATTCAGGAACAGCAAGATCATGACCTGAGCCGAAGTCAGACACTTCACTGACTGAGCCACCCAGGCGTCACAGTTCTGCACCCTTTCTTAAAGGGGAAAAGAAGGAGCCTGGTCAAAGGAGACGGGGCAGGGTGACTGGGAAACACAGAACACAGCCATCTGGCCTACTTGCAAGAAATAAGTCATTGAGGAAGGTTTTCTGAAGGAAGTAAGTAACCTGTAAGCTGGAACCAAAAAGTGGTGGGGCTTGATAGGCAAAGAGCAGCAGAAAGAGCTTTCTGGGCAGACGTGAGAAGATGCAGGAAGGCTAGAGCAAGGCAGAGCTGAAGCGATGCAGTGTGCTCGCAGCATATGGGAAGCAAGGAGGCAGGAAGTGTAATCAGGGGCCGGGTCCTGGGGCTGTGGTCATCACGTCAGGGAGCGACACCAGGGCTGGTGATTTTCTGACCTTACTCCGTTCCAGATCCTGCGCATCTGTTCTGTGCTCTACCCCATGATGTGCCTGCTAGTTGCTAATGGGATGGGTTCTTTCTTCTGCTTCAGTGCTCTACAGACCCCCGTGGTCCTCAGGACAGAATCCAAACTCCTTACCATGGTTTTCAAGGGGCCCAAAGCATAAAGAGCCTGCTTACACTTTCCGAGGTCTGCCTCCCCTCCACACCCTAAACACCTGGTAGTTCAGAGTCAGGCCCTCTTACATCTTGACACTCGAGGGCCTGGCATAGAGCCGGACACCCACCAACGTGACAGATGAGAAAGCGGCGCTCACTCTGCCCATTTAATGCAGCTTCATTCCATTCCCGCTTCTCCTTCTCAGGGTGAGGACAGGGAAGTGGCCCTCCTGAGCTAGGCCCTTGGCTGGTGGCTCCTGGGCCACTGGGGCCCCCAGTGACACACCAGTGACCCCCGCTTCTGACCGCTCTAGTGATAATGTATGCCATCATGCTTGCTGTGAGCTCCAGCCTCCCTTTACCTCACACCCAGACAACAGCTCCTGGTCACTGGCCAGACTCACGGGCAGGGAGTCTCTGCCCTGCCCACCAGTGCCTCCACACAGGGCCAGTGAGAGTGGGGGAGCATTGACCCCTGCTGGGTCCCTGTCCCAGGGCTGTAGGGGACCCACTGCAGGATGCTGGGGGTCAGGAACGTGGTGGGGGGTGGGGGTTAGCTAGGCTATAGAAGGGCCCAGCTGAAACCTCTCACGCTGGTAAGAAAATCTGACATTTACTCAGTGCCTACTATGTGACAGGCTCTGGGCTGAATGCTTTTCCTGCTTTAATCTCATGTAACTCTAAGAATTAGAGACAGCCCCATTTTACAGATGAGAAAACTGAGGCCCAGAGATGTTAAGTAAATTGCCCAAAGTCATACAGCCTGAAGTGCTGGAGTTTGAACTGGGAAACCAGACAATTGAGCATGAGCACTTGTAAGTGGCTTAATGCTTCCCACTTTATAGACAGGGAAGAAGAGGTGGCCCCATGCAACAGGACCTCAGAGAACATATATTCCATGATGCAAAAAAGTCCAGGTCTTTTCAGGCTTCGCTTAACTGCTGAAGGAAACACACCCTGCCTTTTGTTAATTTGACTCTGTGGTCACCCAGACGTGGGTTCAATCCCAACTGAGTGGGGTTGGCCAAGCAACATCACCTCTTGGGGCCCCACTTTCCTCAAGTGTGACATGACACCCACGCTCCCTCTCTCATGCATTTGTGAGTAGGGGAGGGATGGGGGATGGTGACTCACAGGAGGAGTGAGCATGCAGCACAGGGGGCCACTGGTCTTACGGCCATCACCGCATCAGCGTCCACACAGGACGCTGATTTGATTCAGAATCCCTGGGCCCAGATCTCACTTCCATCACTTACTGGTTCTTGGACTTTGGGCAAATGGCCTAACTTCCCTGTGTCTCTGCGTCCCTGTCCGCAACATGAAGCTAGTAACAGAAGCCAGCCCTTAGGGCCACGGTTGTGAGGGTTCCCTGAGCTACAGCAAAGAGCACAGGGCTTGGCTCTGGGTGTATTATTCCTGAATCGACAGGTGCTGGTGCAGCCCTGGACACGGGGCCAGCAGGGGCTGTTCTGAGGATGGAATGAGATGCAGCCCGAGTAGCTGGGTGCATCTGCTGCCCGAAACCCGACACAAGGACAGTCACATTCTCTCCAGCCTTCTAAGTCCATTACAGCTGGCTCCATACACACCTGGCTGGCAGGATATGTAGTCTTAGCTCTCTAGGGGTGCCGAGTGGGGACGGGCTTGCTTTCCCTAGACTTGTACGAGAATTTGGGAAACTTTATGCAGAATGAAACTTGGGCCTGGGCATCTGGTCTTCCTTACTTGTCCAAGGCCTCAAAGTCTGTTGCAAGGGCGTCTCTGCTCGTGGCATCCACTGCCTTGGTGCCCAGCTGGGCTACAGAAACTTCCCTGGACTGCCGAGGACAAGGCCAGGCCAGGCCAGCCTCCTGAGTGTCTAACCTGTGCAGTTGCACAGAGCCCTGTGCTCAGAAGGCCCAATGCTTGCCTTAATACTCTGTCACTGTCTGGCAATTCTGAATGATTTTGGAACAAAGGATTTGCATTTCAGTTTGCACCGGGCCCTGCAGATTATGTAGCTGGTCCTGCCCTGCGGGTCCAGCCGCATGTCTTCCTCCTTGGAGATTCTACTCCTCCAGGGCCCTTAAGGGGAGCAGGAGGCCCCTGTCTGCTGCATGTGGAGGCCACCGCCCTCCATCGCATATCTGCCCTTGGAAATCTTTCTTGTCTTTCGTCTCTTGGGATTGGACAAACCAGTTCTGAACCTAAAATTTTGAAAATAGTGAAGCCCTTTACCTCTTGCACGGGCTAGGAAACCTTTGGTTCTTTAGGGCAGAAGCCCTCCCCCTGCAGCCCCCCCACCCTTTCCTTCTTCAAAGGGAAAAGGAGAAATCCTCTTCCTCTTTCAAAGCCAGCCTCCTTGAACCCCTCACACAGCTTATCCCTCCATCAGGGAACATTGCCTGAGTGCTGGGGAAGTAAGAGATAAGTCTTTGACCTCACATGGGCGGAGACTGGCAGACATTAATGCTCCTATTTTACAGATGAATAAACTAAGGCCTAGAAAGGTTCAGAGACTTGCTAAAGACCACACAGCTTCCAGGTTCCCCACTCTTCTCAAAGTTTTCATAGTCCTGGCCGGAGAATGGAGGCAGTGGGAGAATGAGTCAGCAAGGTTTTTATTGATGGAATTTTCAGTCCTCTAAAGTAAAAGCATGGGCTCAGTCTATGGCTCAGAGAAATCTAGACTATTTCCAGGGCCTACCTACTACATGATGGACACGGTCTGAAGAGCTGACGTGCACATCTCATTTGTTCCTCATGACGGCTCAGTGAGGTGTTATATTAATGCTCCCATTGAGCGGATGAGAAAACTGAGGTTTGAAGTGGCTCAGAACCACGCCCGAGGTCACAGGAGCTAGAGACTTAGAAGCTGGGAAGCGATCGTTGTTCTTCGAAGGAAAACCGCACCTTGGCCCGTGTGTGTTCCCTGGGAGACCGGGAAGGGCCGCCCCGTCCCAGTTACATCATGCTGTGCGGTCGGGAAGGTCCGTGTGGGAGATGTAGAACAGCTGGGGGATGGTTTCAATTTTTGAGCCATGGGCTGACCACTTATGTTTTTGAAAATTAAAAATTAAGTCTTGGCTCTGGCCCGAGAGCCAAGAAGCGGTATTCCGCTGGTGGAGTCCTGCGCACCCGTCCCTGTGAGCTGGGAGTTCTGTGTGGTGAGGGAAAGGACAGTCGCCGTTGCCAGAGCATAGATTATCCTTCCTGCAAGCTCTGGAAGCAAAGCTTTACTGCTGTGGGGGAGAGCCGGGGCCCTTCGAGTGCTGGTGAATTTGAAAGGCCTCAGGATTCCAGGATCTGCTAGGAACTCTGTCCAGGAGCAGGGCTGAGGTGTGCACTGCATGGTGGGGGGGGGGGGGGGGGGGGGGGGGGGGGGCCGGGGGGGGGGGGGGGGCTGGGAGGGGACCCGCCAGTGGAGGAGGAGGTCAGGGTCTGGAGGACGAGGCCTATTCAGACAAGAGCCAGGGTAATGCATGCTTGAGACCCTGCTTCTGCAGGCCCACCGAGTCTCTGGAACTTTCTTCTTCCTCTCCCTGAACTTGTCCCTGAGAGCCCGGTCCTGGCAGGCCTACCCTGAATATCCCTCAGATCTGTTCGCTCACCTCCGGGTCTCCAGGCCCCGACCCTTGCAGCCTCCACGCTGGTCACTACCAGCAGGAGGACCCGACTTCTGGGGCAAAACCTTCAGGCATCCCCACTGCATAAACCTGACGCATTCGGGGATCTGGCTGTGGCCCGGCTCTCCAGCCTCGTCCTCTGCCACCTCTTCCATGCCAGTAATGACAGACCGTGGGAGGCTCCCCACGCATGCCACCGTCTCTCCCACCCCGTGGGCCTGGGCCGCCTCTCGGCCTGGGAAGGTCATGCTCCCCTGCCCAAACTCCACTGGCAGTCTCCCTGGAGGTCAAGCTCAAACTGGGAGAGACTGGAGTTGGCCTCTTGTGCTGGACTCACAGCTCCCTGAAGGCAGGAACCAGTACCTCCAGGTTCCACGCCCCAGGTCCCCAGCTCCATGAGTTTGTCAAGTTACAATCAAATGAAATCAAATTCTGTGCACCTCCCGGGACTTGAGGCTAGCTCCCCTGGGGTTTAGAGTCTCAGCAGTAGACAAGGAAGAAGAGAAAATTCTCTCCTCAGAGCTCCAATCCAAGATCAGAATCTGACTGATACTTCTGGGTCGATTAAATATTTCTTGAGCACACACTCTGTGGTTCGGGTTCGGTACAGGGCTGGGGGCTAGATCCTGTTTTGTTGGCTGCTCTCCCCAAGGTGTCCTGGAGGGCACAGGTGAGAAGAGGAGAGAGAACCCATGTGACAGTGAGCAGACGCAAGTGCAGTTACAAACTGGGCTTGGACACTGAAGGAAGAAAGCCAGTTGAGAGAGTAGAGGGGCCTCCTTGGACAGTGTGGTCAGGTGTCTGGAGAGGGAGGCATCGAAGCTGAGGCCAGGAGGCTTTGGGAAGGGCCCTCCAGGCTGAGGGACCAGCACTGGCAAAGGCTGGGAGGCCAGAAAGAGCTTGGTGCTTTCGAGGGACGCGAGGGGAGTCGGTGTCCCTGGAGTGGAGGGAGGGAGGGGTGGGGCTGGGCAAGACGAAGCCCGGATGCCTCCTCCCATCCTCCTTAGAGCTGGGGCCCTTTCTCGCCCTGGAAGACACTATCTCTGAACAGAAGTGATATTTTCTTGGGGAAGTGTGTGGGGCCCCTGGCATCCCCTACCCCCATGAAGGGCTGTCCGCTCTGTCAGCCTGTGTAGGGGAAGAGGAAGCCAAGACCGGAGGGGAAACTGTTCTCCAGGGCCCAGCGGGACCAAGTGGATGGCAGGTTTGGCTTTGAAGGTGGTCTTTCCTGAGATCACATCTTTGGTAGAAATGCAAGCATACCACAACCCTGGGGAACACCGCGAAGAAATGCTTTAAGCCTCCCGGTGGGTGCTGGGTGACAAGGAGAGGGAAGCACCCAGGACCTCCCTGTGCCTGAGGTGGAGGTCCAGCTTAGTGGCTGAGAGCTCAGGCGCCTGGGTTTGAAGATGCATTTTGCCACATAACTACTGGTGATCTTGGGTACCCCACTGGACTGTCCTCCACCCCCCACCTGCTTACCTAAAGGAGAAAATAGGACATACAGTCGGCATGAGATTAAATGAGTTATTGAATGTCAAGTACTTGAAGAGTGCCCGGCACATAGCCATTCAATGGACTTCAGCTCTTCTTATTTTTATACCTTTTTAAAAACTGTTTACTTATTTTTGAGAGAGAGACAATGCAAGCTGGGGAAAGACAGAGAGAGAGAGAGAGAGACTGAGCAAGACACAGAATCTGGAGCAGGCTCCAGGCTCTGAGCTGTCAGCACAGAGCCCAATACGGGGCTCGAACCCACGAGCTGTGAGATCAAGACCTGAGCCAAAGTTGTACGCTCAACCGACTGAGCCACCCAGGCGCCCCAAGGTTTGTGATTAATCACCAGGCCCTCATGTGCCTGGGGAATTGCCAGCACCTGGCCAGCAGTGAGGGAGGTACTGAGGGGCCACAAGCCTCGAGGTTCTCCAGAAATGTCCACTGCAGTTTGACGTCAGACTGTCCACGGTGCACTTGGTTTGTTGTACCCAGCAGCTGGTTCCCCAGGGAAATTCTCACCGAGCTTTATTGGGTACAGGGACAGGTAAATATACTGTTTATTCCTCTTTCCCTCCAGCGTTTCCACCCAGGGATGCCTAGGATGCTGTAATGGAAATCCCAGGTTTATATTCTCGTTAAACTCAATGAACAACACGATCCTATCTGTGTCCAACTTCATTTCATCCAGTTATCAAGTGCTGGGCCTTAAGAAAACCAAAAAAAAGTTAAAAAAAAAAAAAAAAGCCTTTTTATTGTTTGTTTTCCCTACAGCCATTTTCCCCTGATTTAAAATCACGTGATTCCAGCGAACTATGATTCCGTATGTTTTTGATTCATTTACTGATTAACTAATGATGGTAAAAATGGCTTTGAAATGACAAAGTTTAGTACAGAGTCTCGCTTCATTATTATTTACACTTAGACATCAAATAGCTCTTGTGAAAGGTTTTGTTAAGTGGCTGAGGGGCTTTTCTGGTCAAGTTTCTGTTTGCTTTTGAATTTGTGGTGATTGCTGCTTCTTTTCCTCCTCCTCCTCCCCCTCCTCCTCCTCCCCCTCCTCCCCCTCCCCCTCCTCCTCGTCCTCCCCCTTCTCCTCCCCTCCCTTCCTTTTCCTCCTCCTCCTCCCTTCCTTTTCCTCTTCCTCCTCCCCCTCCTCCCCTTCCTCCCCCTCCTCCCCCTCCTCCTCCCCTTCTCCTCCTTCTTCCCCTCTCCCTCCCCCTCCTCCTCTTCCTCCTNGGAGTTCAGACGTGTGCCCCCCCCCCCCCCCCCCCGCTCGGACCAGCTCCCCGCCTTCCTCCTTTCCCCGCACTCTTGCTCGGAGTGGCGGGTCGGGGGCGCGATGCACACGGCCGCACCCCCACCGTGAGGCCGCAGTCTGGAGGGGTTAGTGCGGTGTGCACCGGCGCAGCCCCCCCCCGCCCCTGCCGCACCCAGTCTTGAGACCCGTCGTCCCTGTTTGCTGCCGCGCCGGCCCCGCTGTCCGTCCGCTGTCCGTCCGTCTGTCTCTGGTCTCTACAGGTTCTGCGCGCAGGCCCCGCGTGTGCGCCCCGACTGCCGTTTCCTCCCCACGTTTCCGCTGTTCTTGCCCTTATGGTTTTCATACCCCGTATTTTTTATTAAAGAAAAATAAACTTTTAGTTAAGGAAGCCTTACAGGTTTTTAAAAAATTTTTAATATATTTATTATTGAGAAACAGAGCGTGAGCAGGGGAGGGGCAGAGAGAGGGAGACACAGAATCTGAAGCAGCTCCAGGCTCCGAGCTGTCAGCACACAGCCCGACGCGGGACTCGAGCCCACGAACCGGGAGGTCATGACCTGAGCTGCAGTCTGACACTGAGCCGACTGAGCCCCCGGTGCCCCAGCGTCCAAATGACGTTTAAGTGTCCGTGAGGGGCACCAAGCACACGACGCTGCCTTCTTGAATCGCGAGGCCCCAGACTCACTGCAGGCACCGCCAGGGGCTGGGGCCTCCTCTCTCCCCATCACCGCCCTGCGGACACCACCCTGTCCAGCCCCTTTTTAAGTGATGGTGATGGAGACTCACGCAGACATATGAAAACAAACAAGAAGCAGAAATAGTGAAGTTAGTATTTTTTAATTTGGGGGGTGGGCTCTGCCCTGGGCTCCTCCCAGGCCGTGGGGTCGTGTTGCAAACTGCGGCGGATTCTAAAGTAAATGCTGGTGTGACTCCCTCCTCCCCTCCCTCCCCCTCCCCCCTCCCTCCCCTTCCTCCCTCCCCCTTCTCTCCCTCCTCTTCCTCCCCTCCCCCTCTCCTCCCCCTCCTCCTCCTCCCCCTCCTCCTTCTCCCCCTTCTCCCCCTCCTCTTCTTCCTCTTTTTAATTTACTTTTGGTGAGGATTCCTTAGAACTTGAGTCCTGAAAGCTTGTTTGAGATTTAGACTCATCATAGTGAACTCATGGGTAAGTCCACCCAAACAAGCCTATTTCACCATGTGAAGAACCCACGGCCTAGAAAACTGGGCGACCTTCCCGGATGAGCCCACTAGGAGCAGGTGGAACCTTCAAAGCATGTTCAGGCTACAAACAAAACTCTAGAATTTCAAAACTGAGAATAAAATGGTCTAAGGGTATTTCTTTGAGATATTTGAAGAGTAAAAGAAAAAAATCGAGGGAAATCGGTTGGATTTCATCTGAGAAAATTTATTTGTCCAAAAGTGAAAAGTTAAGGGATCTAAAAATCAAAGATAGATTTTTGTCTTCCTGTTTATTTTTATCCTGCATTCTTCCTGCTCCCCACATCCAGTCTTTTGCCAAATGCCGTGGAAATTTTTCTTCATGAGCCCTCGCCTGTCAGCCCTGGTTCTCCATCTCCACCTAGCAGTTCTTTTTATCTCTCTCCAGGGCCTGCACCGCCACATGCACCTCATCCAGTGGGCCTCTTGGCTCTTCTCTTCCACCCTATCCCAGAAGGATCTTTCTAGAGTGTAGATCAGAGCAGGTCCCCCTGATGCTTAAAATCTGTCCACCGTAATGGTTTGTGTGTGTGCGTACTTCCTGTATACAGTCTCTGTGCTTATCACGGATCTGCCTCCTTTCATCCTCCCGTAGATTCTATGTACCATATAGAATTGATCATATCCTCCCCATTTCACAGATGGGCAGGCTGAGAATCAGAGAAACAGAGTCACCCAGAGAGGAAGGACGGGACGGGAGGTCCAGCCCAGAGTCCTTGCCCCTGACCCTCAGGCTCTACCTCCCTGGGGTCCCCGCAGGAGTCAGTTCAAACTGCTGAGCATGGGCCCCAGGCCTGTAGTCCCTGCCTGTCCCCTCTCCAGCCACATCTCACACTCCTCTCGTACGTATGCTCTGGCCTTCCCCTCTGCCAGACAATTAGTTCACACTTCCATGGCCAGGCACAGCCTGTTCCCTGACAGGAAACGCCCTTCTCCTCAGCCCCGGCTGTGCCCGGCACGCTTCTTTCCATCCCTCAGAACCAGCCTCCCGGGGTCCTCTTCTGCGAAGTCCCCCTCACGCATCTGGTCCTGGGTGGGCACTGATTGTCTCTGCCTTGCCAGTGGCCCTGCCCCTTCTGCCAGCGCCAGCACCCTCGCGTGCAATCTCAGAAACAAGCAGGGGACCCAGACCTGGCCAGTTGCCGATCAATGACCTCACCTCTCTGGCCACAGTGACTGAGACCAGAGCAAGTTACACGGGACCTGAGCAAATCCAATGACGCTCAATGCTGGGCATTTGGCTGAAGTTAAAAGTAAATAGAGACTCCCTTTTCACTGGGCTTGGTAACCACACTGGCTCTGCAGAATATGAAGCGGGTACTTCTCTCTGGGGACATCTCGCCTGTCAAGGACCCTTCTTAAAATTAAAGTCAACATGGCTAAAAGCACAGCTCGAAGCTGCGAAGAGGTCCCTCTTAACCTTCAGTTCCTGGATCAAACCGCGCTTGAAGCCAATTCCCTGAACTTTCGGGAGACATGAGCTAGTCAGTCTCCGCCCCACCCCTGCCTCTTCCCCTCTTAAGCCAGTTTCAGTTGGACTCCTGTCACTCGCCATCGAGTCATGGAGAATAGCTCATCCAGGACGACACCTCTCTCGCCCTTGCAACCTCGGGGCACAGCGCACACATTTCATTCCTCGTACCTTCACCCAATTACAGTTTGTTCACTCAGGTGTGTCTGCTGCTCAACTCTGAGCTTCCTGGGAGCAAAGACTATGCCTTCTTGAGCTCTGTTGTCTTCTCTGTAGGCTAGGACACAGCCTACGGTTGGCATTAAAGTCATGGACTTTGAGGTCCATGAGACCCGGGTTCGAGTTCCAGCTCGGCCACCTGAGGACAGCACAGCCTTGGCCACATCCCTTACCCTGCCTCCTCTCTAGTCTCAATTTCCTGAACACTCCTTATAAAGAGTCATTAGGAGGAATGAGAGAGGAGAGTTGCAGTGCCCTTAGCACAGTGCCCTGCCTGTTCTAGGCATTTATTAAGTGCTAGCTGTGATTATTACTACATGTTGTTGGCCCTGCAGAGGCAGTCCTGTGAAAATCACAGATAATCCCGGCAGTGGTGCAGCTCGGGGGTGGGCACAGTTCACATACAACCACAGCCACAGCTACCTGACGTTGTGGTGGCATTGTCCCTGGCCATTAGGAGACCCGGCGCTGGAACAGGTACCCGGCGCTGGGACAGGTATAGGAGCATGGGAGGAAGTGAGCAGCCCCTCCCAGCCCTTCCCCCGAGGCCATGGCAGTCCTCAGGGCAGAAATGGGCATGGAAATATGGGCAGAGGAGGAAAGTCCAACTTCCCAAGGCTCTTTCTGACCAGCTCGCATGCCCCCACCCCAGACTCGGATTGGAGCAGAGGGGTGCATGGTTAAGAGTTTGTGGGTTGGAGTCAGGCTGTCCTAGGTTAAAACCTTGGCTCCCCACTTCCTTAGCTGTGTGTCTCTAAGCAAGTTACTTACCCTCTCTGAGCCTCTGACTCCTCAGCTTCAAAATGAGTTGTCTAGAAGAAAAAAGCGAGATCATGTCATTCAAGCTCTGAGACCAGTCCCAACAAATGGTACCTGTTATGATCAAAGATTAAAATCAAATCTGTGAGGGCTCCAACTCCATGCAGTCCTGGCACCCAGACCGGCCATTTGGAGGGTAGCAGGAGCTGGAGCCCTAGGTCACGTCTTCATGAGCCTCTGCTCGGTGGGATTCGATGGACAAATTCCTACCCCAAGGGCTGTGGTGGTGGAGAACGTGGACATGGAAGTCCAGCTGCCTTCCTGTGAATTCTGGCTCTGCTAACTTGTATACTCTGCAAGTTACTCCACTTCCCTGTGCCTCAATTATCTCCTCTGTCCAGTGGGGATAATCACAGTCTCTATCTCAGGAGTTGGTTTGAGAATGACTAATACAACCAGCACACTTAGAATTGTGCCTGACCCATGGTAAGTGCTCCATAAATATTCGCTATAAGTGATTCCTAGAATCATCTAGTGACTGCCTAATCTCAAAAGAAATGGGGAGAACATGCGTGGCCTCCTCAAGAGTGGAGTGAGACCCAGGGCCACAGTGAGAAGTAACAGTACAAGAGCTACTGAGTTCGAAAGCAGAGATGATGACCACATTCATTTGACTTAGCGAAGAACAAAACCCAGAAGCTCTTGAACCAGGCTCCTGCTTGCCAGGGAGCCTGTGGGTCCAGGCCTGAGGATAGTGGACTTTTCTGGTGCGACCTACCCGGAAGAACACCTCTCTTCCTCCATTTCAGCCCTGTGGGTCGGGTGGAGGCTGGCGTTCAGAGAACCCCACTTCTCCAGCCACAGGCGCATCATGGCCAAGGCTCAGAAGTGATTGGCCCAGGAAGGGCTCGTGACCCAGCCAGCACGTTTCGCTGGGGCTTTTCTTACTGCAAGTGGTAGGGAAGAGCTGCCTCTTCTGTAAGATGGGGGCTGTATGGGTCATGACTCCAGCTTCAGAGGGGAGCTGGCCTGAGGGGACGAAGCCAAGCTGACACCGAGAGGTCAAGGTGAGAGGAGACAGAGAGAATGGACCCCCAGGTCCTGGAGCACTGCCTCCCACCTCCTTTGTCTCCTGACGATCACTCCTTTCTGTGGCTTAGTGACATGAGCTAACAGGTCCCCTCAGTTGCCTTAGCTGCCGTGTTTCATAGGCTCTGACATGCCGTTGACCGCAGATGCACCATTATTTAATGTGCCAATGAACTCTCAGTGGATTGCAAGGTACGATGAGAAACTGCGGGGCTGGGGGCAGGATGTCCTTGAGGAGAGGAATACTGTGGTCCAAACTGGGCATCTGTCTCTCACAAGAGCAAGATGCCAGTTCATTCCTGTGCCCTTTCTCCCCACCCTGGACACTCACTGTGGGCACAGAGGGCTTGGGGTGGCTTCCTCTCCTAGAGTAGAGTCATTTGGGAGGAGAAGGAGGGAAGAGAAGCAGCCCGTATACCTGCGGAAGCGGAAGGACAAGGTACAGAGCCATTCCTGCCCCATAAGCAGCAAAGCTGGGAGCTCTGGGCTGGGCCACACGCTGGGGAGTCTAAGCAAGCATGTACTGTGAGCCAACGAATTCCCTTTTCAAATCAGCTTGTGGGAGAGCTACAGCTGTCATGGTTTTTGGGAGGGAAAGGACGGCCTGCTTAGATGAACCCACTCAGCCAAGGTCAGGCAGTAGAGCACCACAGAACCAAGATCCCAACCTTCTGAATTTGTGGCGTCCTTTCCCCCTTGGAGCCTGGCTGATTCCACGTGTTTGGTCTTAATTATCCCCAACATTATCGAGCAAAACACACTCTGAGAAGAAAGAGCAAAAGTGTTATAGAGCAATGCTGTCCCTGAGTGACCACGGTCAGTGCTCGCCTCCCAGAAGCCTTAGAAACTCGTGGGGAAAACAGTGGCCAGCTGCCGACGTCTGCTCGTGGCCATCCCACTTGCATTTGAGCATCTCCAGGTATAAGGGAGACTGCGAGGTGCTGGGGGGCACCCAGGCTGTCACAGGCTCATGGTATGACCTTGGGCATGTCACTTCTGTCCCATGGCCTCAGTTTCCCCATTTTTAAAATGGCAGGACCGGCTCACCTTTAAGGCTCTTCTGGGCCAATGTGAACCGCAGGCACTAACTTTAAGTAATTTACAGCCTGCAGAGATCTCACCTGATCCTCTGACCCAGCCCTTCTCAACCTAATTTTCTGTTGGCATGCATAAGACGAGGTCATCACACATATGGCATTCACATTTTGTCCTTTTCTCTCAAGTTTGCATTTGAGAATGCTAATGGGGAAGGGTGACATTGTCGCAGGGCTGACCTTGGAGACAGTCTCAATGGAATGATTGTAACCCAAAACAGTGGAAATATTAGTGCTTTGACATTAGCGAATAATTACACTGCCAGGCTTCTCCCAACTGATTCTGACCCACAAGGTTGTCTAGACACAGTGGATCAAAGCCACGGCTGTAATGAGCACAAGAGGAGACAGCACTGGCTTCAGACTCGTGTAAGGAGCTAAAGCAAATGGTATTTTAATAGCCGGTGTCAAAATTCCTCCTAGGAAGGGGATTGTATTTTAATATAGATTGAACTGAAGGAGGTAGGATGCTGAGGGCCCCAGGGGCAGCGTCTAACACTGAGACAGCCCAGGAGGAAGGAAGGGAAAGGAGGGGAGAGGTGGGGAGGAAGGAGCCAGCAAGGGAATGGAAGGCGCTCCTGTCTTGGATGTCCTCTGTCCTGTGATACCCAAACTTTGTGATACTCTCCTAAATGTCCCAGTGGTGTGTGTGTGTGCGTGCGTGCATGTGTGTGTGTTACAGATTCATTGGGTGGGGCTGTCAGACAACACATGTATTCTTATCGTGGGAGCCAGGAAGCATGGCAGTTGATGAGACCCCCAAGCCTCTGAAAATTCACAGAAGCCTTAGAAGGTTCTAATCTGCTCCAGCCGGTGGGATTGAGGTCTTGAGGCCACTCTAGCTAGACCTGCAGCTGTCACGGACCCATCTGACATGTGGGTTTTCACCCATTTTGCAGATGGGTGGCCAAAAGGGCTTGTCAAAACTGAGTAACACTTGCTCATTTTTTCCACGGAGATATTTGTCGCCCATGGACCCTCATCCCATCCCTCCATCTTCTCCTTCAAGGCCTAACTTATCCACCAATTTAGTGAATCCCTGGACAGTCCTAGTGTCTGCCTTCGTCGGTGTTGATTTATTTAGGTTTTTATTTTGAAATAATGTTAGATTTACAAGAGTTATAAAGACAGTGAGAGGGTTTCCACAGAGCCTTTATCCAGCCTCCCCCAATGCTAACAGCTTCTGTGACATGTGTCCCAGCTAAGATCACTGATGTGACACTATTAAACTAGTGCATCGGCTTTATGTCACTTTCTCCAGTTTGTTCACCAATGTCCTTGCTCCTGTCCTGGATATAGTGCCACATTTAGTCATTATGTCTCCTTGGCCTCCTCCCATCTGAAAGCTCCCCAGTCTGTCTTCTCTTTTCATGACTTTGAACATCATACATGTGGGCTCTCCCCTTGCACGTGTATCAGTTCATCCACTTGACCCATGAACTCACCCACATGGTGTCAGGCCCTATGCCAGGCGCTGAGAGCTCAGTACGGTATCAGGCGAGTTCCCTGATCTCAAGGAGCTTACAGACAAGGGGATTAACAAGAAGCAGACCGAAAAATCAGAGTGAGAAAAGCCACGGCAGGGGAAGGCACAGGTGACAAGAGCTGAACCCATGAGCGTAAACGGAAGGGCTGGAGCCCGGGGCGGAAGCACAGGGCCACAGAGAGATGGCCCGCCCTCAAGGGCCACCTGACTGTATAGGGATCTGGATCAGTAACATCAGTGCAGATAGACAGATACATCATCCCTATGCAGAAACAATCTTCAGCAGCAGTACCGAAGCCTCATGTATGATAGACAGGCGTTGTGTCCCCTCCCAAAAGATGGACAGAAGCTCCAATCCTTGATCCCTGTGAATGTGACCTTGTTTGGAGATCTTGCAATACACGCTACACAGAGAGGTCCTTCTGGGGTCCTCTTGCCCTGTTAGCCTTTCTTTTTAAGTGAGGTACTTTCCAAAAGGCTCTAGCCCAGCTATGTCCCATAGTACTCAGCCCATGAGAAAAGTCCACATTCTTTGCCCCACCAGACTCTGGAAGGGCAGGCTACTCTTATCTTACTACAGCATTCTCTCTTTCGTTAGTTCTCACAGGCAGACCCCCAGGCATTTGCCTTCAGATTTCCCTGATGAGAGTCAGGTACCATGTCCAGGGAACTCCAGATGTGCCAGTTTAATGTTTTCCCAACAAGTTTCCTACCGCCTGCACATTCCAACAGCATCACGGAGTGAACGTGTAGCAGACCATCTAAATGAAAGTGCGTTGTAAAGACATAATTATTTCACATAACGTGCTTCTGGGTTGGTCCAGAGGCTCAGTAATGTCTCTGTAGGAATCTCTTTGACCCAAGAGGGCAAGACAGCTGCAGCATCTCCAGAAATCACACCTTCCTCCACAGAGTCTGAAGTGCATGTGAGTGGGCGTGTGAGTGTGGGAGGAAAGGACATTTTCCTGAGTGCCTCTGCCTTTTGTCTTTCTCAAAAGCTCCCAGGGACCTTTCTCTTGCCCCTTACACTTCATTGGCCAGAATCATACGACCAATCCTAGACCAGTCACTGCCAAGAAGGAATGGAAGGACCAAGACTGGAATAGAACAATCCTGACTTTGCTTTTGGAGCTGGCGCAAAATCAGGATACTGTTTTCTAGGAAAGAAGGAGGAATGGCTGCTGGACAGGAGACCAGCAGCATCCCCTGCACACATTTCCATTGCTTCTGAAGCTTTTCACCATGTAAATAATATGGCCCTAAACATTCTTTGGCATAAAGATTTTTCTACATTTAGAAAATCTTCTTAGGGGCATCTGAGTGGCTCAGTCGGTTTAGCAGCTGACTTCAGCTCAGGTCATGATCTCACCGTTTGTGAGTCCGAGCCCCATGTTGGGCTCTGTGCTGACAGCTCAGAGCCTGGAGCCTTCTTCAGATTCTGTGTCTCCCTCTCTCTGCCCCTCCCCTCCTCTCTCTCTCTCTCTCTCTCTCTCTCTGACTCTCAAAAAATGAATAAACATTTAAAAAAAAAAAAAGATCTCCTTAGTGAGGTGGTTGGATACACACACTCCATGTTGTCTTGGGAATCAGGTTGGAGGTGCACAGCCAGGGGACTTTTCTGTACCTCAGTGCCCCTTAAGCTGGGTCCACCCCTCCCCAGGCTAGCCGTCACTGTCATCTGTTACAGCATATCACCTGCCGTGTGTGAGTAGCTGGCCCTGGGTAACGTTTGCTGGCTTTGTGCCCAGGGAGAGACGATTATCAGCTGATACAGACAATCTGATTACTTCCATATTTTCCTCTTTCTACTTTTATTTAGGCATATCCTTTGACTATTTTTTGAGCTCTAGTCTAGTCTAGTCAAAACACTGTAGCCAATCCCAACCTCGGAATTTGTGTAAAACCCAATTTTAACGATTTAGAACAAAACCTTAAGTCAACCAACAGAATCTATTTTTCTATTAGCCACTTCTCTGGAAATCTTCCAAGGTGCACGTTTGATTAGTGACTGGAGTAAGAACCCCACTGCTGCCCACCAGAGGCTATACAGGAACGAGATTTAGTGAACCCCAACCATTAGATTCCCAGAGATGGAATTCGTTGGTCAAACTGCATAATAATTTTGGGGCATCCTGCTCATTATGAGAGGTATTGTTGGTTGCTATAATAAAGAATCCTCAGATTGCAGTGGCTTAACTCAATGGAAGTTGGTATCTTAGGCATAAAGTTCATCCGGGGACTTTGACCAAGCAGCCTTCTAGGTGGTGATTTAGGGACCCAGGTTCCTTTCATCTTGATACACTTCCCTCTTTTTATGGCCCCAGATTCTCCCTATTCAGCCAGGGAATGGGGGAAAGCAAATGTGGGATTATGCAGGGGAGGCGTAGAAGTACGCTCATCACTTTTACCTGCTTGCCAGCAGCCAGAGCTCACTCCCTAGAGAGGCTTGGAGTGGTGATCAAGCTCTGTACCCAGGAGGACAGGAAAAAGTTACCTTTATCAAGGACACCTACCTGTGCCAGGTGTTTTACATATATTACTTTGTAAGGTGGATGTTCAGTTGCTAATTTTACAGAGGAGTGAAATATCCTGCGAAGGCCACATGGCTATTAAGTATCAGGGTGAGACTGTCTCTTACATCTTTTGTAACTACCATTCTACTTTATCTTTCACATTTAGGTTTTTAGGCCACTTGGAGTCTATCTTTGTGTATGTTTTAAGGTGGGGGGCCGGTTTTATCTTTCTCCATATACCAAATTTTTTTTTTTTTTACAACACATGGTGCTAGAACACTTTCTTCTCCCAAAGAGGCCAATTTACATTCCTACAGCCTGTGTATGAGTCTGCCTAGTAGATCGTACTCTCCTGAAAAGCAGTACTATGAGATGATAGGAAAGTGGTAATTTAATTTCTTGGATTGCCAGTGAGATTGCTTCCTCCCTTTTTTCCCGCAAATTATTTGTTTGACTTCTTTGTTCGTCGATCCAGACGGGTCTGGATGATTTTCTGATCTCTTTCCATATATATGTACATACATACACGACAGTCTCTGTAATAAAGGTACGATGTCCTTGCCTGTTGCTTGGCCACTGCCACCTACATTTTCCTTTCTTTTTTTAATGTCCTAACATGCTAAATTTTCCTGCAGTCAATTCTGTCCATCTCTTTCTTTGTGATGTTTTCTTATGCTTCTAAGTTTAACCAGCCTTTTCTCCCCCGAGGTCTGATAAATATTCAAGTCTTTTTCCCTCTATGGTTTGAATTTTTTAAAATGTTCAGTTCTTCAGTGCATCTGGAATGCATTTCAGTGCACGGTATGATACGGAAGGGTCTAACTCCTGGTTTGTAATTTGCAGGAGGAGGGGTGTCACTGACACGTCAGCGTACCCTTCTCTCCCCATCCTGAGCTTCTCTCCTCTTCTCCAGGCCAGACAGAAGCAAAGATGGCAGAGGTGGCACGAAACATGCAAGCCTGTGATCACTTCCCCTAACGAAAGAGATGATTGCTGTCGTATAAGTGAACATCTGTATTTAGAATATTTAGTGACACACTGTGTCATTGAAGTTAGTCATCACTTCCACATGAGAGAGAAATTATTACCCCTGTTGTACTGACAAGGAAAACTTAGGCTTAAGCCCAAGGTCCTACACTAGGGTGGTAGTCAGTTTTTCTCCATGAGCCTCACTTTACATGATTATTCATCACTTCCCTCCCAGTTATCAATTTAAAATGTGCTTGTTTTCTTGAAATGAAGGTAGGATGACCTTGGTGAATTCACTTAAAAATAATAACAAACAATACAAACCCCAAACCTTGTAACACCTTGAAATGTCCAAGAGTTCCCAAAGTAGAAAAAGATATCAAAGAGGATGGAGAAACTTTCTTTTTTTTTTTTTTTAATTTTTTTATTTATTTCTAGGAGAGAGAGAGAGAGAGACAGCGTGAGCAGGGGAGGGTCAGAGAGAGAGGGAGATACAGACTCTGAAACAGGCTCCAGGCTCTGAGCTGGCAGTCAGCACAGAGCCCAACGCGGGGCTCGAACCCACGAACCGCGAGATCATGACCTAAGCGAAAGTCGGACGCTTAACCGACTAAGCCACCCAGGCACCCCTGGAGAAACTTTGAAAAGAGGTCGACACCATCCCATTGATCAAGAACCATTGTTACCTTGGTAGGCATGCGATTTACATTACTAGGTTTTGGAGAAACTGGCTCTAGTCTTGACCACAAGGCCTTGAACACAAGGCCTTCACTCTAGTCTTCAGAAACTCACTTGTGTCTAAAGAAGTGGGGTGATAGCCAGAGATTTGGGCCAGAAGGGGGTTTCGCAGTTGTTTGCCTTCTTCTTTAAGGAAGACTTCCATTTTTGTGAACTTGGAAGAGTCCTTGGTGAAGGGGGAAAGGAAGACTCAGAAGGATGGAAGTGGGAAAATGCAAATAAACACAAAATGTCCACTAAGGGGCTTACAGCTGTCATAGCACCTGTCTGTGCCTCAATGTCCTACACAATGTGACTGATGATTGCAAGTCCTACATCACAGAGTCCCCCCATGGTCAGGGCCACATGAGATGGAACATGCCCCCATGCCCCGCCCCCGTAAGAGTGCACTCAGTGTACTTGCAAGTAATTCCCACAGTAGTCATATGTGGAAAGCCCTAGGAGGGTTTGCAGACCTGCTGAAATGGGCCAAAGTGCATGTTTGAAAGCTCTTGGATGAGGAAAGAGGGAAGATCCTAGACAGGGAAGAAAAAAGATCATCTGTATTGTGTTCAAGGCTTTATATAACATGGCGCCCCTATTTTTTATTTTTATTTTATTTTTTTAAGTTTATTTATTTATTTTGAGAGAGAGAGAGAGCGCACAAGGGAGGGGCAGAGAGAGAGGGAGAGAATCCCCAGCAGTCTCCCCACTCTCAGCATGGAGCCCAACATGGGGCTCAAACTCACAAACCCTGAGATCATGACCTAAGCTGAAACCAAGAGTCAGACGCTGAACCGACTGAGTTGCCAGGTGCCTTATTTTAATCCTCTAATTGAAGAGGTCTAGTTGGTGTTACTTCCCTTCTGCAGATGTGGAGGGAGGCCTGGGAGGGGTGCAGGCTTAAGTTCACATCGGTCAGTTCTAGGTCTTCCAGACTACAAAGACTGGTGGACCTCGGGGAACAAGGGGCAGGGGGTACATTCAAGATGATGAGCTGCACAGGGACGGAGCCCCATCAGGTGGTAAATCCCACAAAGGACCCCATGCAGCTCTGACCACAGAACACAAGGCCTTCACTCAAAGCAAGGACGCTTGGAGAGGTTCTGGCCTTCCGGGACAGAAGAGGGATCAGCTCCACGAAAGGGTAAGCGCAGGAGGTGAGGACACACTTCAGATCTTGGAGGAGTGTCAGGGACATGTGCCTTCTAGGTCAGTAGTGTCCTGATTACAGGCAGGTTTGCTTCAATGAAATTTAATCAACAATAGGCCATTTGAACTTGGCAGGAGGGTGGAAAACAGGTTTCAAGAACAAACTGAGCCAAGCCATTCTTCCATCAGCTAAACAAGAATCCTAATTCCGTGTTTCTTTAGGTTTAAAAGGACTCAAGTGTTATTAAAACCTCCAGAATTGGTAGTGGTGGTGGTTGGGGGCACAGGTACAAAGCCCAGAATGGACAGAGAGCAATGAGTGAGGAAAGCCTGGATTCTGGTACAACTCCACTGCCAAGAATATCTCCCTGCCTGGAACGGTTGTAAGTGCAAGGGAGTATTTTATGGTTTGTCTGTTTGTTTGCCAATTTCAAAGAAATCTCAGCGTAGAGAGTTCGAAAAACACATAGACGTATAAAGAAGTAGGGGAAGAGAAATCACCCGTAATCCTATCAGCCAGTAATAACCACTTTACACTGTGGTATTTTTCTCTCTAGAGTTTCTTTCTGGGCTTTTATTTTTAAAATAAATGTGATACCTGGCTCCAGACCTCTCCGCTTCTCAGACTGGATGAGATGAGGGCCATTACCTCCTGCAGATATATACATTTCCAACTATAAATTGCAATATGTTCATTAGAGAAAAGTCTAACGATTTCCCCCCAAAAAAGAAAGAAGAAAATGAAATTCACATCCCGCCACTCAGCGAATTAACATTGGGGTGAATTTCCTGCTGTCTTCTTTCTTTGCCTTTCTTTAAGTATAATATGTATTTTTACCCAATTTTGCATTCTATTTTCTTAATATATCGTAAGCCTTTTCTCATGTTACGGCACATGCTTCCTAAACATTTATCTTACTATGCCTTGGTATGGCTATTACATAACTTATTTAACTGTTTCATTTATGAGGAACATTTGGCTTTCTGTGAGTCCTTTTTTTTTTTTTTTTTGATCTTTGCCCACAGTTCTTTGTATCTTGAGGACTGAGTCCTTCAAGATGAATTATTGGCTGAAAAAGTATGAATATCTTAATGCATATTGTCGTGTTGTCCTTTGGCACTTGTAACTG
Source organism: Hyaena hyaena (assembly GCF_003009895.1). Lineage (NCBI taxonomy): Eukaryota > Metazoa > Chordata > Mammalia > Carnivora > Hyaenidae > Hyaena > Hyaena hyaena. The sequence continues at coordinate 1,918,058 of NW_024080734.1, read as the reverse complement.
GAGAAGTGTGGAGCAGTAGCCCCTTCACCATACCCTTTACCTTTCTGCCCGCTTTACTTTGTAAACAAACTGTTGCTAATTAAATAGGTGAATTATTATTACTGAACAAGGATCGAAAATAGTTAGTGTCTTTTCTAGGAGCATGGCTGTGCCACATTAAATGTTGACTCAGTTTCCCTACCCTTACTGAGACAATTGTTGCTAAAATTCAGAGGATGATTCCAAATTTCTTTGTTTTCTTAAGTTGTAATTAATTATTTTAAGAGAGAGAGAGTGTGGGAGGGGCAGAGAGAGAGAATCCCAAGCAGTCTCCATGCTGTCAGCGGAGAGCCCAATGTGGGGCTCTAACTCACAAACCCACGGTGAGATCATGACCTGAGCCAAAACCAAGAGTCAGAGGCTCAGCTGACTAGGCCACCCAGGCTCCCCATGGTTCCAAACTTCTGAACGCAGGAAATACTGGTTAAAATTCTAGTTCAGCTCTCCAAGCTTCTGTCTTCTCATCTTCAGAAGGGGAATAATGCCTACTTAGAGAATCACTGTGATGATTAAAAGAATAAGACAAAGCAAAACAAAACAACAAAACATGAATCATTAGCACCACGCCTGGCACATGGCAGACACCCCATTAATATTACCTTCTTTCCTCCCTCCTTTATCCTCAACTTGGAAGCTATTGGAAACGTCAGGAAAACTAGCATTAAAATCCCAGATTTCTAGTAGAGGAAACCAAAGCCCAGAGAAGCTAATTAACTTGCCTCGAGTCATGATGGCTGGTAAATGACAAAGTGAGGTCCACACCGCAGTCTCAGAGATGAGTTTCAGGGGCCCAGCTGCAGGGCCGAATATGGTTTGCACATCTGTTTTATTTGGCCCGATAGCCAAAGAAGGAAAATAGGATAAAATCAAATAAGGCCAACACTGAGAATGAGATTTCACGTCCGTATGTCTGGTTTCTCTTGAGAAATCATTAGATCTGACGATGGGGGAGGGCCCAGTCGCGTGGGGACTGGCCCCTTTGCAAGGGCTGCACACCTCCAGTCCACCAGGTCTACACCCGGTGGGTGCAGGCTGCCAGCTGCTGCCTGGCTTCTGGGTGCACTGGAGTTTGCAGCCCCTGCTCTGACCCATGCTGACATCAGATCCAGGGGTTTCTGACTGCCACCCCCCAGCCCCCAGGACGCAGGCTCCTGGCTAATCTCGGACTGCCTGCGTTCGTGGTGGCCGCCACTCAGCCGAGGATTGCCCACCGAGCAGGTCCCGCTGTAGCCCAGGAATGCGAACGTACCCTGCTCTCCGCCCAGCCGCATTCATGTGGGGTGAGCTCACTCTGGCCCGCTGCCTCCTTCCCCCAATCTCTCCAATTAAAAACATATTACCTTCCCGCTCCGCCCGGAGCAGCCCTGGGCCGCAGCTTTATTTTATAAACACATTTAGACAAGTTCAAAAAGGAATGATTCATGCTGGACCCGAGCACTCCTAAACGCGAGGTCTGCGGAGCATTTTCACAGGGAAGGCATCCCGAGCGGGCCCAGGCCTGGCCCTCGGGGGGTATCATCTCTCCAGCTCCAAGGCCCAGGATTACCTGTCCGCAGCTGGAAGGACTTACCCACAAGGCCACCTTTCGGCAGCCCCAGCCCAGCCGCGGCCACCATTGGCTCCTGGAAGAGAAGGATGAAGGCCCAGCCCCTCCCCCACCTGGAGGCTTCCTCTGGTCTCCCGTCCCCAGGGCAGGCTTCCAGGCTCACCTTCCCACCCTGGATTTGAGTTCCCTCCTTCTACATACTCCACTGATCTCTCCTGGGGGTGGGCCCTGGAGGGTCTTTCATGCTTCTTTCCACAATAGCTAGCTCAATGCCCTGCACGTGGAGGGGCATAAGGCCCAAGTCCGTGTAACTGTAATAGTAACTGAGGCTGTTGAGCAGAGAGCCTGGAGCGGGTGCCAGACACAGTGCTTAGTAATTTACATGTATTCTTCTATTTAAGCCTCACAAGAACTCGAGGACATAGGTGCTCTTCTCGATAAACCCATTTTCACAGACAAGGAAATTGAGGATTAGAGTTCAGTTTAACTCTACCCACAAGGATCTGAATTAGTTGTCACAAATGGAAAGGTCCTCGCATCATTTGGTCTTGTCACCAAGTCTACGGATGGAGAAACTGAGGCCCACGGAGAAAGAGGTACTTCCTCAAGATGGTACAAGGATGCAGCCACCTTAGCAAGAACCCTAGCTGCCCAACCCTCTATTGGACCACACCATGCCGATCCCTGGCATCATGTAGGAGTTTGGTAAGATGTCTTGAGTGAATGAATGATTATATGAATGTTTTTATGGAACTCCCTGCTTGACCATAATTACTGTGACAGTATCTTAGTCCTATTTGAATACCCTCCCACCCCCACCCAGTGTTCAGCTCCAGACCCAAGAAGAAGGTCCTTTATCAGTGTCTGTTGGAGGAATACGTCAATCTCTTATTGTGTCTTTAGCCACTATAGCTTAACCCTTACTTATTATTCTATGGTTATAGGGTTTTTAGTTTGCTTTCCTCAACTAAAGAATGAGAAGTAGGGGCACCTGGGTGGCTCAGTTGGCTAAGTGTCCAGCTTCAGCTCAGGTCGTGATCTTGCAGTTCATGGGTTCAAGCCCTACATTGGGCTCTGTGCTGACGGTGTGGAGCCCGCTTGCAATTCTCTCTCTCCCCCACTTTCTGTCTACCCCTCCCCCAACTTGTGGGCGCGTGCACGTGCACTCTCTCTCTCAAAACAAATAAATAAACTTAAAGAAAAGAATGAGGAGCAGATCTTCTCCCTGCCTTGTAGATGAGGCTATGCTCAGCATGCAGAGGTGCTAAGTTTATGAATGTCCACGCACTGTTCCTGCCCTCATTACTGTGTACGGAGCACCTGCTACATAGTAGGCACTGTGCCAGGGCTGGCCAAGCACTGTGATACAAAGGCAAGTCTTACCATGACCTGCCCCCAGGAGTCACCACTATAGCACCCCATAGTGGCCATAGCTGCCTCTGCCCACTGTGACTGTAATGAGCAGGGCTGCCAGTTGGGACCTTCTGTAATTGTGGGGAGTCTGGGATAAGGAGGTTTCTCAAAAGTCCTTGGTCTTCTCTGCCCATTCTTTGCCAGTCTTCCTGAGCCCAGTCAATCTAGTGGCTCCAGTCTCCAGGAGCAGGAAGCTGCCAGTCATATTCTATTCATTCATCTAGTGATCAACAAATATTTATTGAGTGCCTACATGTGCCACATCCCACGGTTGTAAGAAATATCCTGTCCTCAGGACCATCCTTGCTAGAAATGGCTGTATAAGTCACAAGTCTTTTGGGTCCAAGTGACCAAAGGTAGGTTGGCTCTGGCAAAGGGGTAACTTATTGTCACCCATCACCAAACTCAGGGAGGCCTCAGGCACTGCTAGAAGTCTTTCTCTCCGTCTCTTGTATTAGCCTATTGGCTCCTTCTCTCTTTCTCAGGGCTGACTTTTTTGGTTACCACCAAGATGGCCACCATGAATATCAGGGCTTCCAAATTCCCAACATCCCCACCCCCTCCCACCAAACTCCCCTGTAGCCCTAACTAGAAAGTTCCCTGGGAAAAAAAAAAAAAAAAAAAAAAAAGAAAGTTCCCTGGGAGACTGAAAACAGAAGAGAGGGATCTGCTCAGATGACATAGCAGAGTTGGCTACAAGAACCTGATTTCTGGGTCATTCTTTCAGTCTCCTGTTTCATCTTGATTCCTACACCTGAGAGTCTGGTTTCGTGTGCAGTTTGATAGGAAGGTGAATGAGTTAATTTATTGTTGTTGTGAGTAGCTCTTTAAAGAGTGGGGAGGGATACTCCAGGGGTGCCCTAGTATTCAAAGAGGCATGAAGAACTGACTGACAGAAAAACCTCAGGAGCAGCCATGGGTCTTCAACTTTTGGAGGTCACAGGACCTTCTTCTAGCATCATCTTCATGTGACTCGGCTCCCGTAGCTGCCAGCCTTTGTGGTTTCAGCAACCATCAGTGCGGTTCCAAATTCTGAATTCATGGGGAACAATTGGAATTGACCTTGCGTGGGTAACTTGCTCATCCTGGAACAAACAGTATGACTGGGAGGTACGGTCACATCACACCAACATGACAACAGGAATCCGCACGCATTGTCTGTGGGAATGCAAAATGGTACCGCCACTTTGGAAGACAGTTTGGCAGTTTCTTTCAAAACTAAACATAGTCTTACCATGGAATCCAGCAATTGTGCTCCTTGGTATTCACCCAAATGATGTCAAGTCTTACATCCCCACTAAAAGCTACACACAAATGTTTATAGCAGCTTTATTCATAATTGCCAAAACTTGGAAGGAACCAAGACGTCCTTCAGTAGGTGGATGGATAAATGAACTCTGGTACATCCAGACACTGGAATATTATTCAGTGCTAAAAAGAAATGAGCTATCAAGCCAGGAAAAGACATGGAGGGAGCTTAAATGTATATTACTAAGTGGAAGAAGCCAACCTGAAAAGCCTACACACTGTGAGATTCCAACTATATGACATTCTAGGAAAGGCAAAACTGTGGAGACAGTAGAAAGATCCGTGGGTGCCAAGGGGTGGGAGGTAGGGAGGGAAGGATGAATAGACACAGAGGACTTACAGGGCAGAGAAACTGTTCTGTATGCTACTATCATGATGGACACATGTCATTAAATGTTCGTCCAAACCCATAGAATATACACCACCAAGAGTGACCCCTGATGTAAATAAACTATGGACTCTCAGTGATAATGATGTGTCCATGCCGGTTCATCGATTGTAACAAACGTCCCACTCTGGTGGCGGGAAACGATGAGAGTGAGGAGGTTGTGGGGAGGGGGGCAAGGGATGTATGGGAACTCTCTTCTTTTTGCTCAGTTTTGCTGTGAATCTAAAACTGCTCTAAAATACAAAGTCTATTAATTAAAAACATTAATAACAATATGCCTTGGGGCTGAATGTGGACTGAGAGCCCAAGGGCTGCCTGATGTGACCCCTGAGAAATTGGCCCTAGATCCTCAAACCCAAGCAACTCTTGGTTTCAAGTCTTCCTCTTTCCCACAAGTGCGTATATTAGGCAAGAATGTTTTCATACTCTCAGGTCATGGTCACCGTCAGAGCTGCCTGTGTCTGCTTATCAGGTGTCCTGATTGTCATGAAATAACAAAAGTGGCCACAGGGAGGTGGAACAAATCTAGGCCGCATCCCAGGCACCCTGTCGGGGGTTAAGTAGCAACCCCGAGGCTTTCTGGGATGAAAAATAGTTCAAGATCCTATCAGTGCCTTCTTGAGCCCTCGAGTGTCTAGGCGGGAATGTCTGTGGTAATTAAGGAAGTAGAAGAATCTGAAGTGGGATGCCTGGGATGAGAGGGAAAATCCACTCAATCCAGGTATGGAGGCGGGGGCCTGGTCCTGCCGCTTGAAGCCCTAGGGAGGGTGTGGTGTCTGGTAGCCCATGGTGCAGGGCTGTGTGGACTGCTCAGGGGACCAATGTGAAACTGGCTCAAAGGTTTATAGGATCCTGAACAGAAACCAACAAACTCCATCCCCCCAAGCCCGAGTTCTTTCTGCCTGGGTCTCAAAAATCACACTACTTCGCAACTGCTGCTTCACACAAACTTACACTACTTCATAAAAACAGACCACTTCCACCAGGTAGTCAAGGTCAACATCAACAGTCACAGATCACGTTGGTAGTATGCACTCCTGGAAGGGTACGATAAAAATGGTACTCTTCCTCCGTGATTTCACTCCCCAAAACCCATCCATAACTCCTGTCTAATCATGAGAAAAACATCATAAATTCCAATAGAGGAGCATCTTCCAAATACCTGCCCAGGAGTCATGGCGACTGTCAGGTCATCAAAAACAGGGAGAGTTTGAGAAACTGTCAGAGCCAAGAGGAGCCAAGGGACACATTGATGAATAAATAGGAGATGGTACTTGGGATGGGAAGTTAGGACTAAAAGGGGACATTAGGTTAAAAAAAGGAGAGAAAACCTGAATAAAATGTGGACTTTCATTAACAGTAATGTATCAGTATTGATTCATTAGTTGTAATAAATAGACCACACTAATGTAAGATGTTAATAGGGGAGACTGTGCAGGTGGTAGGGGCTGAAACAAGGGAAGTCTCTGTACAACTTGCTCAGTTTTTCTGTAAATCTAAAACTGCTCTAAAAAATAATAAAAGTTATGAATTAAGTAAAATCTATTAATCTCAGATTTTATGAAGATTTTATTTTATTTTATTTTATTTTTGAGAGAGAGGGAGAGAGGCGGGGGGGGGGGGGGGAGAGAGAGAGAGAGAGAGAGAGAGAGAATACCAAGCAGGCTCCATGCCCAGTGCAAATCTCACAACCGTGAGATCATGACCTGAACCAAAATCAAGAGTTGGATGCTCAACCGACTAAGCCGTCCAGGTGCCCCTAAAGTCCATTAATCTAAAAAATAACCCACACACAATGAAGACTTTGAGTCCAGTACCTTGGGTTTGCATGCTGGCTTTAATACAACTTCTGACTGCCTGACTTTGGGCAAAGTATTTTAACCCCCTTTAAATCTTTGCTTCATCATCAGGGGTGGAGGGCTACGAAAGCTGTTCAGCTCACCTGATTGTTTGGAAAATAAAGGATTACGTTGCCCATGAAGGACTTTTGCATAATGTCTGGCTCATTCATGGCACTTATTAAATGATACGTATTGTTGTAGACATAATTCACTTACGAATGTAGTAGGCTTATTATGGATGTAGGGTTTATTTTTCTTATTCTGTTTTATTATTTTTTTTAATTTTTTTTTATGTTTTATTTATTTCTGGGAGAGAGAGAGACAGCGTGAGCAGGGGAGGGTCAGAGAGAGAGGGAGTCACAGACCGAAAGAGGCTCCAGGCTCTGAGCTGGCAGTCAGCACAGAGCCCGACGCGGGGCTCGAACCCACGAACTGCGAGATCATGACCTAAGCGAAAGTCGGACGCTTAACCGACTAAGCCACCCAGGCGCCCCTCTGTTTTATTATTTTTAAAGCAGAAACTGTCATTTAAAAATCATCAGCAAGTGCTGTTACTATCAAGAAGAGTCTTTTGTCATTAAGCCAAAAGCATTTGAATCCTCTTCCCAGTTATGTGGACATCAGACAAAGAGACGCGCATTGATATGATTTCAGTTTGGGTGTTGGAGGGGGTAGCTATCTGTCTTCTTCAGAACCTGGGGCTTCAGATTTTTAGTGGACCGTTTCCCCCACCTACTACCCCTTCTTACCCACATCCATTGTGCCTGAGGGTCACCAGGAGGGAGGTGAGCCAATCTTCACACAGGCACACAGGATTCCTGGAAGAAAGGGGATTGAGACCCAACATGAGCCTTTGAGGTTCAAAGCTGTGAGAAGGCCTCTCCTGGGAGAGGGCATTTGACCAAAAGCTCCCCACCCAGAAAGGGGGTCTGGCCTGGGAACCAGGGCTGAAGACTACAGGTGAGTGGAGTGGCCAGGATGCCAAGTCTGGCTGCAGCCTCTCTGGTCCAGTCGCCGGTGTCACCTCCTTTGGCACAAAGACCCACGGTGGAGCACATGACCAGAAGGATAGGACTTCCTGTCTTCATCCCACACTGGGAAGTGCTGACTTGAGGGACCTGAGCTACCAAAGCAATCAGTGAAGGTGTCCTGGGCAGTGAGTGACAGCTCCTGCCATGCTGTGTGGGGTGAGAGGGATTTTGCCTCAGAGCCTCTCTGTGTCTGCAGAAACACCATGTGGTGACAGCTGCGCTGCGGGCATGGTTGGATTTCCACATTTCCTATTCTAGAAGGTAGTAACCAGATCGATCCTACCTCCTGCACCAAGGAGGGCTTGGGCCACTTGATCATCACAGAAGGGCCATTAGGAAGGACGGACTTTTACTCAATAAGCAGAAGACGCTATACTCTCTATTGGCCATATTCCTTATGTAAGAGAAATGAGAAATCTCCTCATTTTCTATCCCGGAGAAATGGGCATCCTGGTTACCTACCTAAATGTCCATGCACATAGATACCTTTAAACACATTTATGATCATGCACATTTGTACATGCACACATAGACACACACAGAAGCACACAGAGGGGCACATACACACATCCACATATGCACACATGCATAAACACATCACACACACACACACGTACGCACACACAGATGCAGACACACACTGCCCATGTTTCTTAATGTCTTGGCAAGAAGAGGTCTTGCTTTTTGTGCACCCAGCTTTTCTTCCAAGTTTGGGTTCTTGGAAAGGGATTACAGCTAGAAGATGGGGGGTGGGGAAGGAACAGGGGAGTGGCAGACCATGTGGAGAGAAGCTAATTTGTTTCTGCAGTCGACAGATGGGGTGAGGACAAATTACACAGTGGGTATTAAAACTCCTTTCTAAATTCAACAATATTTGCAAACTGATCTGAGCCCCCCAGAAGCAATAAGAGAAAGTGTATAATCTGAGCTGCAATTTCAACCTCTCTTTAAGGTGAGACTATTTAAAAATCTGTAAAGCATGCATGTGTCCCTGGGTAAATATTGGCCACAGCCTAATCGTCATCACTAGGAAAAAATTATAGATACATCATGGCTGTACAGAGAAGAAAGCTTTCTGCCACAGATGGATATGAGAATGTGTAGATGTTCTAAAAGTACTAAGTTTTTGGTCATTTTTGGGGTCGTTGTAAAAACAGTATGTTTGTGGTAGGAAATTTAGACAAATGTATTAAAAGAATAAAACTTCCTCCACTCAGAGAGAATGGAGTGTTATTTTAATTTATTTTAATTTTATTTTTTTAGGGAGGGAGAATGCACAAGGGGGTGGGACAGGGGAAGAGGGAGAGAGAGAGATTCTTAAGCAGACTCTACACTCGGTGTGAAGCCTGACTCAGGGCTTGATCCCACAACCCTGGGATCATGACTGGAGCCAAAATCAAGAGTTGGACACTCAACCAACTGAGCCATCCAGGCACCCGGGTGTTATTTTAAATATGTATTTATCACTACGAACATTTATCTCAGTGCATATATATCTATATTTAGATACAGCTATCTATATATACACTTAAAAATATTGTTTTATAGTCTATTTTCTCACTTGCCAATAGACGCGAAGCATTTTTAATATTATTCAAGTAACCAAAACGACAATCTCTGCAAGCACAAGCACACAGATCTTCTTGAGATTTCAGAATGCTTAGCAAAGAGAACCAATGGGCTGCTACCCCCCCCAACTTTGTCTAAGCTCCCCCACTCCCAGAAAGGAGTGGGCGGCCATGGTGAACTTGGATGTTCAGCACCCTCAGAACATGTGTGCACATCTGGAAGAATGGTTACAAAGATTAATGTCATGCTCAGTGTCAGAACTCTCCCTGACATTTCCTCAGTTTATCCAAACAATTTAGGGGAGCCCTCTGGGGATTAGGAACCACACTCTGCAGTGCGAGGCCAACACTTAACCTCTTGAATTCTCATTACCCTGGAGACCTGCGTGCAAGTTTTATTCTTTAATTGCTAAAACAATGAGGTCGTGTACAAAACCAATACAGCAAGGGCTTGGAATAGCTTAAGGCAAGAATGCAAAAAAAGGAAAATCTGGACACACTGGGCCGAAGGGAATTATAATATCTTTAAGCAGGGTTTGAGATCCAGTACAAAGTAGAAACTAAACGATACAGAAATTAGTGTTTTTGGTACCATTATGTGTGGTAAATAGAATCATGAACAAAACAAAGCGCTTCACGTGTGACTCGGAGAATATTTGGTACTTTCTCCACCCTTGCCGACTGAGAGTTAATTTGGTTTCAAACCAGTTAACTGCTATTTAAAAATTAGTTCTCTTTATGTATAATGCATGTCATGGAACTAATGTATCTTCCATATTGCTCTGGCTGCCAGGGGGCTCAGGAACTCAAATTACTCTATAGGTCTGGCATATCTGTGTCGTAATATTTTCTCTGGTTTTGATTTTCCCCCCTGATCCTGGTTTTTATCTACTTAGATTTTTGTTTTATTGCATGTATTTCTTATAAGCCACCTCAAATCTTTTGTTAGATAGATTTGTAGATCAAAACAACTTGGATTTGTGGTTCAGTTTAAGAAGAAATGAACATTTCGGTTTGGTTTTGGAGTTCAGCAAATTAGTGTGATTAGCTCTGATTTGAGGTTTACAGTTCTATTACGTTAAAGTCCTTGGTATTTAATACATCAAAGGGCCCGAGGGCTTGCACTTAACCTCCTGCGTGTTAACACTACACAGTGCATCGCATGTCTGTTTCCAATGATTCTGGGGTAAGAAGCTCTTTGAGATTCTATCCTGGAATCTTGCTCACCCATTAGGCCTGGCGGGACGAATGTGTGAGCACCAACGTTCAAACACAGATGCAATGAAGAGTTTGCAAAGGAAACTGACCACACACATCCAACTATTACTCTGCATTTTTGCTTTTAAAGAAAGGAAGGCCCAAGTCTTCTGTCTGCAAGAGGGTACATATACTCTATTAGGATGTGGTCACTTCTCATGATAGTAGCTCCAGAGTCATCCACCAAGGTGACACCGAGACAGTCTTGCGTCCTGCACCTGTGCGCCTTTTCAGGGGCAGGCACCTTCCCACCAGGGAATGGAGAAGGTCTGGCACAAGAGGGAGCAGAGTGTCTCTGAGAAAGAGGAAAGGGCAGAAACATGGCTTAGGCCTCCAGAGCATGGACTCTCCACACAGCCATGGTGGGCGCTCCAGAGCTCCTCGGACTCCATCGAAGACCACTCATTTATACGGACTCCAGACAGAGGCTGTTTGTGGTGGTGGAAGCAGACTCTCACCTTGACCTTGGCAAACTCTGTTCCGTCTCCATGTCCCCACTGTCTTGCAGACCCAACAGAGAGGGAGGAAACTGAGAGAGGGAACCCGTATATTTTGGACCTCTGCTTTTTTTAAAGACCGTGTTTGCCATTTACCAGCCTCCTTGTTTATTAGCCGCATGGCCTTGGGCGAGCAGTGGCGTCATCTCACTGAGTCTCCCATTTTCCTCATCTGGAGGTGGAAATGATGTATTTAGGGAGCTAATGAAGCCTAAATTTGGGGGTTCCCCCTTTAGCATGGTCTCCTCTAAAGCCCGGCAGGGAGCCCTGACGATGTGTTCACATGTTTTGGTAAAACTTGAGAAGTAAGATATTTTGATGACCATTGTAAGGCCTCTTGTCTCTTTCCACTCAATCTTCTCTCTGCCACACTTGGCCAAGGTCATTTTGGGGATCCGGCTAAGGTAAAGATGACGTGGGCAGCCTTTGCCCAGTGTTTAGTGGAATATATTTGTGCAGCTGCTTTTTTAGAGTAGAAGTGGCTTCCCCAAATACTCCTACCTCCCCACGAATATTTCTACCTGCCCCTGGACAGTCCTATCTCAAAAGGCCAGGGGTCTTGGAGTGGAGTTGTAAGGTCAAAGTGCATCCCCTAATCTGAAAGTTGCCTAGAGTGCTCTGTCCCAGAAGTTTGTGGGTGGTGGAAAAGAAACAAGGTTTAACATGTATGAAGGCAGAAGCTAGTCTGGGGAAGATACTTCCAACCACCAGCCATGTAGAATTATAAATAGGAGGTTTGGTTTTTATAGATACCTAATTAAGATAGAAATTTGCTCTTCTTGGAAACATGCTCCATAATGAAGCCTATACGATTATACACTCATCATTCCTTTTTCTCTTCTTTTGGTGGGAGTTGTGTGAAGTATCATTTATTAAATTTGTAGAGCACAGACCTCAAGCAGAACTATAAACAGCTGGTATGACCCTGTGTGAATCTGCATGTTTTGGATTTTACCTCTCAATAAAGAAATGCGTTGTACTCAACCACGCTAGAGGAAAGACAGAATTATCTTTCTATTCTCTCCATAGGAAATAATATTACCCTTGTCTTCTGAAAAAGCCAAGGCCCTAGTGGAGCCAAAATTGTAGGGATAAATGTATTATAGAGGAGTAAGGGGGTAGTTATTTAATTGAAAATACCATGTAACTTTTCGAACCTTCATGATCCTTGTGGTATCCATCAGTTTTTTCACAGGTATGTGTGGCTGTTTTTCCCACACTAAATACATATTGACTTGTATAACCTAATTTTTCTTTGTAATTTGGTAAGCTCCGGTCTCTCTAAATCTGAATCTTCTTTTGCAAATCGGCATAGTTGCACACGCTTTGCAAGCAGATGGGAGATGTTCTTGTGAGACTTGTATAGATCGCTCCCCTTTCCAAGGATCGGGCTGCTTCCAAACAGCAGTTATTATTATGATTATTACCACAAAAGATACTGCAGGGCAGTTGTTATTGTCGTTGTTGTTTGTTTAGTTCTGTTTTCTCTAGGAGTTTGGGGAAACCCTGCCCTATTTCTAGTGTTTTAACTAAAGGAAGCCATCTCCTTGGACTTTAAGCACATTGACTTTTAGTGCATCTACCTGGGAAATACCGTAGTTCAGTGCTAACCTGCACCAGACATTATGGGTTTTGTTCATGCCCATCTATCCTCCTTCGTTCTTTTGAGAAAGGTTCCTCTCCCCACACCAGCCTTGTGCTTCCAGCAGAGCGGCCCGTGTTCCCCAGGAACCTTCCTACCCAGCTGGCTACAGTGATTGACGCAGATGGAAATAATCATTGCTTTTTCTTGAGATTTTTGATCTGGAGACTAGAGAGAACAAGTCTTAAATCTCCTATGAGAGAAAATCTTGGAAATGTGCACCTAAGAGTTTCTGGTGGCCATTTTCCCAGCCACAACCTGTCTGAGAGAGTAAAGTCACAAAGGAAAAAAGTAGAGGTGTGCCAGGTAGAGAAGCAAAGGTCCAACTCACTGGTTCTTGTGGTCCCTGAGGCCCAGGTGACTCTACCTTCTCCCAGTATTTGTGCTCATCTGATCATTCTCCATTTTTACCTCAGCGAGAGCTGGCTTTCAGATGGGACTCCTGTCAACCTACACCCTACTAGAAATAGGCCAGGCTATACAAAGATTAAGACTCAGCTTTGAATCATCTCTATCTTTTGTTTTGTTTTGTTTTGTTTTTTAACTTTCACTTTTGAGAGACAGAGAGAGACAGAGCATGAGGAGGGAAGGGGCAGAGAGGGAGACACAGAATCCATAGCAGGCTCCAGGCTCCGAGCTGTTAGCACAGAGCCCGACGCGGGGCTTGAACTCATGAACGGTAAGATCATGACCTGAGCCAAAGTCAGACGCTTAACCAACTAAGCCACCCAGGAGCCCCATATCTTTGATTACATCAAAGTGAGCTACTGTCACAGCTTGCCAGAAACTAAAGAAAATCCTCTAAGAAGGAAAGTAACACTATCTGGGGCCTCTGGGCAACTTTTTTTAATACAAAATTTCCAGTACTCAATCAAACATCAATCAGGCATGCAAAGAACAAGATCCCAAGGAAAAATGAATAATAGAAGCAGACCCACAGGTGATGCAGATATTGGAATGATCAGGAGTGGCCTTTAAAAATTGATATTAATGTATTCAAGAAGATAAATGGCAAGATAAAAATTTTCACCAGAGAACTAGAATCTTTAAAAGAGAATCAAGTGAAAAATTCTAGAAATGAAAAATGTAATAATTGAAATGAAAAATATAAGTGATGGTTCTAACAGCATATTAGACACAGCAGAAGAAAAATTTAGTGACCTGAAAGATGGGTCCATAGAAAATATCCAGAATGAAATACGAGGTGAAAAGAGTAGAAATACAGAAAAGAACATAAAACGTGAAAACCGTGCAAAGGTCTTACCTACCTGTACCTGGTGTGCTAACAGGGTGGGAGACAGAATGAGACAGAAGTAATCTTTTAGAGGATAATGACTAAGCATTTTCAGAAGCTGATGAGGGGTGCCTGGGTGGCTCAGTCGGTTAAGCGTCAGACTCTTGATTTCGGTTTAGGTCATGAGCTCACAGTCGTGAGATGGAGCCCTGTGTCGGGCTCTGTGCTGAGTATGGAGCCTGTTTGGGATTCTCTCTTTCCTTCTCCTTCTGCCTCTCTCCTGCTTATGCTCACTCTTTCCAAAAAAAAAACCTGATGAAAATGTTACATCACAGATTCAAGAATCACTATGGTCCCAAGCAGGACAAATATAAAGGAAGACGCATCTTGGTACCTCACAATAAAAGTGTTGAAAGCTAAAGGGAAGACATTTTAGAAACAGGAATAACAAAATGGCGCTTCCCCAATGAAGAAGCAAACTAAGGCTGGACCTGAAAGAACGTAAACCAGAAGATAATAGAATAACACATAGAGCGTTCTGGAGAAAACTGTTGTCAGCACGGTGCTTTGATCCAACGGAAGTATCCTTAAAAACTGAAGCTGAAGACATTTCCAGGCAGACAACAGAGAATTTCCTGTCAGAAGACTTGTACTAGAAGAAATATTAAAAGGAGCCTTTTCAAGGAACATCAACACCATCAATGCCAGAAAGATGCACAGAAACACAGGAAGGATTGACAGGCAATGGAAGGGTAAGTCGATAGGTAAATCTGGATGAAGGTGGACTGTATAAAATAATGATAACAGTACTGTCTTGTGGGGTTTAAAATATATGCAACATCAAAATATTTGGCAGCAATAACATAAATTCAAGGAGGGTAAAATTAAGTATAATTTAAATAAACTAAAATAAAAAGATTTTCATGCCATTATTCATAAATGGTAAAAATGCTACCTTTGTTAGGTTTTAATTAAGTCAATGACGCCTATCATAATTGCTAGTAAGACTCCTAAAAGAATAGTACAATAATGTAAACTGACAAGGTAACAGAGCATAAAATTTACATAATAATAATAGTAGTGAAGGGTTAATAGAAAAGAAGGCAAGAACGTCAAGCGAGAAGACCATAGAACAGATGGAAGAAATAATTTGATGGTAAAATCTACACCTAAATGAATTACATTAAAAGTGAATGAAGTAAATATTCCCATTGAAAGTCCATGATTATTAAACTAAGATTAAGAAGCAACAACTATATGCTGCTTACAAGAGACACATCTTAAATATAAGGACCCAGAAAGGTTGATCGAGTAAAAGGATAGAAATAGACAGGGGCCCCTAGGTGGGTCAGTCAGTTAAGCGTCTGACTTCAGCTCAGGTCATGATCTCGTTGTCTGTGAGTTCAAGCCCCGCATTGGGCTCTGTGCTGACAGCTCGGAGCTTGGAGCCTGCTTCAGATTCTGTGTCTCCCTCTCTCTCTGCCCCTACCCTGCTTGCATTCCATCTCTCTCTCAAAAATAAACATTAAAAATTTTAAAAAACATTAAAAGACATAAGAGACTCAACTACAGAGAACAAACTGAGGGTTGCTGGAGGGACGGCGGGTAGCGGGGATGGGCTAGATGGGTGAGGGGCACTAAGGAGGACCCTTACTGGGACGAGCACTGGGTGTTACACGTAGGGGTGAATTGCTGGATTCTACTCCTGAAATCATTATTGCACTATATGCTAACTAACCTGGATGTAAATTAAAAACAAACAAAATACGAAGAAGAAGAAGGAGACTGACCATGCAAATGTAGCTGAGCTATGTTATCAGCAAAGGAGACTTTAAGGCAGGAAACGTTACCAGAGATTCTTTATCGTGATGATAAAATGCAAACACAACGGAGACACAATGGCTTTAAATGTGTATGCATCTAGTAAGGAAACTGTAAAAACTGATAAAACCCAAAGTAGAAAGAGACAAATGGGAAACCACAGTGGGAGATCCTCACACAGATTCCTCACCTGTTAATAGAACAAGCAGACAAAAGTCCGTGAAGGCAGAGCAGATGTGAAGAACGTGATGAACAAACTTGACCTAGAACACCACACCCACCCGCTGCAGCGAACGTCTTACTTTCCTGTCTCAGAGTCTCTTGGCTCCGGTTTTCCTCGGTTGTTTTTTCTTTTTTTGCCGTTTGTATTTCCACTAGGTGCCTCAAATCCTTTGGAAAGGAGAAAGAGGGCCTGGAGAGAAATGAAAAACAAACAGATAAATTCAAGGGGGAAGTAGGAATTTGGGAGACCAAACACCCGGGTTCTCTTTCTGGTCCTGTCAGTCTTGGTTGTGTAAATTTGTAAATCTGGGAAAGACTCTTGAATGCTGAGAACAAACTGAGGACTGATGGGCGCGGGGGGGGGGGGGGGGGGGGGGGGGGGGGGGGGGGGGGGGGGGGTGGTGATGGGCATGGAGGAGGGCACTTGTTGGGATGAGCACTGGGTGTTGTTGGAATCCAACTTGACAATAAACTATTTATTAAAAAATATTTTCAAAACTAAATGCTGTATCTTGCATCCAAAAAAAATTTGTAAATCTGGATTTATGGTTCACATCAGAAAATAGGGGCAATAGTTACAGCTTTACTGGGTCCTGGTGAAGCTCCGTAGAACAGTACGTGTAAAGTGCCTGCCCGAAGTGCGCATGCTCTCTGTCGTAGCCAGCACTATTGTTTTTATTAACACTACACTTGAAGAGAGCAAGTCTTTTAAATGATGAGACTGAACTTGAGGCAATTTGCTGAGCCAGCGTTTTTGCCTGCTTGTGTCTGAAGAACAGGAAAGAAAAATGGATCAAGCTGGCATTTTCTCACAGCTCAGCTCAGCGAAAAGCTGTAAAAACAGGCAGCAGGTGCCCCTGGGCAGGGCAGGGAGGCAGCCAGGATGGTACCGCAGAGGAGGGTCAGCAGGGCGGGGGAGGGAGCTCACAGCAGAGCCACCAGGGCCCTGCTAACAAGGTCCTTGCAGGATGTCCTTAACTAAGTCCCTTTGGACCAGGACCAGAGAGACCTGCCTTTCTCCGAATCACATCGTGGAAGCTTTAAAGTCTGTTCCAGCGTTGGAAGTTGGAATGGGCTCCTAATCGCCGTCCTCACAGGTAGAGTGGTCACATCCTGGTGGCCTATGACGTGTGGAGGCTAGGGCCAGGCATTCCACCTCCATTTTCTCTGAGCTCTCAGTCGTCCAGATCAAAACTGAGGCTCAGAGAAGTTAGGCAACTTGTCCAGGGTCACACGGTTGAATAATGATAGAACTGAGGTTCGACTATTTATGTGTCTGAAACTGAGATGATTCAACTGCTCTTGTCACTAATGCACCATGTGTCACACGGTCATTCTTACACAAGACAAGAGTCTGCTATATCATTATAAAAAGCATAATACATCCAACCTTTGGCGTGTACCTTCTATTCATCCTTCAAAACCCTAGGTCAGTGGGAAGCCTCTGTGAAATCTCTTCTGGTGCTCCAACTCCATCATCTCTCTGTGAGATGAGTCACCTCTGCCCCCACACCTTTTTCTGTTGTTCTTTTCATGCTGTCCAGAATCATCAGTTTTGTGGGGCTGGAGAGTTCTCATTTGTCTTATTGAATCTGGATCTGCAGATCCAGTCCTAGACAAAGCCCAGAGTAATCAAGACAGAAAGTCAGCACATGCATGACTTTATGAGAGTGGAAAAAAAAGAAATGAACTTCACTCACCAAAGGTATATCTAGTCCCTACTATGTGCCACACACTTCTAGCTAGCAAGGAATAAAGCAGTAAACAAAACAAAGTCTCTGTGCTCACGGAGATAACACTCTGGGGAGAAACAAGCAATAATTGAGTACACAGGTGAATAAACAACAAAACTGCTCTTTGTGAAAAGTGTCACTTCTGGGACCCAGGACTGTTCAGACGGTTAAAGACTCCTACCTTCAGGCAGAGGGCTGCCGTAGCAAGAGAACTCTTGGTATTATTTGGAATTGCATTTAAAGTGTAGGCAAAGGTCTTCCGCGTCCTTGATCCTTTTGTGCTCTAAAATCTTTCGTGGCATTGCAATCCAAGTAAACAAAGCACAGTCCTATTATAGAAGAGGGTAGCCAGCCCCCAAACACCTAGGACCGGGACAGTAATACATGGCGCTTATACCTCCGCTTCCTCCTACTGCTCTTAGGGCAGACATTGTTAATGGATCATGACTCCCCTCCACCCCCCCACCCCCACCCCCACCCCCGCCCCCTCAGCACTCCAGGCGGCCACAACCAATCAACCCAAACTGGGGCAAAGGTGAAAGTTCTGTGTGCTCCCAGCCCAGGGCGTGACGTCTCCCTTCTCGTTTGGGGTGGGGAGTCGAGTGCTGGGGCAACAGCTTCATGGGAAACCAAATCCCTGAACCGATCTTGGCAATGGCACTTAAAAAAGAGAAGACTGAGAAGAATTGCTTTTCAAATATTTGGTTTCCAAACATATTTATTTGCAACTCCGAGTCTACTGACCATATGCATTACATCTGTTCTGCATGGAGATTCCAACAAGGTTTATGATTTATTAGCTTCAGAAAATGCATCTCTAGGTAAATCCACACGGCGATGCCAGTGAACAAAGCGTCGGTCTCGTGAAGACACATTTCCCCCTCTCGAGAGTCTGGGTATCCGGGACCCCTCACCACGAGCAAATCCCATTACCCGCTGAAAAAGAAGAAGAAATAAAGCTCTGTTTGGAGTTGCAATTCCTTTGCGTGAGTTATGCACCCGTGCTGATTTAACACAGCCTGCGGAGCTTTCACAGCTCGGCAGAGGCAGTGTGGCTCTCCCGAGGCCTTTCAGGCTCCAGTGAGCTTGCCAGGCCCTCTTGGGTGGCCCCTTGTCTGCAGCTTCCTGTGAGATACATGGCCTTTCCCTTCAGCCCTTGAACTTCCTCTGGGGCGTCCTCTGCCCTTTGCCCCTGGCTGCGCACAGCCTGTCTTGTGTTGGGCCCTTACAGCTCGGCCCCAGTGTGGAGGGAAGGGGGTGGGAACCGCCTGTCACTGTTCTAGGCCAACGCTACCTGCCCAAAGCACACAGGCATCTAGACCATCCTTGTTCCCAATTTTCTCATCTGTAAAATGGGAATGAAAGTAATGTTTCATTGCTTGCCACCATGACTTGATGAATTGATTCGGGTCACTCATTCAGCTCATTGGGGACTTGCCCATAAGTGATGGGGTGCTATGGACCTGCATCTGTGGGGGCTGACTTATCTAAAGGTCACAAGAAGCCAGTAGACTGGGCTCTCATGCATTGAGGGGATTGGAATCATCCCCAGGACCTCGTCAGACTGCACATTGCCTGACCCCACGCACAGAGTCTGGTTCCAGCAATCTGAGATGATTACCAGCACCCTGGGTAGTCTGGACCTGAGGTTTATTGACTATTCTTGAGAATAGAATAGAATAGAATAGAATAGAATAGAATAGAATAGAATAGAATAGAATAGAATAGAATAATAGAATAGAAAGAATAGAATCGAATCTTGCCTCACTTTCCCAGAGGAGGAAATGGAGAGGTATAATGGCCAGTCCCAGGCCACAAAACAAGGAAGTAGCAGAGCTAGTATTTGAACAAGGCCTGACTGACTCCGAAGCCTTGTCATACATCACATTTGGGGGTGTTTCTGTCGGACAAAAGGCCCTGCTTGCAGAGAGTCACAGAGAGTCCCCCTGCTGCCTCCCGTGAAGCCCGCCTCCCTTTAACCACATCGTCATCATCTCTTTCCACAGCAATCTTTGCCCAAAGAGAGCATGGCGTCCGGAGAATATGCCGGCCACTGTCGCTCACCGCATGACCTTGGGCAGCTGCCGACACTTCCCCCATTTGCCAGCCCACCCTTCTCTTTCCTGCCAGGTGCCTTGCTAAGCTGCCATAGGGACTGCTTCAGGGGGCTCCCGTGGCCCCTGGCCGACTGCTGGGGTCCGTGAAAAGAGAACCCAGCAATAGCAGGAGATCGGAGGGCAGGTGGGCAGAGTATTTTCTCCCAGCTTCCCTCTACCAAACGGGCCACGGCTTTAGTTGGGCGGCCCTCTCTTCCAGCTACATACAGGTCTCTTGGGTTATGGAAACCACCCCCTCTGCTGCCCCTCCAGTCTGGGGTCTCAGCAGCTCTCCACTGCTCCACCTTGGCTCCCCTTGTAAGTAGCTCCCTGAGTAAACCTTCCTCAATTGCCCCATTTGAGTGGCCATCTGCAGGGCCCTGACTGACACACCCGCCTTCCTCATCTGCCCCGACCCCGTCTGTGTTTGCAAATAAAAGCTTCCTGGAACGCAGCCGTGCCCACGTATCTACGCACTGTCCATGGCTGCTCTCACTTCAGAGCGGCAGGGTTGAGTAGTTGGGACCCAGACTGGACGGCCCCCGAGCCTAAATTTTTTTTTTCCATCTGACCCTTTATAGAATGTTTGTCAAATCCTGAACCCCATCATAAGGTACGGTGGTTGTGAGCCCTCCACACAGTGCCTGGCACATGGTAAACTGTCGATAAGGGCTGGTTCGTCTCACTGGCGTTTAGTGGCAGCAGCTCCCGGTTCCTGAGCCAGGAAGCTTGGGAGCTGGAAGGAGGCGGGGCAGATACCATCTGCTTTAGAGGATGATGGGTCACAAAATCCTTTGAAAAAGCAAGCTCTCCTGGTAGCTTGCCACTTCCTGGGCAGGAATCTGCTCTTCCTGTTCTTCCTCTCAGCACCTAGCTGGGGGCTCCCAGCGGAGTCAGCATCTATAAATGTTTGCTGTTGGATGAATGAATTCAATTAACCACCCATCAATTGGGCTGGAACGTTGCAGAGACCCAGTGTTTATGCAAATCAGAGTCCTCCGGGGATGCTGCAGCTGTCACCAAGTCTTAGCGGCTTTTCTACCACATTGATTTCCCAAATCCACTGCCTCTACTCTCTCCTCCCCGCCACCGCCACCACCGGTTTCCTTGGTGGCCTTCCCACATTCAGGGTCACCCCCTTCAAATGACCTCCAGGCAGCCTCGAAATCATCTTTCTAACACGTAAATCTGATCATGCCCTTCCTGTTCTGAAAACCCACCCATGGTTCCCCGCTGCCTCTAGGATTATCTCCAGATTCCTCAGCACAGCATCCCAGGCCCTCCCCCTTCGGCCCCTGAGGAGCCGTCACTCGTCACCTCTCACTTCTCCCTCACGTTTGCTCCACATGATGCTCCAGGTCCCCCAGTCTTTCCAGGCCCCCAGACACACCGGGCTCTCCCCCGCCTCCTCCTGGAGTGCCCATGACCCCTCTGCCCCACACCAACTCCTACTCGTTATTCAGTGCTTATCTTGGGCTCACCTCCTCCGGGACCCAAATTGCTCTCCTGCAAGCTGGGCTAGGTGTTTCTTCAGATCACCCCTCCCCCATTAACTTGTGCTATTCTCTTTGGAAACTCATAGGTGACAGTATACCTGTTGCCCTCCCTAGGCTGTAAACTCCAAGTGAGCAGGTCCTATGTGGTGGCCCCATCCTGCCTGCAGGACACAATGGATTGGCAGCCTGTGGGAGGCGCTCCCTCCATCACTCGGGCCCCCTCTTTCTCTTTGGCATATTGTGCCCTGAGTGTGTGTACCCAAGTCTTCAGTCCTTCAGAAGGTATGGCACTCATTCATTTGGCGTGAGCAGAGACACACGACTTTACCAACTTTACGCCTAAATATTTGAGAGCCCCAAACAATGGCTGGATTGAAAGCCATTTTATTTAGACACTAAATCCAAACACATTCTTCCAAAGACAAGCAGCCACTCATTGGAATCCCAGACAATCTGAGTGTCGTCTCTGCCAGTCCAGCCCCTCATGTTGATGGGGCAGGTGGGGGTCGGCTCTGGAAATCCAGCTTTGTTCTGAGGACGAGATGACAGCTCACCCTTCAGAGACTTTTGCTTTCCTTTGTCCATGAAAGACCATGTCAACTACTGCAGAACTACAGACACACATAACTTGGGTGCCTGGAAAATAATATCATCCCTTGGTGAGGGTCAGATGACTTCAGGGTCCATGGAAGAATGGTGAAGGAGGGAAGCGGGCTATGGTGCCACAGAGCAGGAAGGGTCAGAAGCTGGGGTCTGGGGTGGTGGTCCCTTCCAGCCTTTGGTACTGGGGTCTTTCACAAGAAACCAGTAATATGGGTAGCTCAGTTGGTTGAGTATCTGACTTTAGCTCAGGTCATGATCTCACCATTCGTGGGTTCGAGCCCCGCGTCGGGCTCTGTGCTGACAGCTAGGAGCCTGGAGCCTGCTTTGGATTCTGTGTCTCTTCCTCTCTCTGCCCCTCTCCTGCTCGAGCTCTGTCTCCCAAAAATAAATAAATGTTTAAAAAAAAAAAACCTGTAATATGGATTTTTATAAGAAATCTTCTGTATTTTTTAAATTAATTTATCTTGAGAGAGAGAAAGAGAACAAGTGGAGGAGGGACAGAGAGAGGTGGGGGACAGAGGATCCAAAGAGGGCCCTGTGCTGACAGCAGAGATCCCAGTGTGGGGCTCAAACTCACGAAGTGGGAGATCATGACCTGAGCCGAAGTCAGATGCTTAACTGACTGAACCACCCAGGAACTCAGCTCCTGGTTATTTAATATGGGCAATAATTCAAACCCTTCAAATCCCAAAGGAGATCAGACTAATGCCCTCTTCTGGTTGAATTCAGGCTGCTCAACCTGGGTTTATAACTGGTCTTCCTGGACCACTTTACACTTGGTTTCCCCTTTAATCCTCTAACCGTCCATGAGACCTGCTTTTTTTTTTTTTTGGTTGCACCCATTTCACAGATGAGGAAACTGAGGCTAAAACCCATGTGCCCAGGGCCACTGGTAAAGAGTGGATGGTGATTCAACCCCAGCCCCCTGATTCCACAGCCCCAGTCACACCAGCTCCCCTGGGCCCTTTTCCTGGTGGAGAGTCTGCCCTGGGGTCTCAGGCGTGGAGGGTGGACTGGCGCTCCAGAGAGCTCCGCTCAGCTCCCTGCCTGCATTCAGGCCGGAGGACCCCTTTGTGCGAGCTCAGCATCTGGTTGTCAAACACGGGCTGGCTCAGATCCACCATCTGGCTCCACTTGAGTAAAGGGCACTTTAAACATTACAGGCAGCGAGCGGGGCAGGCCGGCCCCGAGAGAAGCTTCAAGGCCTGCAAACAGAGGACGTCAGCCTGACTTCCACCGAGGCAGGTTCAAGATGAAAGGGGGTGATGGGTGGGTCCCACTCCATCTCACCTCCCTGCGTCCGTCTGTCCGTCCGCGTGTTCAGCTATCCGTTTCCCCGGACGTCCCTTCCTTCTCTTCCTGTCTCCCCTCTGCCTGCCCTTCCATCTCGCTCTACCCCTCCCTCGTACATGCCCCACCCCTGCCTGGCCCTTCCTCTGTCTTCCCTGCTTCCATCTCTCTTGGCCTTTTCTCCCCTTCTCCGGTTCTTGCCACCTCTCTCTCATCTCAGAGCAATACGCGTCCACCTTTTACTCCTGACATCCTTCTGAAACGCTCCCACAAAACACAAATCAAGAGACGTCCCTAACAAGCACCAACCGCTTTGTTCCAATAGACCTTTTGTCCTGGGGGAGGGATATGCAAATGTCTAAAATAGACTCTCTCTCTGACAGATTCCCGACTTGGAATCCTGTGGCAAGTTAAGTATTTTTCCAAACACAGCGAAGCTGGTGTTAGAAGGCTAATGAACCCAGCTAAAAGTAGCTTCCATCTGCAAGTCACTAAAATGTTCTGTTGTTTATTCTCCACCATGACTTTATTTCTCCACAGCCCTCTCCTCCTACACACACACTCTCACACCCGTACGCTCACACACATTTGCGTATGCAGACGCGTGCGTGCCCACACACACACACACACACACACACGTGCACCCATTTCCTCGTTGCAGTTTCTTTGGAGAGAAGTCTGTACCTTAGCTCTCAGGCGGGGTTATTTCTCCCACGTCCCCAGGAAAAGGCTTTGATGAGCACCTTCTGCATTCCAGGTGACATTTTTACCTGGGCTCTGAAACTGCCAAGAAGGTAGTTGTCCAATCATGCAGGTAAGGAGCCTGCAGGTCACAGCTTAAGTTCACAAAGTCGGTCTAGCCTTGAACCCCAAGTAGTGATGTCCACCTCGTGGAAGTCTGGAGAAATCTGCAGGGAATTTCCCACCCCTTGAAATAAGCTTCCAAAGACTCCCTTTGACAAATGCATGGAGTGCTACACCCCAAACTATTTCCCCACCTCTCACAAGCAACGGCAAGAAGGAGAAATTCATCCAAGTCTTAGTTTCCACATGTCCATTGTTTCTTCTCATCCTTACACAGCCCTTTCACTGTGGAGGGGGTAATTACTGTGCCCATTTAGCAGACAGGTAAGCTGAGACTTAGGAAGGTGATGTGATTTTTCCAAGGTCCTCAGTTGGTTAGCAGAAGGGCAGAGGCTAGATTCCCTGTGTCCTGTGCCTTCCCGTGGAGGTGCATGTTCGGGTTACAGTGAAAACACCATAAGCAGTGGTGATTTTCTGGAGCGATACACCAGATAATTTAAAAGATCTAGTCTTGTCATCTGCCTGCATCATCCACTTGATCTTTGGCCCCGGTTTCCACATCCCTCAAATGGAGACGACAGTTGTCACAAGGTTTACTACCCGGTGATGTGGGGTCACAGTACACCATGTCTGAAGATTTTTAGGGAGAGCAATAAGATAATAGATGCAAAAAATGCTTTGTAGCACCTACAAGGTAAGAGATCAGTTTTTAGACCCAGTGCCTGCCTTTAGAACTTACACTCCAGAAGAGAGAGAGCAATGCACACACTTGCTACCCACTCCTGGTCTGTGGCAGACATTACAAATCGACTACTGCACTTCAACCAGGCATCTCCAATTGACTTATATTGAAGGGAAAGGCACAGGCTATTTGCCATCCTGGCTAGAGAAGGAGAAACAAACCTCCTAATCTGAGAGGCCACATTAAGTACCTTCTTGACCCCACAGAAACCTCTGCTTCTATAGCACCAACCGCCAGCTTCATCTTTGTCCCCCATTATCTTTCCTAATCCTCCCGACAACCCTGCAGTCAGAGATGATCATTTCCATTTCCCACGCAAGTTTCCATGACGGCTGGGCTGCTTCCCCCGGTTCGCCCAGTTTGTAATTGCTGGAGCCCCTGCGGGAACCGGGGGCTGTCTGTCTTCCAAGGGCACACTCTCGCCACTGTTCCTCACTACCTCACCCAAACAGGGAGCTAGCAGCAAAGGCAGGCTCAGAGACTTCACCGGGGCCATCCACGGGGCTCTGGGAAAGCGAAAACACAGCCACCCCTTTTCCCGCCAAGATTTCTCATTCCTGCTGGAAACAGAGAGCCTGCCGGGCCCATCTCCTGGGAGAGGCGGCACACGCTATTTTGATATTGAACATGTGCCTGCTGGCCCAGTGATGGAGAAGCCTTCTACACATCTCAGAAATAAAACTCACAGAGTCGTTTCCATCTTGGCCCGAGCTGTGGGCACCGCCCCAGGAGGCCCTGGCTCTGCTAATTCTCTCATCAGCCTAATAGGAGAACAATCATCAGAGTCAGGATACAAATTTAGCTCCAGACGCTTTTTTGGGAACTCAGAGGGTTTGTGACTTATGGCTTCATTTTAAAGAGGAGCAGATTGTTGACGCGAACTCTGGGTAATTCTCATTTTTCTCGAGGAACCAGTTAAGGGGGAACCATGAGGTGGTGGCTGAGGTCCATAAGTGGCTAGAAAAATCCAGCAGACCAGTCGTGGGCTAACCTATCTATAATTAACTTACAAGTTTGTTTATTTAACTATCTCAAGTACAGACTCATTTAAATAGCATTAAAAATAAAAGATGAGCCCCAGGAACAGATGGGACAGAAGGATGCTCTTTGGTCCAAGCTTAGCAGGACACTACTGGAATGCGTGACTAGCCACTGACAGAGAGAACAGCCACCAGCAAGGCTTTCAGGAACACTCAACTGAAACAGACAGTGCGAACATGGCAAAACTGACCGCTCATGGGTGTGTTTGGTAGTAAAGTCAGCCAATCAGGGTTTGCGCTCCACATTTGCTGTGCACTCTTTGTGATCTTGTGCAGGTCACCTAACCCCTGAAACCGTCAGCTTCTCTTTCAGATAAGCAGTGGGAAAAGGTCGGCTGACATTGATTCCCATAGTAGCTACGCGGCAGGCATTGTTCACTTGTAACTACTCATTTCCATCTTAGGCTTGTGCTAGAGGTAAGTACTGTTATCCCCTTCCATCTTAGAGAAGAAACTGACAAAAATGCACAATGTAACAGAGCATGAGTATGGAGGCTGGGATTTGAAAGCAGAACCCTGGCCCCTATGTACACGACCACTACTTTCCTGGGCTTTGGGAAGAACTTAACAATGGGGATGTCCTCTAGGGTGATTAGGTTGTATCCTGTTTTGTTTCTTTGTCTTAGCCCAAGGGTGGCTTTCTGATGGCTAACGCACATTTTTCTATCTGATGGAAATAGCCTTTTGATTTTTCTCCTCCTGTCCCCCCTCCAAATATCAGTCAATACTGGAGAGAAAATAACTCTGTCTGGTTTATGGTGACAAGGTCAGGGCTCCTTTGGAGAACACTCGTCGGTGCTGTCTCCATCCCGGGCTGAGAAATCACGGCATTTATTTTAAGCCGAAACATTCTTATATTTAAAGCTTGTCATCAGGCTGAAGTTTGTTTATTGCATTCCATAATTATGATGAATATATTTTAAATAGAAAAAGATTTGAAATGTGGGACAGCTGCAAAAAATATGGTGTCAATCACTGAGAATCAATCCACATCTGGAGTTGGAACTTGGGTGGGAATGGCTTGTTTTGCATTTTTATGACCAGATGCATCCAGATTAGATGTACCTTATAAACTTCACCCAGACAACTGTCAGGGCCAATCAGCCTTAATTGAACGCGACATTTTCTCCACCAACCCACCCTGAGCCCAGGCCAAGAATCCCCCCTGTATCACGGGCCCTGTGCGAGCTCTGTTAGCCGTGCACACAGGATCTGTCAAACACAGGCCAAATTAAATACTGGACTTCGTTCCACAATGACTTCTAATTAGAGCAGAATGAAGGCTGGAGGGCTTCGAAGGCCCCCCTTGGTCCTGTCACTTGGAGACACAGGCGGGGTGGGGGGCGGGGGGGTGGGAAGCCAGGGTCCGCCGATGTGAGACCTACACTGTGATGTGCCCCGGGCATTGGGCGTTCGCTCTGGGCCAGTACTTCACATACATCCTCCCTCTTCGTCCCCCTGTGGGGATAATGAAATGGGTATGACTCCCCATTTGACAGGCCAGAAAACCAAAGTTCAGAGAGATGGATGGAGGGTCTGATTCTAGTTTGCGGGCCAGGAGAGCTTGAATATTGTCATCACTGGCCTGGCTGACTAATGATGGTTCTCAAACCCCTCTGCTGACATTTGGACCCATGGGAGACCATTTTTGATTGTTGCAGTGACTACCATTAGTGCCAGGGGCCCAGGAGTGCTAAACTCGGACAGAACCAGTTGGCAGGACAGAACCAAGGATTAGAGAACTGTCCCCTGAGTGTGCCAGCAGCACCCCGATTTACCGACTCTTGATCTGACCCCACCCAGGTTGGCACCCACAGTTAGGAGGTCGTTGATTTGGTGTGCAAATCAATAGCCTTTGAGAATATTTTCTTCTTCTAGACCTCAGACACATACATCCATGTCGATATACAACTAATGCATGAGTGCTACCGACCTTGGCGCAGAGGATGAGAGCGTATAGGAGGGGAGAAGGGAGGAGGATTCTACCTGTTCTTGGGAAATATTCAGTAAATACCAGGCTTCAAAATTATCGCCAAGTTCATCATTATCACTTCTAAGGTTTGCAGATCGCGGCAGGATTCTGCTACAGGTGTGTGTGGAAAAATAAAATCATTCCAATCCGCATTTCTACTCCCTAAGCTACAACCAAAGCAGCCTCACAAAAGAGTAATCAAGTATAGTAAGAATAATACTTGTCGCTATTATTGAGACAAGTGTCCCGGCTTGACGTGTCCCGGCTTCTAGGCCACGAGCTGGGCTCACGTCATCTCGAGTCTCAACAGCAATCCTGTGGTGTAAGGGCTAATCCTCTTGACGAGGAAACTGAGGCCCAGAGAGGTCAGTGACTGCCCAAAGTCACACAGCTAGCAAGAGGCAGAGCCAAATTTTGCATCTGCTTCCATTAACTGGACTCACTTTCTGAACCCTGAAGTTCAAGAAAATCGTAGCTGGTTTGGGTGACAAAATGCAAACCAAAGGTGTTGTTTTTTCCTAAAAGCACCTCGTGAACTGGTTGGAACCAGCATCCAAAATGAACGTTTGCTTAACTATTAAACCAGAGAGGGACTGACACATCAAACTCTTGGCAAGAACAAGCATAAATGGAAGTTCCTCTCCACCAGCACGCCTGGTTTTAACAAGTACCATCATTTGTATCTCGTTTTGGGTAACAAAGAGATTTTCACAAGTCAGAGGCCCAGGATTAAAGGAGGTTGCTGATCTGGTTACAACAAATTCTATTACGTAAAAAATTCTGTCTGACAGACGTTTTCATCGTCCCTTTTGCTGGCTGGGATCTGTCTTCTGTGAAACAGAAACGACAACAGCAAACAGTTTACAAGATGTTTTCCCCACCGAGGTTGCAAACTCAGATGCTGTAAGGGAGAGGAAGGGGTGATGTGGGACGGTGTGTAATAGGACGGGGTGAGGACTGTGGTAAACTGAGGGCCCTGTGCCAGGCCAGCGGCCACTCAGCTCCAGCCGCTTCTTTCATGGTGACATTACCCGGGCAGGTTTTTTGACCTCTCAAGAGAATATGGGATTTTAAAAAAAGTAATCTCTACACCCAATGTGGGGCTTGAACTCACAACCCTGAGGTTAAGAGTCACATACTCTTCAGACTGACTGAGCCAGCCAGCTGCCCTGAGGATGTGGGACTTTTATGTAAGGTCTCCAGCTAGTTGAAAGTTGGTAACACATTCAGATCTCTAAAGCTTATGTGGGACAAACCAGAAATGTCTGCGGCCTGAAGGAGCCTTTGAGCGGTACAACGTCTGGGGCCTCACACACCGTTGACTCTCAGGATGGCCCGGGGCGGGGGGGCACCGTGATGATCCTCATGTAACAGTGCAAGGAATGGGTTCAGAGAGGGCAAAACCATGGTGTTCAAAGCCACATGGCGGGCCTTCCTGCGTGATGCCGAGGCCAAGCATGGAGAACAGAGACCTGAATTCAAAATATCAAAAGCCTTTGACAAATGTCACGAGACCCTGTGCTATATTTGTTCAGCAAGCCAGTCCCGTCTCCAGCTTCTCTGAGTGTCTGCAATCTCCCTCTGCCTTTCTCCTTCTCAGGACACCTGCCGTCGGATTTAAGGTCCACTCACATCCTCCAGGATGAACTCCTCTTTAGGTCTTTAATTATGGCTGCAAAGATCCTTTGGGTCCCAGGGCTAGACCATCTTAGGGGGCCATCGTTCACCTACTACATATCCCTTCCCCGTGTTTCTGCTTCTAAAACTTGGATCGAGAGCAGGAACCCCAGTCCCCCTCACGGTGCTGGCAGCCCCTGTATCAAGTAGCCCCTCCCCAGGAGGGTAGAATCCCCAGGAGAGAGGGACCCCTCGCTGGGCCCCTTCTGCACCACTGGTGTCTTAAATGAGGGGCAAGTACGATGACAGTGGCTCCTGTGCGTTTCGCTAGAAACATCCTCCTGCACTCCCAGGGAAGAAAGCCAGGATGCTTTGGGAACATGGGATTGGGGGTCTCCTGCGGGGTGCACGGCCTGTCTAAAGACTTAGCAGAGAGAAGTACTCGACAGAGCAAAGTCACTTGCTCACATCTCTTGGCATCAAATGTCACCAGCCCAGAGACCAGGAATGGAACAGCTTATAAGTTTTAGCTTTAAGACTTGCACACGTGTGATATTGGTCTGACGAGAAAGTTCTCCTCTAGGGTCGTTCCTGTAAAAACATCAGAAGCGCCACTGGTTTTATAGATGGGGAGTGAAGGGGTCTTCCTTTCCTCTTTCCCACTGCACTGTGCACTCCTGCTAACTGAAGTGTGCCAGAAACAACCAACCCTCCAAAAAGTTCATCTTTAAAATAATAGGAGATTTTGGGGGGCGTCTGGGTGGCTCAGTGGGTTAAGGGTCCAACTTCAGCTTAGGTCCAGATGTCGTAGTTCATGGCTTCGAGCCTTACATCAGGCTCTGTGCAGACAGCTCAGAGCCTGATGCCGGCTTCAGATTCTGTGTCTCACCTTCTCTGCTCCTCCCCCACTTGCACTCTGTCCCTCTCTCTCTCAAAAATAAATAAACATTAAAAAAATTTTTAAATAACAGGAGATTTTTATTTTTGAGAAAGAGTGTCTGATCTGGGGGAGGAGCAGAGCGAGAGAGAGAGAGAGACGATCCCAAGCACATGGAGTGCGGAGCCTGACACGGGGCTCGATCCCAAGACCCTGGCATTGTGACCTGAGCCAATATCAAGAGTTAAACACTCAGCCTCTAAGTCACCCAGATGCCCCACAGGAGATTTTGAAATAGATGGAGAATATGCAGAGAAGCTAGCATTCTGGGAGATGGCCTCCGGGAATTTGGGCTCTCAAAATAAAGGAACCTCAGGGGAGAGTGGGCACAAAGTGGGCTTGCTGGCATCTGCGGAATTGGAGTGGGGGCAGAGCAAGGGTAAGGCAAAACTAGGTAAACTGGAAAGTGGGCACTGCTGCTGCCTGCAAAGCATTTTCACAAAGTTTGCTCATTTGAGCCTAAAGCATAGTTTTGGATTGATGGGGAAATCACGGAGGTCAGACCCAGGGTTGAAGTTCTACTAACTGTGTGACCTTGGGCAAGTGACTGGCCCTCTCTGAGCCTTATTGCCTTTGGCTGTGAAATGGAGATGAGAGCTGTGCTGCCCCTTCAATAATCATTTTATCATTTTATCTCTTAAACCAGGGAATGGACTGTCACTTTATGAAAGGACTTTTCACTGTATAAAGGGAATTGACACAGAACCCGTGAACTTGACCTTCCATCTGTAAAACCTGCAGTTTCTCAAGGCCATAGTATTGTGTGGACACAGGAGACGACCCCCCGCACCTGTAGAGCTCTCTCATCTGCATCCAATCCCCAAGCTTCAGTTTGCTCATCTGCAAAAGAGGGATGTCAATAATAATTGCCAGTTTTCTGCATTGTATCAAATTAACTTGGCAATTTCAATGCTTTTGTTAGTAGATGCAAGTAACAAAATCCTCAATCCAAATCCGGAGGTAGCTTTACATTTCTTTAAAATTTATGATCACAAATAAGAGGAAGGCCAGAGGTGCAATGGTGTCCAGGTGGGTGGGGTCAGTGGTTCAAGGGTGTCATCAGGACCACTGAAACTTCTGTCTCTCTGCTCTGCCATCTGTACCGATGGCCCCATCCTTCATTCTCAGGATGAAAACAAGATGGCACCAGGATCACACGCAAACATAGAAACAACCAGAAGAAGACTAGTACCTCTCTTGCAGCTCAGTTTTTAGGAGAGAGGAAACCATGCCCGACACAGGCGTGCCCTCCCGCCTACCTGGCGAGAGTTCGGTTCCCTGACCAGTCCGGCCCAGGTGCTGTCACGGCCCGTCGAGCTTGCCTGGAATTGGAGAGAGTCAGCCTTCTTGAAGCACATGGCTCTGCAGGAGGAGAAGTAACGAATCCAAAATAGGCTTCTCCTAAAAAGAAGAAGGGTATTTCCACTGGGCTCTCGCGGAAGCAGAACTTGAAGTGCTAAGAAAACACCAGCAGGAGAATGGAGAACGAGGAGAGGGAGGAAGACAGCCAACAAAGGGCGCCTTGTCAGGGCAATTGTCCCTGTGGCACCTGGAGCGTCGTCCACTGAGAACACACCTCGAGGTGCCCTGACCCCGGACTAAGGAAGCTATGGTGTCTCCCCACCAGCACCCCCTTC
Source organism: Hyaena hyaena (assembly GCF_003009895.1). Taxonomy (NCBI): domain Eukaryota; kingdom Metazoa; phylum Chordata; class Mammalia; order Carnivora; family Hyaenidae; genus Hyaena; species Hyaena hyaena. Next base: position 1,886,284 of record NW_024080734.1, on the reverse strand, counting down.
CTCCCTGGGTCGGGGCCACTTCCAGTGCCATGAAGCCGGCACTCTGGCTTGCCCTGAGTCCCAGCCTAGCAAGTTCTAGTTGGTAGGGAGAAGCGCTCAGGCAGAGGATTGCAGGTGCTTGCAGGTGGAGGTGAGCATCACGGGGCCGTGAGAGGTGTACCAACGGCATCTGAAACAGAGGATGGAGCCTGGGCCGGCAGCCGGCAGTGAGAGCTCTTTTTGGCCAAGGAAAAGAGTTGATCTTTTTAGCCTGACCAAGAGTAGGCAGCCCATCTCGACCCAAGCCACCAGATGTCCAGCAAGACACTCATCACTTGGAAAAAGGGCCAAGGACTTGCCTCATCAATGTAGACTGACAGATCTTTCTAGATCTTTCTCTCTTAGGAGTGTCCCGAGATCACTGGGATTCTAAGGTAGAGAAAATAAAACCATTACTACTTCTACCAGTGTGATGACCGCTGCTACTACTACCAGCAGCTCAAAGGCCCAGGAATTGAGCTCTACACGTGTTATCTTCTTTAATACTCACAGTGACCCTGGGTGGTAGGTAGTATTTTAGCCCCGTTTTGTAGGTGACTTGACAAAAGTCACAAAGTGATGGCTGAGAGATGAATTCAAACCCATGCCTGGAGCTGCTACTCTGATTCAGGGAGCCAGTGTGTTCATAGAAAGTACTGAGTAGGATGTACTGTTCCAATGAAATGCTCTTTTTAGCACTAGAGAGAGTCTCTGGAGGCAGGTGAGAGGACCCACTGTACGCCAGCACATCATGCCAGGCTCCTTCTGGGTTGGGTGCTGTATGTTGTATTGCCAGAGCATAGAACAGTGCCTGGTACACAGTAGGCTCCATAAATGTTGGTTGAATAAAGAAAAGTCTCCATAAGGGTTATCGGATTATTTCCTTTTGATGGATAAGGAAATGAAAATGGATAAAGCTTCAAGTAAAGGAAATTCAGAAGAAGCTGGGACTGAAACCAAGGTCTCTCTGACCCCAGGTTCTTTTCCACCACACTGTGGGATCTGTGGCCAGGCACTGGCTGCTGAGACCAGGATCACAGGGCCTGGCTGACTTTCCTGCATGGCTCAGAGCTTAGCCCCTAGCTCCGGCCGCTGCGCTGTCACTGCCTGCCGCTGGTCATAAAGGGCTCTGGTCGAGAGCGCTTGGGCCCAGGCTGACCGATGGGAATACGACATGAGCCACAAATCAAGCCACATGTGTAATTTTAAATTTTCTAGTAGTCACGTTAAGCAAGTGAAGCAAAACAGCTAAAGCTAATTTTATGAATATATTTTACTTCAGCTAATATATATCTAAATATAATTTCAGTGTATAATCAATGTAAAACATCACTTTTGAATTTTCTTTCTTCCTTTCTGTCCTTCCTTCTTTCCTTCCTTCCTTCCTTCCTTCCATCCATCCTTCTCTCTCTCTTTCTTTCCTTCTTTGGTATTGGAGATTTGAAATCCAGTGTGTAATAATTTTATACTTATAGCCTATCTCAATTTGGAGTAGCCATATTTCATATACGGCTAGTGGCTACCATGTTGGACTGGCTACCATACCGGATGATTCACAAAAATATGCTATGCACTCCCATGCAGGATCCACATGCACTAGGAAATCAAAGCAATATCAAGTACATGTTTCACATTACTAAGAACCAGTGTTTACTCAAGCAAGGGTACAGGAATCTGTAAAAAGCTAATGATGAGGTGTAAATGGTACCAATTTGAGTATATACCCTTTGACTCACCAATTTGAAATCTAGGATTTGATCCTAATGAAATAGCCGGGAAACTATGCAAAGATTTATGTATAAGGATATTCATCAAAGGGTTTGAATTAGCTTCCTCTTGCTGCTGTACCAAATTACCATAAACCTAGTGGCTTAAAACAACACAAGTTTATTCTTTTACAGTTCTGGGAGTCAGAAATGAAAATAGGTCTCAGTGAGCCAAAATCAAGGTGTCAGTAGACACCTTCTTTCCTGCTCTAAGAATCTGTTGCTTTGCCTTTTCCAGCTCCTGGGACTACCCTTCTAGCCGGCAACGCTGTCGCCCCAACCACTGCGTCCACAGCCACATCCCCTCCAACTCTCTTGTCTCACTTTTTCCCTTGTAAGGACCCTTGTTGTCTACACCGGGCTCACTTGGATAATCCAGAGTCCTCTCCCTGTCTCAAGATCTTTAACTTCGTCACATCTGCAAAGTCTCCTTTGCCATGTAAGCTCCCGTATTCACAAGCTCTGGAGATTTGGGGGTGGATGTCTTTGGAAGGACATTATTTGTCTGGCATAGGATTACTTTCAAAGGAAAAGAAACGAATGATCTTGGGGACCTACGTCTTGGTGAAGAGTTCTTAGACATGACATGAAAACTTGATCTATAAAAGAAAAATAAATAACGAAATTGGACCTCATCAAAATTAAAAACTTTTGATCTGTGAAAGAGGGTGAAAAGATAAGCTACCGACTAAGAAAAAATATTTGCAAACCGCATACTGACAACGGACTCATATTTAGATTATGTATATATTCTAGCATATCTAATGATACAGATATTAGATATTAAGTATTTTACATATTATATTAATATATTATTATATAGTATTCATATGTTTATATAGTCAAAATTCAACAAGATCACAAACAATCCTCTAAGAAAATGGGTAAGAGTTGGGAAGAAACATTTCACCCTAGAGGAGATATGGACAGTAATGAAGCACACAAAAAGACATCCCAGGTCACGAGCCATCAGGGAAATGAATATTAAGACCAAAAAATACACTGCACTCCTATTTGAACAGGTAAAATTTAAAATAGTGATGATAGTGGTGCCTGGGTGGCTCAGTCGATTAAGTGTCCGACTTCGGCTCAGGTCATGATCTCACAGTTCGTGGGTTCAAGTCCCGTGTCGGGCTCTGTGCTGACAGCTAGCTCAGAGCCTGGAGCCTGCTTCAGATTCTGTAACTCGCACTCTCTGACCCTCCCCTGCTCACCCTGTCTCTCTCTCTCTCTCAGAAATAAATAAAACATTTAAAAAAATAATTTGAAAAATAAAATAAAATAGTGATGATATAGGGACACTTGGGTGCCTCAGTCGGTTGAGCATTTGACTTTGGCTCAGGTCATGATCTCACGGTTTGTGGGCTCGAGCCCCACTTCGGGCTCTGTGCTGATGGCTTGCAATCTGGAGCCTACTTCAGATTCTGTGTGTCCCTCTCTCTCTGTCCCTCCCCTGCTCTCTCTCTCTCAAAAATAAATAAATATTAGCAATAAATAAATTAATTAATTAAATAGTGATGATATCAAAAACTGGTGAGATTTTAGAGAAACTAGACCCCTCATATGTTGCTGGTAGAAAGCTACATGGTGCAGCCAGTCTGGGAAAGACGTTCACTGTTTCTTAAAAAATGAAATGTATGCTTACCAAATAACCCAGTCACCACACTTTGGACATTGATCCCAAGGAAGTGAAAAGATGTCTACGTGAAAACCTTTACGACAGTAGTCATAGCAGTTTTATTTGTAATAGCTAAAAAATAGAAACAATGAAGATGCCCTAAAATGGATGAATGGTTAATAGGTTTGGTTCCCACATATCATGGAATATCACTATTCCACTATGAGATGGAAGGAACAATTTATACATGCAAGAATTTGAATGGATCTCAAGAGTATTATGCTGAGTGGAAAAGTGGAAATATATATATAGTTGATCCCGGGGGCACATGATTCTAGAGACTGGAAGTGGAAAGCATATGTGTGTGTGTGTGTATACATATATATATATATTTATTTATTTATTTATTTATTTAACATTCTTAAAATGACAAAAATATAGAGATGAAGAGCTGATTAGTGGTGGCTAGGCGTTAGGGAAGAGGGTGAAAGGGGAGGGTGTATTACAACAGGACAGCATGAAGGAGAGCCTCATGGTAGTGGAAGGTTCTGTACCTTGGTTGTAGTGGTAATTGCACAGATGAAAAGGCGTAGAACTATACTCAGATGGTGCCAGTGTCAATATCCTGATTTTAATATCATACTACTCTTAAGTAAGATGTAACCAGCGGGGAAAACTGGGTGAAGGGCACGTGGAGACTGTCTGCCCTATGTTGGCATCTTCCGGTGAATCTAGAATTATCTCAAAATAAAACGTTTTCCAGAAAAAGAAGCAGAAATAACCCAGATGTCCAACAATCAGGGATTGGTTAAGTGAACTGTGCTTCATACCCATACAATAAAATCATGCAGAATCATTTAGGATGTGCAGGGAGAACCAGGTAGGTAGACAAAGAAAATCTGAATACAGAACGATGTATTCTGTAAGAGTCCCTTGTAACGGTCTTTATATGTGCATGGACAGAGTCGAGTCTGAAAAAGACACACCAAATGTTAGCAGTGATGTTCTTCTGGGTAACTTTTGTCCTTTGAAGTTCAGTACTACTCACATTTTCCCAATCCACAAGTGTTACTTTGATGATCAGGGAGAAAATGCAATTTCCAGTTTTGGGGGGAAAAAGAATTTTAAGAAGGCAGCCAAAGGGCGGCAGACTGTGTTGCCATCCTGTCGTTCTGACCCAAATGCAGCTCCGCAAGCATGTGCCAAGGGAGGCCTGTGGAGAAATCCCTCCTCCCAGGAAGAGAGGACCATGAAATATATGCTTTGCTTTCTGGCAGGAACCAAATGAAAAGAGATGGAGTGATTCAGACCAAAGACCACAGCAAGTCGGGAATAAAACAGCACCTGGAATAGTCACTAGGATTACAGCCCCAGCAGAACATCTGCGTGGACCAGGGGGTGTGCGTTCAAAAAGAGAGAGAGAGAGAGAGAGAAACTGGTTGTTGAATCTGAGTGAGGAATTAAGCTCTGGGGACTTCTCTCTCTTTCTCTTTCTCTTTCTCTCTGACATATTCTTTAATATTTTTGCCATGTCATCATTTCTGTTAAGAAAAGTACCTGCTTTTGCATTTGCAAACACAACCCCTAAATGCCTTTCTAGCGGGCTCATCTCTGTGGGACCCAGGGAGGCCCCAGTCCGGTGCAAATCACTCCACAGCCCCGACTGGGGAATGACGAGCAGAACTACCTGTGAGGGTTGGGGTGGAAGTTAGGGCTTGCATAAATAATCCCTACAACAATCAGCATAGTGATATCCCTTTTATTATGAAGCATTTACCATGCTCCAAGGCACCAGAGTTGCTGCTCTGTGTAACTCCCAAAGTCGGTGTTGTTCCCATTTTGCTGATAAGGAAACCGAGGTCCCAGAGAGGTGAGCAGCCCAAGGTCATGTGGCTAATCTATGATGTGCCGGAGGGAGCCTCAGTCCTATCTGGCTCCAAAGCTGTGCTATGGTCCCTCCTTATCCTTGGTTCCCTGAGTGGATAAACAGGGAGGGGGGCAGCCTGCACGTATCCCCCATCACTGTCCCCCCCCCCCCACAGGGGAGGAGGCAGTGCTCAGGGCAGATGCCTTGTCGGTGTCATCCAAGTGGCCACTGCCTGGAGCCTGTCCCTGGATGCCGAGGCCCTCTAGCCAGGAGGGAATCTCCTGTGCACAAGCTCCCCCTTATGGAAATGAGGGACTTGCGGCTGGAACTCTGACTTGCCGCTCCACCCAGGCGGGAGATGCTGGGAAGGGCCCTTAGCGCCCCGCCCTGAGCCTGGACCCGGCTCCCGGCTCCCAGCTCCCGGCTCCCAGCTCCCGCCCGGCCCCGCGCTCTGTGTTTGGCAAGTGTTTCTGCCTGACCCCCAAAGCACACATCTTTGGTGTCCCACTTGAGGACATGTTCTTGGATCTGCATGTTATGGAATGTTGATAAATAAAGTAACATAAGCTGACAGAGCCCCGAGGAGAAGTAATGATATTTACAGTGACCTTCTCAGGGAGCCCTTCTCCTGTTTACACACCAGAAGGAAAACATCCTTTCTTAAAATAAAAAAAAAAAAAAAAAAAAAAACAAGCATGGGTAGTGTTTGATTTCCAAGGGTGGCTGAGAGCTGCTTTCTAACTGCAGAGCTTTGGATGAATTTTGTCCCCTCTGTGAGCCTCAGTGTCCTCATCTGCAAAATGGGTTTGATGACGTAGACTTTATAGGGTGGTTTAAGGAGACCATGGGCACAAAGGGCTTAGGCAGGTTCTTCTTTCTTCCTTCAGGTCCTTCTGGAAATGAAGAGAGGCACATGACTGCCCCATGCTTATCTGTTGATTAATTCAGGTACTCAACAAATGTTTGCTGACCACCCTCTATGCACCAGGCAAGCACCAGACAGGGGCCCTCTATATCTTTAACAACCAGTGGAGAACTTGGCCTCCAGGAGGCACACAGGAATGTTTGGTGGAGGCAGCGGGTGAACGGAAGAGGGAGAGAAGAAGGTGCAATAGAGAGGTCACACCGGACTTGCAGCCCACTGGAGAAGCTGGACTGGGAATTAAGACAACAGGTTCTAACTTGGCCCCTTTCCTCTATAACTTTGTTCTCTGTTTCTCCTTCCTCCTCTCTGAGTCTTCATTTGTCCAGTGGAGGACACGGGGGAGCAGAAGGGAATACTTGGTGGAGATGCTGTTGTTTGACCAGCCAAGTTCCTTTGGGTCAAAAGGTGACCCTGCTCCAAACTGTCACCTCCGCCATCCCCCATGGCCTCCCTGGTGCCCCATGTGGTCCTCCAGCCTGTCTGCCTAGAGCCCAGCGAACCATCCCTGCCCTTCTGGACTTAGGCCAATGTGGCCAAGTGGAGACCCGGCTCTGGAATCCAAACTTCAGCTTCCTCACCTGTAAAAAGGACCTTTATTATGGATCCTCATGGCTTGATTGTGACGATTGAACTCTGGGGACTCCAGAGTGAAAGGGCATGACAGAGCTGCACACAGGTAGAGAGCTTCGAGGATACCATTCTCCCAGACATCCCTGTGGACGTGCATCCTAAGAGAGGACCTGAGAGGGGTAGGGAAATGAGGACTCTCCGCTGTGGGGCTGCCAAGAAAATACCCTTGAGCTTCTCGAAGGAGGAGATTCCAGAGCTGAACAGTGAGACAAGCATGAGTTTGTAAGTTGAGTGGTGAGGGCTGAGGGGGGAGAGGGTATTCCCCGCAGAGAGAATGGCATGTGCAGAAGTTCATGGAGCAAAACAGCCTGGAGCCGGGCTGCACCGTCAGGGTGGCTGGTATGGGGCTTTGGGAAGAGGAGCCTCAAATGGTAAGCAGGGCACCCTGCTCACAGGGGCTCCGAATGGAGAGATGAAGGCTTGGGACTATGTATTTCAGACCAAGGGAAGCCACATTCATGTCAGAGCAGAGAGGGGAATTCTAGCAAGAGAAGCAAGCATGGCGATAATCCAGGGGAGAGAGTGAGGGTTGGCTGAGGTCAAGGCCGTGGGGACGTGGAGAAGGGAAAGTATTTGAGAGATGTTCCCGAGAAGGCACCAACAGGGCTGCGTGATGGATTGGCTGTGGGGTGTGAGGCAGAGGGAAGGTCTCACCATCTTGCTGGAGGGCCCAGACAGACACCCAGGGAACAAGAGTGAAATAGACAAGAGAGAGGATAATTAAGTGCTAAATTGTGCAGCTTAATTTATTGTTTGGACAGTTGCCTTGTACACTATAAACCCCATTGCTCTAATGAGCTCATGACATCAGCCAGCAGGCAAAGCATGCCTAGCCCATCGCCCGTCACAACTGAAGCCATCTGTGGGCACTGCCTATCTGGACTATTCCTATCTGGACAGCTGGACTCTGGGCTTCTGGGCGTGGCTTGCAATTAAAGGTACTGGTGAGCCCCAGCCAGGGCACCCCTCACAGGGCACCACTTCCTTAGAAGCCTCAGAATCTGAAAGGGGAGCTCACATGGAATGTAGTCTCCCTCACCAGAGAAACTATGTATGGCTCCTGCACCTTTCTGCTTAACAAGAAGCACTCTAAATAGCTTTGTTGGAGGAGCTTAGGAGAACATCTTATTCAGCAGGTTGGGGGTGGGGGTGAAATAAAGCTGCGTTCACAGGGCACTTTGTATAGGAATGGGAAGGGTTGGTTTTCCATATCAAGGAAAGTCAAATCTGATAGACATTATGAAGGGGCCAACACCCACCTATCTCCCCAGGCCACCGTTCTTCATAGCACTGATTACAAGCTGTAATGGAGAGATCGTCTGTTTGATTTTCTGCTTAAAATATGCCCATTGCCCTATACTAGAGGATGCCTGGCATAGGATAGACACTCAATAATAAATTTTTGTTGAATGAATGAATGAATGAATGAATGAAGCTCAGGTAGTCACAGACATTCACGTGGAAATAAGGTGTTATTTTCATCTATCAAATCACCGAAGATTAAAGACTGATCGTCCATACCCAGTGTGGGCCCCAGTGACAGGAAACAGCTCCCTGGGCACTTTGGGTTGTAGTACAGACTTACAGATCTTCCCGGGGGACAGCTTGGCCATCAAAAGTGTCAAAAGTACCCAGACTCTTCCACATGGCACTGCCATGTCTTAGAATGGAGCCTCAGGAACGGCTGCACCAGCCGAGAAAGATGCCTCAAGCAAAATATTAAAAACAGCGGAAATACTCGGCAGGAGGGCACCGACTGAGCAGGCTCTGGCCTTCCTTGGAATGTAGCATAAGCATGTCAGGTTGTCATGGCATGTGCACATGGGAAGATGGCATTTCAGGTGGGGGTCATAATAGGTGGGGGAGAGCCGGCCTCCACCCCCCCACACCCGGTGTGCACTCACCTGACTCTGGGAGATAGTGTCCATCTCTGACACTTTTCTTTTCTCCTTTTATTTTTGCCCATCTGTATTTTTGGCCCTAAAACACAAGAATGGATTATTGTCATAAAACTTTAATAAGGCCATCTCCACATTGGTTGCTTTTTTTTTTTTTTTTTTTTTTTAAGAAGAAAGTAGCCATGCCAGAGTTTCTTGGCTTTGCCTCTCCAAGGTGTTCCGAGCTGGAGCAGGGAGACCCCCTCTCCCAGAGGATGGGGGCAGCTGGGGTGAACAGAGCCCTGGGACCGCGTCTCTTCGGCAGGCCAGATGTGGCATCTGTCTCTGGATGTGTTGGGGGCATCGCCTCCTGCCGGCCTCTGCTAGGTCACTTACCAGCTGCCTTGGCTCTGCCTCTCCTATTGTGTGTGATTGAAGGGCACTGGATCTAGACTGTGGGGTATTGAAAAGATCACACGACCAAAGGATGTAGGTGACGCATCACCCACAACCCAGTGGCTCTCCCTGGTTTCTGAGTCCTTGAGCTCTGGTCCCCAAAGTGGAAAGCACCTAAGGTCCTGCTATGGCCTCCTCTGCTCTCTACCTGCTCCTATTTACAGGCGTGGATGCCTCGCTTGCTGCCAGAGGGTCAGGCCCTCGTCTCTCCTCCACCCAGGAAACAGGAAGCTTGTCACGGAGAAGGGGCTTGGTGGAAGATCCGTCTCTAGAGGCTGGAAGGTCAGGACAGAGCCACACGGAAGGGGCACCACGGACTGGAAGAACAAGTTGGATGGACATTGCTTCCCCTTGGCCCAGATCGGCCCCTTCTCCAGATTCCAGAGGATGGGGGACTACCTGTGTGTGTGTGTGCGCGTGTGTGTGTGTGTGTGTGTGTTGTGTTTGTACGTCAGGGGAAATAGGTGATGAGGGCCAGGTGGAGGGAGTCCCTGTCCTGTGTATAAGGCTGAGTATTTTCACAGGAGCTATCTCATTTAAATGGCTCTGTATCCTCACAAGGTACACTTAAGTTACGGTTCTTGTTGCCCAGGGGGTGCAATGAAGTTCAGAGAAGCTTGATCAGAACATTTACCTGGGGCGGGCTTGAGAGGGCTTGGGCTTTGGAGTCCGGCTGAAGAGAAAGATGGATCCCCACCCCACCCCCACTCCCACATAGGATGATCTTGGGCAAGTCATTTCTTTCTCTGAGTCTCAGTTTCTTGATCTGTCAAATGGGGGTACTAACTCTATGAGAGTGTCCATGCAGAGATTAGAGAAAATGTAGTCGGATCACCCGGCCCCATGCCTGGTATAGTATTAAAAAAACACAATAACTGGCTCTAATTTTTTCCTTTAATAACAAAATCTGCTGTGTCTGACTCCGGATCCCGTGAGGGGTAGAGGCGGGAGCAGGGTGGGGGTAAACATAATCCCAGGAGAATAAGGTCATCTTCCTTGGAGATGGAAACCGTTGGGATGGTGCGCACAACTACTAAACGTCAAAGGAAACCAGCCTCTTCCTGTTCTCTAATCAAATGAAAATGATCTAACCGGTGTTTGCTGACCAGGTTCCCCACCTGTTTCCATGCCTGCCAGGAAAATAGACGTGTGTTTTCAGTGAACTGTCTCAAGAATGCAAATGAAGGATGGAACAAATGCAAATAAGCGCCCGTGTGCCTGGCATAGCCTTGCATTTGGCAAAGAAGGACGCCGGGGTTCAGCAAACCTCAGTGACTTGCCCCAGCTCACAAGTGGCAAAGCTGGGACTTGAATCCAAATCTGTCTGCTGCGGGCCTGCCAAAGTCTGCTTTCTTTTTTCTCTGCCATTATTCCTCCCACCGCACTGACTCTTTGATTAAAAAAAATCAAACATAATACTGTTTACAAAGTTGTAGCAGAGAGAGCGGTGTGTGTGCGCGCGCTCGCGGTGCATAATGTGTTTCCCATTCTGTGCCGGGTCTGCGTGCATGAAAGAAAAACAAAACCCAAACACCCCAACCCCAAACCCTCCTGAGCTGTCTCACATCAGGAGATCGGCCGCCTTTCCCCCCCACCCCAGGGTGGCTGTGGCATTGTGAGCAAGCTGCAGACCCCCCAAGCCACCAGAACATTCTGTACCTTGTGGCAATTAGTCCCCACTTGGCTTAAGGACTCCAACATCAAAGGAGGCTTCCGACTGCTGCCCAAGGGAGACCAGGGGAATGCCTCAGAACTAGCCCTTTCCCCCTCATTAGGGGCTCCAGCCACCAGCAAAGCAGGCTCGGACAACAGACCCGGGCCCCATCAAAGGCCCCCTTCCCCCGGGAAGGCCTCTGTAATCCTGGGCCTGGCTATGCCCTACCCCCTCCCTAGACCAGCTCAAAAGCAGCCGTCTGGGGACACCTGACTACTCTCCAGTTCAAAGCCAAGTGAATGCATTAACAAGACAAAACACCATTTTCCTGTCTCAAAACTCCTAGGGCCCTGCCTTAAGCTGCCTGCAGTCAAGGCCTGGGGAGCACACAATCCCTGCCCATTTAGCAGTGGGGCCTGAAGTCAGGCCCCTCCTCTGCAGTATCCTGGGCCTTTGAAAGCCTGGAGCACAAACAGGGGCTAACTTAAGCCACTCAGCAATGCCTCTTCAGGCCTAATCTGCTCCAGTAGGTGGCCAATCTGGAGCCAGCCCTCATGAGAGCCAGAGCTGAGAGGGGAGGGAGCAGGCCAGCTCTGAGGTTGCAGCCTTCCTCTGCAAGCACAGAGACTATTTCTTCTGCACCAGGGTAAAGGAGAGCTGAGGAAGAGCTGCAAGCAGTCTCCCCTCAAAATCCAGGATTCTGGAGCAGAAATGCCAGATTTACTCATCCTGCCACCCACCTGTTCACTCATCCACTCATCCATCAATTCACGCATCTATCCATCCATCTGCCTGTCCATCAGTCTATCTGTCCATCCATCCACCCATCCATCCATCCATCCACCCACCTATCCACCCATCCATCCACCCATCCATCACTCCATCCCACTGCATGCTAGATCCTGTTCCAGGCCCTGGATATTCAGAAAGGAATTAGACACAGAAGAGAAGCTGCCCTCAAAGAACCTCCAGTCTACAGGAAGAGCAGAAAATACCTCATGGCTCTAAGAGAGAAATGTTTGAGAGGCGGCATGGGGCCTAAGGATGGAGTCTGTGGTGATTGGGAAACTAACATGAAAGTGTGAAGCCTGGTCCTGAAAGACAAACAAGAGTTTTATTTACCAAGAAAAAAAAAAAAAAAGATGGCATTCTAGGTAGCACAGGCAGAGTCATGGAGGTCTGAAATAGCCAAGAACGCTTGAGAAACTAATTGCTTACCTTCTGAAGTTTGTATGAAAGCATGAGGTAGGAGAGAGGAGACGGGGAGATAAAGCTACAGTAAAGAAGGGGGTCCCTACAGTAAAGAAGGGACTTCTATGAAGTCCATCCCTAATGAGCATTCTGGGTGGCTTGTGCACACACACAAACACACACACACGCGCGCGCGTGGGCGCACAAACAAGTTCTCACAATGCAAACAGCGAGTCTATGCCCAAATACACAGATGTGAATATCTTCACACATCATGCAAACATGCTTACACATGTGCATATGCACAAACAACAGCATGTACACAAATGTACTCACATACATGTAAACGCAACTACAAATATTGAAACACACCTGCATAAACACACAAGCTTGCTAACGCACACAAGCTCACATGTGTGCCAAGTGTCCTAGCATGCACACTCAAACCCCAACACACAAACAAACCCACACAGAGACCCGCCTACGACATCCATGTTCACAACACAAACCATGAGGGCACACGCACACACGCACGCACACAAACACACTGCACCAGGGAAAGGCCAAGATTAGGATGCCTGCCTCTCATTATTCCTTGGTCATAAAAATGTGCCTCAGGCACTGAAACTTGGCAGAGCTGGGCCCATCAGCTGTGCTTGGGCTGGAGCCGGGTGTCCCTGGGCATCACTCGGCTCTGCCAAGATGGTGGGGCTCCCTGTCCTGATGTCAGCTTCCTTTCCCAGCTTTCACCAGCCAGCGCTGCTCCCACTGGGAGAGCTGCCTTCCCTTTCTGCACCATTGCCTCGCTTTGGTGGTGGGACAGATATGTCCAGCACTCACCCACATGGCACAGTAGCCAGAGCCAGCCCTATGGTGTTGTCTCCCGGGCAGGTGCCCAGCCAGCCCTGGGCAGGGCAGCACCATTCTAGGCACAAGACCCGGGGGGCTCCACCCTCTTCCTCTCGTTACATTTCACGGGCTTCCTCCAACCTGCACCCTCTGCTACACCCACCCTGGATCTACACTGCTCCCAGAACTTCATTCCTGATGTGCTTGGTCAATATGAGACCACAGCTGGGATGCCTCTGAGACCGAGGAAGGTGGGTGTCATGGGGTAATATTACAAGCTGATTTCATCTTAGGTCACTGTTGAGACGCTGCTCTCTGAGCCCTTCTCTTTTCCCAAACCTGGTTATTCATCCTCTCATCGATCTACTTGTATACCCACTCCCCTTTATTCATATTTCTATTCATCCATCCATAGACACAATTCTTAATCTGCCCATTTACCCATACACTAAAATTTCCATCCATCCATCCATCCATCCATCTGTCCATCCATTACATTGTTATCTGTCCATCCATCCATCCATGGTTCACTCACCTAACCATCCATTTCTTTGAACAGCTAACCATTCATTCATCTGTCCATCTATCTATATTCATCCATCCATCAATACGATCATCCATTCACAGACTTGGAAATCAAAAACACCTAGATTCAAATCCGTATTTCACTACTTCCTACCAGTAGCAGACGCTGTCAATTCTCTTCCCATTTTACCCAGTACTTACCATCCCCAGTGCACACAGGTCTGACTTCTAACTGCCAGAATTTAAATCTTTTCCCGTGAAGGCTATTTCTTGCCACTGAGTCTTATCTGTCCCTATGTGTTGAAGGCTGGAAGTGATTGAGAATGAACACCCCTTGAGAGCAGCCTCCAACCAATGACTAGCCAGAGTTTTGTGTATAGAGAGCCCAGTTTCTTCACCACTGGGTGAAGTGACTTTGATGTGGGTCTACTTCACCCGACTTCAGAGGTCCCCGGAAAGATTAAGCTCCATTTCTCACAGGGGCAGCTTGTTTCATAACACACACTTCATTGGCTGCCTTCCTTTCCCTGTCTCACTTCCCCAGTTTGTTTGTTTGCTATATTCCTTCCCAAATACATTATTTGCATCTGAACCCTTCCAAGGTTGGTGTCTGAGGAACCCAAACTGAACCTTACCTGTATGACTTGGACAGATTATTTAACTTAGTGTGATGCGTCACCTCTGGTAAGCATTCAGACAACTTTACTTATTGTTTTTACTGTATATTGCTGTGAATAATAAGAGTCATCAATATGGGTATACTCTTGTCCTCATGAGACACTGGTTTCTGCCATCCAGCTGCCAGTCAGCGTCACCACCCTCTGGCTATGGGAGTGGGAGCAGAGGCCTAGGCGGTGTCCTTGGCACCACGCTTCTTCTCATTCCCAAATCTAAGCCATCCCAGTCCTTTGATTTTTATTTCTTATAGCTCTCAACTCTGCCCTCTTCTCTCCACCTCCACACCCACCGCTCTGGCCCAAGCTAGAGCCATTGCCACCCTTTACTCCTGGACAACAGCAAGATGCTAGTAAGTAGCTGCCACACACTTCCTGCCCCCACTGCCTAACAAACCACTCTCTACTGTGGAGCCAGAGTGATCTTCCAGCACTGCAAGTCTGACCACAGCCTTAAAACTCTCCAAAAGCTTCCAGTGCTCTGAGGATAAAGAGCGACATTCTTTACATACTTATGGGGTCACTCTGGCTGCACCCCACCTGTGCTCCCCTGCACCCTGGTCTTCAGCCTCCCGGACCTACTCACTGCCGGTACCCAGAATGCACAGCGCTACCTGCAGACAGACAGCTTTGTTCCCACCATGATTTAATCACTTTGTTAGCCCTCCCACTTCCGGCAACTCTCAGCTTTGATGTCACTCCTTTAGAAACACCCTCCTTGGCATTCTGGACTATGCCAAGCCCTTATGGGCTCAAATACATCGATTTATTTGTTCATTCATTCATTCGTGCATTCATTCAGTCAACATTTATTGCGTGCCTCCCATATACCAGGCATCCAATGCAGCAGTGAACAAATCAGACAAGGTCGTGCCCTCAAGGAGTCACCTTCCAGTGTCTGTGACTGTCTGTGATTGGAGAAAGTCAGGAGGAGGTGTGGCTTTACGCAGGGAGGTCTAAGAATATCACTATAAGGAAGAGAAGAGCCGAGATCTAAATAGTGGAGGTGAGGTTATGGTGCTGGTAGGGGGGGTGGCGGTGGTGCTGGTGGTAATAGTGTTGAAGATGCTTGTGGTGATGAAGGTGGCGATGGTGACGCTGCTGAAGACGGTGGTGGTTACAGTGGTGCAGATGGTGACGGGACTGGGTGGCAATGAGAGCTTTAGAGATGGCGACGATGATGGTGTAATAGGCAGAATAATGGGCCCCCAAAGATGCCCATGACCTACCCCCGGGACCTGTGCATGGCTTATGTTACATGGCCAGGGTGAATTAAGGTTGCTAATCGGCCGATCTTGAGATGGGGAGATTATCCTTGAATACCTAGGTGGGCCCTGGGTACTCACAAGGGTCCTCATGGTGAAAGAGGGAGGCAGGAGAGAGACTGAGAGAGATGCAACAGAAAGAAGACGGATTGGCCATGGCTAGCTTTGAAGCTGGAAGAGGAAGGCTAAGAGCCAAGGAATGTGGGCAGCCTCCAGAAGCTGGATGAGGAATGGCAACAGATTCTACCCTGGAGCCTCTAGCAGAAACACGGCCCTGCCAACAGCTTGATTTTAGCCTAGTGAGACTCATTTCAGATTTCTAACTTCCAAAACTAATTTGTACTGTTGTAAGCCACCAAAGAGTATGGTCTAAATGTTTGCACGCCCCCTCCCCTGCTCCGAATCATATGCTGAAATTCTAATGCCCCATGTGATAGTATTAGGAGGTGGGGCTTTGGGGGTGACTGAATCATGAGGGTGGGACTCTCATGAATGGGATTAGTGCCCTTGTAAAAGAGACCTTTCAGAGTGCCCTAGCTCCTTCCCCCAGGTAAGGACACGGTGAAAAGATGGCCCTCTAGGAGCCGGGAAGACCAGACAGCAAATCTACTGGCACTAGGATCCTGTACCTTCCAGCCTCCAGGACTGTAAGAAATAAATTTCTGTTGTTCATAAGCCACCCAGCCTTAGTAATTTGTAATAGCAGCCTGGAAAGACAAAGACACCAAGTTTGTGATAATGTCTTACAGCAGCAAAAAGAAATTAAGTACAATAGCGGTGTGATGATGATGGTGATGGTGATAGTAATGTGGTAGAGGTGGTGATGGCGGTGGGGTGGGGGGGAGCGTGATGGCGGTGGCTATGGCGGTGGCCATATATTTTGTAGGAGGCTCTCTCACTTCCTGGGGACTTCCTATGGTTGACAAGCTTCTCATTTTGATCTTCTGCGGACCCCACTTTTGAAGCAGGCCTTCCTCCGCAGAAGCCTGAAGAGGAAGCTGGCGTGGGAAGGGGCCTGTGGGGCTGGGAACTGGCTCCCCAGTCACAGAGGGGATGGAGAGGCAGGGCGGGAGCAGAGGCCACGCTAACAGGGCTTGAGCTTGTCAGTATGAGGCACTTTCACACTTTATTTATTTTCCTCTTTAAATCCCCTTCCACTGAGAGCCAGGAGCGGCTTTTCAGGTGTTCTGTGTGGAGAAAACAGACAAGCATTACCTTCTGAGCCCCTCACTGCTCTGGGATGGCCTGGACACCGGGGCCTACAGGACCCGAGGGGCTCTAAACTGTGGCCAGCAGGTGCGGCCAGCAGCTTAAGGCCCACAATGGAGGAAGGACAGCCCAGGGTCCCCCTGGCAGAAGTGTCCTGGCTTCCGTACTGGCGTTTCCCATCACACCACAAACTCTTTGACCTCTGAGTCACCCAGAGACACAGAGGAAAAGAGTCAATGATACAACCAGTCAGTACAAAGGGAAACAAATGACAAAAGGAAACCAGGTCCCGAGGCCTCGAGGCCCACACTTCACTCCCTGCCACGGGTGCCCTTGACTTCCCAGGCCTTCTAGCCAGGCCTGGACTCCCCGAGCTCCACCTACCCCGCCCAGGAATCCGAGCGGGAGCCTGCCGTTCTTGGGAGACAGACTCTGGGTCTCCAGGGCGGGGTCTTGGCAGGGCCCAGCATGTGAAGGCCCCCCGCCCCCAACAGTGGTATCAGCCACCACCCCTCGCGAGGGAGAGCAGACAGGCAGGGCAGAATGGCGCCAAGCCTGGCACCTGTGGGCATAGCGCCTTCCCCCTGCCGCTCCCTGCGCGGGCCTCATTAACACCCTCCCTGGGGCTGTGGCTGGGGCCGGGGCTGGGGGTGGAGGGCAAAGAGAAACAGCTGAGGCAGTGGAAAGAGTCCTAGCTTGAGCCCTTAACTGCTTATGTGGCTTTGACAAATCGTTTCTCCATGCCTCCGGTTTTTCATCTGGACAACAGGGACAATTGTACATACAACACACAGCCCATTAGGGGCTTCCCGTGTGAAATCCCTACCTTGCGCCAGACACACAGTAGGTGATCAGTTAATGGTAGCTTACAGTGGAGCCCCCTGCCTCCCCAGCTTCACGGCTCTTTAGGAAATCTGGGTCACATCTTCAGACTTCTCCACTGGAGTGTTTCCATGCGCAGCTCACCAGATCCCCTGCCACGCTGCCTCCCTGAGATCCAGAAAATGGGGCAATGACCTGGACCCAGGAGAAGCTCCATTCGCAGCAGCTGCTGTTATCACTCTTGGCTCTGCCACTTCCAGCCTGTTGGTTAACCCCTAAAGAGCCTCAGTTTTCTCATCTGCGAAATGGGATAGTAATGGTGTGGTGCCCAGGGAATGGGTGCCCGCTGTTGCCTCCCTCACAGGGAACTGGCCCTGGAGGAGACACTGAGCTGCTTTTGAGAAGGCCTGCATGGCCCAGAAAGAGCAAGGAGGGGGGAGGAGGGCGGGACAGGGTGGAGGGAACAGAAGGAACAATGGCCAGGCGAGGCTTGTGGTTTGTGTCCTGAGAGAAGTGAGTCGATGCTTTCTTGTCATCAGACTTTCCAGTCACCTGCCTGGGAACCTGAGGAAAAGATTAGGGAGCCAAACACATATTGTTTCTTTTGTTCAAGGTGCCAAGTTTGGTGGGATGAATTGGCCATCTGTTCTCCCAGCTATGATCTGGCGAGCCGGAAACCTCTGCTTTCCGAGTTGCCACTTTCCATCAGTTGCTAACAAAAGCTGAGAGGCGGGGAGACGGCAGGGGCTCCCCCCTCCCCGTGGCCCGGCTGATCCTCCATCGGCCAGGTCCCCTGCTCCGAGCCCACTGGGTGCTCTGGGCCTCAGACTCCAACATTTGCACAGGAGCCAGGAGCTGGGCTGAGCCAGTGAGCCTCTCTGAGCCTTGGTTTCCTCATTTGTAACATGAGGGTGGCTGCGGCCTGCACGCCCCTGCACCTCCTTCGGGTCCTGACGTGCGGAAGCCACCGCGTCTCTGAGCTCTGGGGAGGGCAGCCCTTGGCAGGGTGGGTGAGTATTAGCCTTTCCTGGGGGTCGCACATCAGAATTCCTGAGCCTCCTCTGATGGGGTCTGACCATCCCGCCCCTCACGCCCCAAATTGGGGGGTGTCCTTAAGGTGGTAGCAGGCAGCCTGGATGTGTCTGAGCAGATGCTGGGTGCTGGGAGCCGGAGACGGCAGCTGGCCATCGTCAGGACGAGTCCTGGCTGCCGGGGGAGGGAAACAGCTTTGGCCAGGCTGTGTGTGTAGGGGGTCTTTCCACCCCCCACCCCCCCACAGGCACCTCCTGTGCTTCCAATGACACCTGCATACTCAGGCTACAGCCAGTCAGAAATTGCAGAAAGCATAACTTGCTCTTCAGGCCTGAGTTTTGCTGGGCTAATCGCCTCTGTGGTCCAAGGGCTGGCTTTGTAGCCCCAAGGTCACGGTTTCATTTCCTTTACCTTACTCCCCCAAAGGGAAGGGAATCCATGCTAGCAGACCACCTCTCTGTGCTAAGCCCTCGGGGGGCTTATTTTTATTTAAATGCACCAAGGCCCCATTTCATTGATGAGGACACTGAGGCTCACAGAAACCCAATAGCACAGCCAAGGCCACTCAGCCAGCAAAGGCCAGAGCCCCAGGGCTGTCTCTCTCTACCCCTCTCCCAGGTCGTGCACCAGCACTTCTGTGTCCCTCACCCCGCCTCCACCCCAGGCACAGCCGGTATCCACAGCTCCATGCTCCACCCCCCTCAGAGAGGCCCGCAAGCTGCTGGCAGGTAACAAAACCCCCCGAAATGATTCCCAGCCCCAACTGCTCCCCACGCACCCACCCCCCAGTGCGTCTGCTGTTCTCCATCGAAACTGATTACAGCCCCAGACCGAGAGGCAGGGGGAGGACTGAGAGCAAGCAGGCACTGAGAAGACTTGAAAGAAAATTCGAAACACACGTGTGTTGCCTTGGCTCTAGTAACCCTGAGCCCTCAGCCCATGTGGCCCAGCGGCCTCCCTTCCCCTCCCCCCACCCCACCTGGGTCTCTGAGGGGCCTGCTTTCCACGCTCGCCCCTGCCAGAGGAAGTTGGCTGGGTCTCCAGGGCCTGAAGAGCTCGGGGCTGGGAGAGGCGATCGCAGCCCCTGTGTCTGAGAAGGGGCTGCTGAGACCCATGGAGGGAAGCGTGGGGATACCCTTGCTGGGGGTACAGGGCCAAGTGGGTGCATGACCCCAGACTCTGCAGGCACTGGGAGAGGATCCAGGACCAGACCTATTGGAGAAGAGGTTTCCCCTTAACTGCCTGGCTTTCTCTGTTCCCATCCACCCACCCCGAGGCCCAGGAGAACCTGTCTCTTCACTGCCCTTGCACCTGCTGCCTTCTGCTTAACCCTCTCTCCGCTGGCCAGGGCTCAGTGACCCTCTACATTCTGGAGCTGGCATCTGGGGAGGGAAGGGGTTGGCACTAGCTGGCCCTGGGGGCTGGAGCCTGGGTCAAGGACAAAAGGTGAGGCCAAGTGACACGCTCTGCCTCACACTGTTTATATGGAACGTCCTTCCAGCAATCAGTGTAGGGCCTCCAAACATGTGGCTTCAATCTCTCCCTTGAAATATGGGGAGGGGGGGAGTCTGCTGCCAACACCCACTGGATGCCTCTTTGCGCGGCCCAGCTGAGCACTGGCTGTGCACTAATAGCCCCGAGGCCTGTGCCTCTTGCCAATGGCACCAAACACTTGGTTTGCAAATTAGTTTCATATTTGGGAGGGTGTGGTCTGGGAACAGAGCTGCAGGGCTGGAGCAGTGGACGCGCCGGACGGGGAAGGCATGGGGCTCGAGAGGCAGGCCAAATGGTGCTCGTAACCCACCTCAGCCACTTGTGAGCTGGGAGAGCCGGGCAGGTGCCTTCACCCCTCCCAAGCTTTGTTTTCATACCTGTGAAATGGACATCCACAATCCCGTCATGGGGCGTGGTGGTTGACGCGAAGCACGTGGCCTGCTCAGCGTGTGCGAGCTCCCCTCCGGTCCCTCACCTTGGCGGCCCACCTCTCCTGAGGCCCACTGTCTGCTCCTTGTTGGCCTGACTCCTGCCCGCGGCTGCTTCCTGGCTTCCTGTGGTATGCGCCGGTAGTCAGAGACGGAGATCTGAAGCAAAGCTTTGTCAGGGGTTGGCCTGTGCCCTTGGAGGCCCCATTTCCCCCAGCTGTAGCAGGGTGGTGGGGCGCGGGGGGCCCCGGGGAGCTAGATGAGATGCCTCGTGGGTGAGCCCTACGTCCAGAACTCAGGGACTCCAGACGGCTCCGGGAAAGCAAAAGTCCCAGGGCTCATGGTCCTGGGAAGGGGCCGGGGCAGGACCGAGGTGGTGGGGCCCAGAGAGATGGGGGACAGGGGAGCCGAACTCCCCTGGGCGGGTGTAGAGGGCATGCCCTCCTCACCTGGGTCATCCCTGGCTGCCACCTCTGGCTCACTTTCCCCCCTCGCTGCACCTCTTCCCGACCCGCAGGCGCCCGAGGAGGACACATTGCTTTGGCGGAGAGAGGAGGTCAGCAAGAGGGACATTTCCCTACACCAGCTGCTTTAGAAACTCCAGTGGGGTTATCTAAACACAGTGTCCGGGGCCCCTGCCCAGGCCAACAGCACCTCAATCTTCCCCATGGAATCCTGACCAGCTCCCCTGATAACTATGGGGGGGGCATCCGTTTTGCTGATCCATTCCTGGTGGGGAGCAGGGGTCTGGGTTTGGGGTTTGCCGGGTATGGGTTTAAGGTCGCAGATCTGCCCAGCTGCCCGTGGGGATTCCGGTGGCATAGTTTTCCTTTCTGAGCCTCGGTTTTCTCATCTGCTAAGTCGAAAATAATTCCCGTTCCATAAGGTTGTAGCGGGATTAAATACTATCTCTGTTTCCTAGAGCAGCTGTGAACATTTTCCACAAACCGGTGGCTTGAAACAACAGACATTTATTTTGTCACATCCCAGAGGCCCAGACTCCAAAGTCAAGGTGTCGGCAGGCCCACATTCCCTCTGAAGGCTCGGGGAAAAATCCTGCTTCGCTCCATCTAGCTCTGGTGCTTGCCAGCACTCTCTGGCATTCCTTGGCCTGTAGATATATCACTCCAATTTCTGCCTCTGCCTTCGCATGGCTCTCTTCCCTCTCTGTGTGTCTGTATCCAAATTTCCCCCTTCTTATAAAGACATCCATCATGGGATTAGGGTCCACCCTGATCTAGTATGACCTCATCTTAATTTGATTATATTTGCGAGACTCTATTTCCAAGTAAGGTCACATTCACAGGTACTCAAGGCTGAAGCTCTTTTAGGGCGGTGAAACCCATTACATGCCAAAAAACTGGGGGTGGGTGGGTAGGTAGATACAGAGAGCCAGAAAGGAAAAATGCTGTGTGTCTTTAGAGAGATGTATGCCTGCTCTGTGTCCTAAGGATTATCCGAGCTAATGTCTGCAAAGGACCTGGTTCACAGAGATGCTCATGAAGTGACAATCCCCTCTCCAAAGGGGTCCCACAAGGTCTTTGAGGGACCCTTGGTGGCTAATGTCCATAGTAGCTCTCTCTTGTGACTGGGAGGAAGGAAGAGTAGGGGACACTGATGGTCAGGGGAAGGTGCAGTGCACAGGTTGGCGTTTTCAAAAGCTCTAAGGCCATGGAGAGAGAGGGGATGGTGAACATTGACCTTGGAGTTCACATGCATCCGCCTCTGCAGGTCTGAGCTCATGGCCGGGCGTTGGCGTTCAAGAGTGCTGCAAGGCCGCCGGGCAGCCAAAATAGATCTGGCAGAATATTTTGCATTGGAGTGATTGGAAGTGATGGGTCGGGTTGGGCAGGGAATGAGCAGGGCGAAGGAGCCAGCAGGCAGGCCTCAGGCTTAAGCTGCAGGGCGTTAGTCCAGAGTCTGGGCTGGGGAGCTTACAGGGAATGGGTGCTTCCCGTGGGAAGTGAGAAAATGGGAATTCTAGGGGAAAACCCCCATAGGCAGAGGGTGGGCTGACAGGCAAGGAGAGAACACGGCAGAGAGCATCTGTCTACCTGCATTGCGTAATTCTGCAGAATCCTCACCACTCCTGGGAGAGTAGATGTGTCATCCTCCCCATTTTACAGAGCAGGAAACCGAGGCCCTGCTGGACCTGTCCCTTCCTCCTCCACCCCCATTTTTCTCTTCTGTCATCTCCACCATCACATCCTCCTTTACCTTCTTTCCATTTTTTTCCTCTTCTCTCTTTACACCTATGCTGGGCTGCAGAATGGCCCCTGAACGTGTTCACATCATAATCCCCCAAATCTGTGAGGGTCCCTTTCTATGGCCAAAGAGTCTTTGCAGATGTGATTATGTTCTGAATCTAGAGGTGGGCTTGAAGCGCTCACTGGGGTCCTCGTGGGAGGGAGGGAGGGGCCAGAGCGACAGGAGAAAGCCATGCACTTGGCCTGGAAACAGAGATCTGAGTGTAGCAAATGGAGGGAAGGCCGTTAGAGGCTGGCAAGCCAAGGAAACAGGTTCTCCCCTCCAGCTCCCAGAAGGAAATAGCCCCGCGGATGCCGTGATGTTAGCCCCAGAAGCTTAGTTCCAGACTTCTGGCCTCCGTGGCTGTAAGAGAATAAGTTTGCTCTGGTTTAATCCACGAAGTATATAGCGATTTATTGCAGCAGCAAGAGAAAAACTAATGGGACATCCTTCCTCTGCTCTGCTCCAGTTTTGTTCCGGCCTTTACTTCTCTTCCCCCGGCCCCTCCCCCGCCGCCCCTGTTGCTGGACTGCCCTCTCCTCACTTCCAGCTTTCTTTCTCTCCTTCTCTTCTTCCATCAGCTTGTCCTGCTTCGCTGTCTCCACTTCCCACTCCTCTCCCTCCTCAGCCCCCATCACAAAAGAGCACAGAATTTTGGCACCTCTAAGTAGAGTTTAAATCCCTGTACCACCGCTTGCTGGCTATGTGATGCCAAATAAGTCACTTTGTTTCTCGAAATCTCCATGTTCTCATCTGCAGGGAACTCCAACGCCCTGGGTTGCAGTGGGGAATTAGAAAAAAATCACATTGGTGATGGAAATGGTGCCTGGTGGCCACTCAATAGATGTGTGCTTCTCTGCACGTCCTCTGCCGTCCTGTAACCCTAGGCTCCGTCTGGGCTCAGGCCAGGGATAGGGCACTTCCTTGGTGGGCTGGAGACCGGCCCCATACGTGGAGACACTCACACAGACCTTGAGGCAGCTGCCCAGGCCCTCCGCCCACCTGAGTGGGGTGAGGCGGGGCACCGGCAAAGTGCCAAGCTGGCTTTGCCTTCTCTGCTCCGTACCTTTCTCTTCCCTCTGGGATCCTCTGCAGAGCCAGGAGGGCCGTGAGTGACAGGTTCCCAGGAGCGCTGGCTAAAGATACCCTCGCACCTGGGAAAACGACGGTTGTTCTTAAAGCTGTCAGGGCTCTCAGACCCCAGGTGGGCAGGCACAAAGCAGCAATTGGCTGTAAAAGAAGATGAAACATAATTGCCCTTTCTTCTCCACATCCAAGGGAGACCTTCTTCTCCATCCCGTCCTGGGAAATCAAGCCTGTCTTTCTGCGGTTGCTATTCCCCAACAGCGTTCCAGTAAATTAGCCAACAGAAGGCAAGTCTCCTGTGGATTCATCAAAAGTTTGCCCATCTCTCGGACAACCTTCAGGAAGTTGTCCTCCAGCGGCTCATGCTCAGATCACAGTCTAAGGGCTAAATTATAAAGGTGGGGCGCCTGGGTGGCTCAGTCGGTGCAGCGTCTGACTTCGGCTCAGGTTATGATCTCACAGTTCGTGGGTTCGAGCCCCTATGTCAGGCTCTGTGCCGACAGCTCAGAGCCTGGATCCTGCTTCAGATTTTGTGTCTCCCTTGCTCTCTGCCCCTCCCCCACTCACACTCTTTTTCTGTCTCAAAAATAAATAAACACTAAAAATTTTTTTAATTATAAAGGCAAAAATAAATAACTTGCCCTCCTCGTTCCATTAGGTGTTGGTACTAGTCAGAATGAATATATCATGTATCCCATATTTCAGATGAGAAAGCTAAGGCTCAGAAAGGGGAAATGACCGGCATAAGGTAACAAAGTTTGCACTCCAGAAATGGAATCAACCGCTGTGGTTTCACTGAGTCACTGCACATGGCTGTCCTGCCATTGCAGGAAATGGTCTTCTAGAACAAGTCATGTTGAGTAGGCTGAAGGAAAGTGGTTTAAAGGAACACCTGCTTTTATTGCTCGGTGGATTGTCACCTGCCCCAGGTGACAAATTTTCGTTAAGAGCTCTATGCCAGGGAGTGTTTTGATTTTCCTTAAAAAATGGGGGGTGGAGTGCGATTTATTTTTGTGGACAATGGAGAATTGTATAAATATTTGTGTTTTCCTTTTTGCTGTAGTTCCCAGGAAGCTCAGGAACAAGTTCACAACTCAGCTGTAGTCATTGTGGCTTTTCAGACTTCATGTCCTGAAAATTTGTTTCTTTCTCTCCCACTGGCCTTCTGTTGAATGGTCCTTCTGGTCCTGAAAGTTAACTCATGATTTTTCTATTACTTGTGAGTACTTTCCAGGGTAAGAGGAAGTAGGAACAAACAACTATTCATTGACCATTTGAGTTACCATTATTCCATTTCATAGCTTCAATGATCTGGGTGTAATATGATCAAAATAGGACTCCATCTGATGGCCAAGTGTGCTGGGCAAAAATTCATCTGAGATGGTCAAAGTATCCGGAAACAGCACCTGGTAGCAAATATTTACTGAGCACAAATTATATGTCAACTACATGTTCTAGGTGCTGGAGATATGGGTAAATAAGACACAGTGTCCCTTCCCTTAAAGACACAGGCAGTAAACAAATACTTATATAATATTATTTTAGATACTGACAAATACAAGAAGTAATGGGATAGAGGGAGATTGTCTGGAATGGACAATCTTTGGGTAGATTGGAGGTTCCCTTAAAAAGATGACATTGAAATTCAGACAAGAATGATAAGGAGTAGCTGTCAAATACCTAGAGGAAGAGCATTCCAGGCAGCAAGTGCAAAGGCCCTGAGGCCAGGACAAGTGAGGTGTGTTAGGAATATAGGATGTAAGTTCAGAGAAGAGGGCTGAGGCCAGATCCAGACTGGCAGGATCTAGAAAGCCATGATGAAGAGCTAAGCTTTTTCTGAATGCAGTGGGGAGACCTTGAAAGATTTAAAGCATGGGGTATGACATGATCTTTTTACTTCTCACTCACACAAATGAGTTTTACTTCTACTAAGTGGCTGGTTCCGTATTTGAGAAGACAGCTGCCTGCCTGGAGCGATAATAGTTCTTTGAATTCTTCAACTTCCACATTTGCTCTGTGACACTGCCAAGACCACTCCTGAATAGGTTTTTCTGAATGTGCTTTCTAGTATTTCGTTAAAGTAGGATTTCTGGAATATTAATTTTTCCAAATAGCAATTCATCAACACTGCTGCCCAGGTTTATAAACAAACCTGTTATTATGACTGTTACCCTGGATATCCGTTAATGGATATGTTCTCAAAGAACCTTAATTTTATGCTTATAGTCTTCCATAAATAAGACTATAAATAATAGTCTTCTATTACTTACTTTCTCAAACTACATTTCAGGGACCACTTGGCAACAGAATGCAGCCCGCTGGTAACTTCTGAGTGGCAGTGACCACCGCCATCATTTATTGAGCACTCACAAAGGGCTAGCCACACTGGTAAGCATTTTGCAAATACAAGTCTATGTAATTTGCACCATAACTCTCTCCCTATTTTATTGATATGGGAACTGAGGCTTAAAGAATTATTTTAATTAACATCATATCATGAAATGTAATAATGATATGAATTCATCCTTTCAGAAAAGATGTATTCAGCCCTCTTATATGTGGGTGCTGTGCTAGGATCTAGAGACCAGCAGTGAATAAAAAAAGAGGTGATTCCTACTCCTAGAAAGCCCCCAGTCTGATGGGGGAACACAGTGGGAAGCAGGCAGCGACTCTATAGGGTAATGAGAGGGGAAATAAAGGGCACGAGAAGAGTCCCCTGACTGGGACTAAGGTCAAGGAGGGCTTCCTGGCCGACAAGACATGTAAGATGAACATTCTGAAAGAAGAGAAGGCGTCACTCTGGGGGAAAGGATGAAAGAGCACTGTCACTCCCCGAGAGGGACCACTCTCACTTCCCAGAGGAAGACTCCAAGTTCTGCTACCAACACAGAGAAAGGACAACTGAGCAGGCTCCTGCCAAATAAGTTGGGATTTTCTAGTTAAGGCAATGGTGAGGAAAGGGTTGAGGCAGGGGAGCTTGAGGGAACCCGATGTGATTAAAGGCCTTTGAGTCCGGGGTGACCCTGCCAGGGTTTGGCAGGCTGGGGTTGCAGAGCAGAGTGCTGGGAGGTAGGGCTTCATGCTAACGACTCCCGCTTCCCATGTAACTTTTCGGAAACTCACACAACTGGACTTCATTGGTGATCCTCCTGTGTGGACTGAATAATTTTATAGCAAAATGACTATATCACGCACAATACTTTATTGCCAGTCAAATACATCAGCAGGATCATGGTGACTTATTAAAATATACCTGTACAAGAGCTGAACATGAGTCACCTGTTAACCATTTGGGTGCTTGATACCTTTCTACTGTATAAAATCAGGGAATTTATAGAACAATAAATCCAAATAAATTTTTTAAAAAGATAACTTGGAAGCAGTAAGTGTTCTACAGGCAAGGAATTTTAGGTCAAATACTTCACTGGATTGCCTAAAAGTCCAGGAAAGATAGGATGATCTAAATGAAGGCAGTTGCAGATAGAGAGAGGGAACAGATTCGAGTAATCTATGTAAGTAGCAGAGAAATATTCACACTTTTAATATGTAGTTCTCTATTCGACTCTCTCTTCTCCTCAGACATCACCCTTTCTATCAACTAAAAGCAGAGAAGATTTATAACATATTTGGCAAGCATCTATATCCTTCATATATAAAGAGCCCTTACAAATCAATTCCAAAAGAAAAAAGAAAGAAAGAAAGAAAGGAAGAAAGGAAGGAAGGAAGGAAGGAAGGAAGGAAGGAAGGAAAGGAAAGGAAGGGAAAGGAAAGGAAAGGAAAGGAAAGAAAGAAAGAAAGAAAGAAAGAAAGAAAGAAAGAAAGAAAGAAAGAAAGAAAGAAAGAATGAAAGAAGGAAAGAAAGAAAGAAATGCCATATGATGCTGGGCCACAAAATAAGTGTCAAAAATTCAAATGAGTTTAAATTATATAAAGAATGTCCTCAGGGCACCTGGGTGGCTCAGTCAGTTAAGCATCCAACTTGAGCTCAGGTCATGATCTGGCAGTTAATGAGTTCGAGCCCTGTGTCAGGCTCTGTGCTGACAGCTCGGAGCTTGGAGCCTGCTTCAGATTCTGTTTCTCCCTCTCTCTCTGCCCCTCCCCCCCAAATAAGTAAACACTAACAAATTTTTTAAATAAAAAAAAAGAATGTCCTCTAAGAAACATAGCAAATAAAAATATACACACTATAAAATATTATCATAGAATTGAGATCAACCTTGTCAGTTATCATAACAAATATAAATGAGCTTTAACTCACATTTTAAAAGAAAAAGGTTAAATTTTTGCTCAGAAAACAAACCCAATTATATACCGTGTAAAAGAGACACATATAACACGGGGATTTAGAAATGTGAAAAATAGGGGCGCCTGGGTGGCTTAGTCGGTTAAGCGTCCAACTTTCGCTTAGGTCATGATCTCGCGGTTCGTGGGTTTGAGCCCCGCATCGGGCTCTGTGCTGACTGCCGGCTCAGAGCCTGGAGCCTGTTTCAGTCTGTCACTCCCTCTCTCTCTGACCCTCCCCTGTTCACGCTGTCTCTCTCTCTCTCTCTCTCTCCTAGAAATAAAAAAAAAAAAAATTAGAAATGTGAAAAATAAAGTGATGGATAAATGTATCCAGTTATACTTTTATAAGAATATTTTTATAAGTATACAAGCAAACAAAAGTGTCAGAAGAAGTGATACTGATAGAAGGCAAAGTAGAATTCAAGCCCCAAAACATTAAACATGACAAAGAAAGACATATTGTAATAATAAAAACTTTAATCTACAATGGATATGTAACGCATTAATATTTGTGCACCAAATAACATTGCAACAATCTCTATGAAGCAAAAATTAGAAAAGCTACAAAGCTATTAGGTGGAAACACACTAATAATAGACTAATAGATTGCTTACAGTGTAAGACAGATGAGGGGGTAAGAGGTGGGAGAGATAGAAAATCTAAAACAACATAATTACTGGGTAGCTCTTATAGACATAGGTTGAAGTCTATATCCTGATAATAGAGAATTCATTTTAAGTGTCCACAACATATTCACAAAAAGCTATCACAAAGAAAACATCAGTAACATCCATAAGGTAGAAATATTACAAATAACACACTGACAAAAATTAAAATTCAATACTAACAAAAAATGTATAGGTCCTCTACCTCGAATTTCAAAATCCCTCTAGTTACCGAGGAGAAATACTAGAGGAAATACAAACTGAAATTACAGAGTAAGAAATAGTAATAATTATAATGAAAATACACAATCAGAATCCAAGAGATGCATTTAAAGCACTGATCAAAGGAAAATTTGTTATTTTAACACTTTTATCAGTAAATATGAAAATATAATTAAATTAAATTGTCAGCTCAATATACTAGGACAACAACAAAGCAAACCAAAGGAAAGCAAAAGGAAGGAAATAATCAAGATAAAAGCAGAATTAATGAAGAAGACAATAGAACAAAGACCTAATGAATACATCAAGGTCTTGGTTTTAAAAAATTAACAAAACAAATGAAACTCTAGCTAATTCGATTAAGAATAAAAGGAAGAAGGCACAAATACACAAAATGTGAAATGACCAGTGGAAAAATAACCAGGACACCAAAAAAAGTTTTCATCATATACAAATACTTTGCAAACTTTTATGTAAAGAAATGTTTTTAAATTTTTTAATGGTTTATTTTTTGAGAGAGAGAGGGACAGAGTGTGAGTGGGGGAGGGACAGAGAGCAAGGGAGACACAGAATCTGAAACAGGCTCCAGGCTCCGAGCTGTCAGCACAGAGCCCAACACGGGGCTCAAACTCACAAACCGCAAGATCATGACCTGAGCTGAAGTCAGCCACTTAACTGACGGAGCCACCCAGTCACCCCTATGTAAATAAATTTAAAAACACAGATAATGTGAAACACAAATATATTTTAGATAGTAAGAACCACATTTCTCACTGTTAGAGAAAGAAGTTTAAATGAAAGGAAGAGTCCAAAGTAAACTGTGAGGTGTTAGATTATAATCCTCATATTACGGTATCAGTATGTAAAATTGTTTTTGAAATGATGGATGACTGAGTGGATAGACAGATAGATAACGTTAGCATATGTGTGGCTTAGTAGCTCTGTCCACTAGAGGGCCTACAAGCAATGACACCTCAGTAGTAATGTGCTCACCTAATGCCCAGACATTGGTTTCTAAACATCATTCTCTCAAAAAAGGCACCAGCAGTTCTTGGATAAGAGGTTGATTCAAGACTGAAATAGGAAAAATATAGGATGAGCCTGAAACATATTTTGATGACAGAAAATTTTAAGAATCTGGAGAACAACAGGACCCAAATGGAAGCACTTCTAATGTCCAAACCCTGGAGCAATTTGAAAAACAAAAGAAATAATGATAGTATTGAATTATAGGCCATAGAATAAAACAAATATGCATGAGTCTTTACTGATATAAGTAACTGATTTAATAAATGATAAAAGAGTTCCAGTTAATAAATGTAGAAGGGAAGAGGGAGATAGAATATTACCACTAATAAACACCACAGTGATCATTATTGTGAACAAAATCCACTGGTGCATGCTAAAATTAATGGTGACAGTGTGAGGCCAAAGAGAGTTTGCATAGTCTTAACGTATCTCCCCAAGCTATTTGTTAAATACAAATAAAAAGACAATAACTTTACAGTGGAGGAAACGGTCAGAAACCACCTTCATTAAATGTTCAAGATCAACATCGTCAGTAATAAGATACATCTACATCATGAGCTCCATGATATGATGCACTAAAAGTCTCCAAATTCATTCCTGTGTATGCTTGCCCAAAATGCAAAAGCTAAGTACAATTATGAGAAATATCAAACACAAACATACTGGAGGATGTTTGACAAAAAAAAAAAAAAAAAAAAAAAAACTGTGACCAATAAATACTCTTTGTGTAAAGATGTTCATGGTACAAAAGCAAAGATTGAGGAATTACAGTAAACTAAGAAGAAATAACAATTAAATACAACGTGGAAGCCTGGATAATGGTTCTGGAACCAAAAACTGAAATTGATGGGAAAGCTGGTAACATAAAAAAGAACATGGTCTTTACTTATTAGTATGAGACTAATGATAATTTCCTGGTTCTGACAATTATACTATAGTTATGTAAAATGTTAACATTAGGGAAAGTTGGATATATACAACCTCTATTCAAATTTTGCAACTCTACTATAAGCCTATAACTAGTTTGAAAGCAAAAATAAAAATAAATTTAGAAAGTAAATTATGGTCCCTGATCATGAAGAAATTAAGTACAAACCGATAATAGAGCGATATCTGGAAAAACCATCAATACTTAAACAACACGTTTCCAAATAACCCATGAGTCAAATGATCACAGGGGAACGTAGAAAATATTTTCAACTGATTGAAAAGAGAAACACAGCATATCAAACTTTGTGGAATGCAACTAAAGCAGCAATTAGAGGGGAATTTATAGCACTGAATGTTATTAAAAAAGAGGAAAAATCCCAAATCAATGATATTAGCTTCCACCTTAAATAGAAGAAGAAGAAGAAGAAGAAGAAGAAGAAGAAGAAGAAGAAGAAGAAGAAGAAGAAGAAGAAGGAGAAGGAGAAGGAGAAGTTGTTAAACCCCAAGTATACAGAAACAAACAAATAATAAAGATAAGGGGAAAATAAATGAAATAGAAATCAAAAACAATGGAGAAAAATCAGTGAAACCAAAACACGTGTCTTTGAAATGATCAACAAAATTGATAAACTTCTAGCCAGAGTCATCAGGACAAAAAAGAAGGAAGAGAAGATACAATTACCAATATCAAGACTGAAAGAGGGGATGTCATTAAAGATCGTAAAGACACTGAAAAAATAGCAATGGAATACCATGGAAACTTCTGACAAAATTTAACAATTTAGATGAAATAGACAAATTTCTTGAAAGGCACAAACTACCAAAGTTCACTGAAGAAGAAATTCGTAACCTGAATGGCCCTATATCAATTATAGGAGATTAAATTGATAGTTTAAAATCTTCCCACAAAAAACCCCAGGCCCCTCCAGATGGCTTCAGTAGTGAATTCAATCAAACATTTAAGGGAAATAAAATGCCACTTTTATACAAACTCTTCCAGAAAATAAGAGGAGGTAATACTTTCCAAGGCATTCTATGAAGCCAGCTTTACCCTGATACCAAAATCAGACAGAGATGTCACAAGAAAAGAAAACTACATACCAGTATACCTTGTGAACATACACACAAAAATTCTTAAATTTTTAGCAAACTGAGTTCAGGAAAGATAATGCATCATGATCAAGTGGAGTGAAAAGTTGTTTTTTATAATTTTTTAAGAGTATTTATTCATTTTTGAGAGAGAGAGAGAGACAGAGACAGAGTGCTAGTGGGGAAGGGGTAGAGAGAGAGGGAGACGCAGAATCTGAAGCAGGCTCCGGGCTCCGAGCTGTCAGCACAGAGCCCAACCCAGGCCTTGAACCCACGAACCAGTGAGATCATGACCCATGCCGAGGCCAGACGCTTAACCGACTGAGCCACCCAGTTGTTTTAATGTTTGAAAAACAGGGGCACCTGAGTGGCTCAGTTGGTTAAGTAGCTGACTTCGGCTAGGGTCATGATCTCGCAGTTGGTGGGTTCGAGCCCTGGGTCGG
This sequence comes from Hyaena hyaena, assembly GCF_003009895.1. NCBI lineage: Eukaryota > Metazoa > Chordata > Mammalia > Carnivora > Hyaenidae > Hyaena > Hyaena hyaena. Next base: position 1,853,989 of record NW_024080734.1, on the reverse strand, counting down.
GCTCTGTACTGACAGCTAAGAGCCTGGAGCCTGCTTCGGATTCTGTGTCTTCCTCTCTCTGCCCCTCCCCCACTCATGCACTGTCTCTCTCTGTCTCTCAAAAAGTAAATACATGTCAAAAAATTTAATATTTGAAAAACAATATATTTCCCCTTACAAGCAGAATAAAAAGAAAATATGAAGGCATGATTTATGAAAGAAATCATTGATAAGCCAAACCAGTAAAATTAAAAACTTCTGCTCTGTGAAGGACAGTGTCAGGAGAATCAGAAGACAAGCCACAGGCTTAGAGAAAATATTTGCAAAAGACACATCTGATAAAGGACTGTTCGCCAAAATATACAAAGAATTCTTAAAACTTAACAAAAAAAAAAGAAAACAAATAAACGAACTAAAAAATGGGCCAGAAACCTTAACGGAACCTTGCCAAAAACGATATACAGATGGCAAACATGGTATGAAAAGATGCTCACATCATATATCGTCGGGGAAATGCAGTGAAAACAAGATACCACTACCTACCTATTGGCCGGGCAAACTCCAGAACACTGATAACACCAAATGCTGGCGAGGATGTGAAGCGACAGCAACTCTCATTCATTGCTGGTGGGAATGCAGAAGGATACGGCCACTTTGGAGGACAGTTGGGCCAGTTTCTTACAAAACTAAACATGCTCTTACCATATGATCCAGCAGTTGGACTTCTTAGTATTTACCCAAAGAAATTGAAAACTTATGTTCACACGAAACCTGTACACAGATGTTTATAACAGCTTTATTCATGATTGCCAAAACTTGGAAGCAACAAAGATGTCCTTCAGTAAGTGAAGGGATCAACAAAACAGTGATGCAGCCAGACAATGGAATATTATTCGGTGCGAAGGAGAAAGGAGCTAGCAAGCCGTGAAAAGACACAGAGGAATCTTAAATGTGGATTACTGAGTAAAAGAAGCCAATCTGAAAAGGCCACGTATTGTATGATACCAACTATGCAACATTCTGGGAAAGGCAAAATTATGGCGACTGTAAAATAATTAGTGGTTGCCCGGGGTTAGGGGGAGAAGGAGAGAGGAAAGAACAGATGGAGCACGGGGTTATTTTTAAGGCAGTGAAATACCCTGTATGATACCGCAGTGATGGATACCTGTCATCGAACATTTGTCCACGCCCATAGAATGCACACCATCAACGGTAAACTCAAGTAGACTAAGAACTTTTGTTATTATAATGTGTCAGTGAGGTTCCTCAGCTGTAAAAATGTACCACTCAGGTAGGGGATGTTGACATTGCAGGTGACTTTGTATGTGTGGGGCAGAGGGGGCAAATGGGAAATTTCTGTACCTTTCCCCTCAGTTTTGCCATGAACCTAAAACTGATCTAAAAAAATAAAGTCTTAATTTTTTTTTAAAAAAGGATCCTTTCAGTAAATACAGAAAAAGTGTTTGATAAAATCCAACACTCAGTCATTAAAACAAACAAACAAACAAATAAATAAAATCTCAGCCAGCTAAGAAAAGTTGCTCAGACTAGTAAAAGGCATCTATGAAAAACCTACAGCTAAATTCATATTTAAATATTTGTTGAGAAACATATGCTTTTCCGTAAGATCTGTAACCCAGCAAAAATGTTTGCTCTCACCCCTCTATTCAACGTCATTTTTGGAAATCTTAGTCAGAAAAAGAGATGAAGTGTGTAGAAAGGAAAGGATGGAGAAAAACTCTATTTGTAGATAGCATGATATCTATGCAGCAAATTCCAATGATGGACTTTCACTATTTAGTAGACACAACATTGCAGGTTGGTGGGGGAAAGGGGGACAATTCCATAAATCGAGGTGGAGAATTGATTACCCATATTAAAGAACTGAACTCAGATCACTATCTCATATAATATACAAAACTCAACTTCAGATAGACTAAGGAATTGAATGTCAAAGCAAACCTTTAAGACTTTCTCTTAAAAAATGTAAATGAGTATTTTGTCTTATTCATTTTATTTTTTTAAGTTTATTTTTGAGAAAGAGAGAGACAGAGACAGAGCATGAGTGGGGGAGGAGCAGTGAGAGACAGAGACACAGAATTTGAAGCAGGCTCCAGGCTCTGAGCTGTCAGCACAGAGCCTGACACAGGGCTCGAACCCATGAACCATGTGATCATGACCTGAGCCAAAGTTGGACACTTAACTGACTGAGCCACCCGGGCGCCCCTAAATGAGTATTTTAAAACAAAACACAAGCTTGATCAATTTGACTATGTTATAATTAAGAGTATTACAAATGAAGACACTTTTAAGAAGCCAAAAGGCCATAAACTAGAAGTTGTTTACAGCTTATATAACTGATAAACTATCAGTCTATCGAAAAATGTGAAGAACTTTTACAAATTGATAACATATCATTTTTAAAATGGGCTGACAATAAAAGGCATTTCAGAGAAGAGGAAATACATATGGCCATTTAAAATATGGAGAGATGTTCAAGCTTGTTAGTTAAGAGGAAAATGCAAATTAAGGCTACTGATAACTTGTCAAAATTTAAAATTTTGACCGACACCAGATTTTGCAAATAGGTGGGTCAGCAGATATCGCTGGTGAAGAGTAAGAACTCTTCAATCATTTTGGAAATCAATTTGGTTTTATCATATAAGCTAAACATTGTGTATCTTAAAACCCATTAATTCCCATCCCAGGTGTAGACCAACAGAAACTCATTAGAAGTAACCTAGGGGCGCCTGGGTGGCTCAGTCAGTTAAGTGTCCGACTTCAGCTCAGGTCATGATCTCACAGTTTGTGGGTTCGAGCCCCGTGTTGGGCTCTGTGCTGACGGCTCAGAGTCGGGAGCCTCCTTTGGATTCTGTGTCTCCCCCTCTCTCTGCCGCTCTCTTGCTCATGCTCTGTCTCTCTCTGTTTCTCAGTAAAAAATAAAAATGTTAAAAAAATATATAAAAAAAGAAGTAACCTAAATGCCCATCGATAGGAGAAAGGACACACAGATGATGATTTTACGGCAGTTAAAATGCACAAGCTACTGCTACATGTGGCCACATGGGTGAATTTTAGATGCGTATGTTGTAAGATAAAAAGCACATCTCGGATTTCATAGACACACGTTTAATAAAACAAGAACACCTAAACAGCATGTTGTTAAGGCATACGTACATATCTGGAAAACTATAAATATGTGTATTTTGAAACAAGGAAGTGACAAACACAAAATTCTGGATATTGGTTCTATCTGAAGGCAGCAGGAAGACAGGATGGGAGACAAGTGTATAGAGAAATATGAATTGATGATAATGTTCTAGTGCTTTGAGCGAGGTGCTGGACTCATGATGTTCCTTGTATAATTAAAAATAAACAAAAGAGGGCCACACATTGATGAATAATGATAGTACATAGTGAACCAAGACATTATGATGAATCTAATCGTATACCCCTGAGCGTCAAAATAGAATAAACCACATGCTTAGCATGATCTCTGGCATATAGTAAGTGCTCAATGAAGCTGTAATTATTGTTTCTAGTCTCAGCCTATCTGACTAAAGCTTCAGCCAGGGTTTTGCCTCCTCCAGGAAGCCTTCTCTGCTCCTCCAGGCTAGGTCAGGCTCCCCAGTCCTAAAGTTGCTCAACAACTTGGACTGACTCAGATTATAACATTTCCCAGGCTACGTGGGGAAAGGGCTGTTTATGAACCTGTAACTCCCAACCGCTCATGCAATCCACGTGGCACTTTGTTGTGGTGGTTGTTGTTAATAAAAACATTTATTTTCCATCTCATATGGAACCACCTGAAGTCTGCATCCTCGCCTGATAGTTATCCAGGGGTTTACAGTGTGTCCATCTCAAGTTTGTGGTTGTAGGGACTGAGGTGCACACAGACCCTGAGGGAAAAAGTGGGTGCCGCAGGAGTGTATTTCAGTCTTTTTTTTTTTTTAATGTTTTTTTTTTTATTTTAATTTCTAGGAGAGAGAGAGAGAGAGCGTGAGCAGGGGAGGGTCAGAGAGAGAGGGAGTCACAGACTGAAACAGGCTCCAGGCTCTGAGCTGGCAGCCAGCACAGAGCCCGACGCGGGGCTCGAACCCACGAACCGCGAGATCATGACCTAAGCGAAAGTCGGACGCTTAACTGACCAAGCCACCCAGGCGCCCCTATTTCAGTCTTTTCTTAACGAGAAGGCGGTAAAGCACTGTGAGCCTCTGAAAACCTTTGCGAATGGCGGGGTCATCTCTGTCTGCAGCCCTCGCTTTCTGCCTGCTGCCTACCACATTTTTGCTGAGGGATTACATGCAAGGCAGGCGAGGTGGTACCGGAACCTAGAGAAGGGAACCTTGGCTCAGAGGTGGTGGTGGCATCTCAGAGTTTGGTACGAGGCAGTGGCCAATCAGAGACAGCTCTGGGCATCCATTGGCCCTGGGGGCAGGAAATAAGGGGCACGTTGTCTGCAAGGAGATGACTGCTTATATCATTGCCATGTGCTGGCAGTTCTGAACAAGTCACTGATAAAAATACCTCTTCCTCCCAAAAAGAAATTTTTGTTAGTCAGTGCTGAAGAACTGTTGCCATTATTGTTGAATTTTAATAATAAGCCAATGTGAAGTAAGCTTCGTATTAGTACATTTTTACTACTTAGGCTTTAATAAAAACTGCATTCTACATGCAAGTTGGTTGACACACGGGTCCACTCTGAGACCAGTTCCCAAGTTTGTGGAATCATTCAAATTCATTGTGAGCAGAGCCCAAATCCGCTCCCCAGGACACTGCCTATGTGTTCCTGCATTTAACTGGTGATAGTGGAGTGACTGTAGAGATGAAACAGACCGGGAGCCACTCCAATTTTCTGATTCTCTGTGTCCCCTTAGAGTTCAAATTTAAAACATGAAACAGTGTAAACCGTGAGATGTGATTTCATGTAAGTGTACATTTTAGTTCATACATGCAATAGCTCGCTGAAAGGGAATACTGTTTTCAAGGCCAAATTTATTCTTTTTTGTTAATGATTAGAACAATGATTACTACTGATGATTATTTAATTAGTACTGAAAATGATTTTTAACCTTTTTTTGAATAGACTTTTTTTTAATTTAAATTCAAGTTAGTTAACATACAGTGGTTGGTTTCAGGAGTAGAATTTGGTGATTCATCACTTACGTATAACACCCAGTGCTCATCCCAATAAGAGCCCTCCTCAGTGCCCATCACCCATGTAGCCCATCCCTCTACGCACCTCCTCTCCAGCAACCCTCAGTTCGTTCTTTATATTTAAGAAGAGTCTCTTATGGCTTGCCTCCCTCTAGGTTTTTATCTTATTTTTTCCTTCCCTTCCCCTATGTTCATCTGTTGTGTTTCTTAAATTCCACATATGAGTGAAATCGTATGGTATTTGTCTTTCTCTGACAGGCTTATTTCGCCTAGCATAATATATTCTAGTTCTCTCCGTGTGGTTGAAATACCCAGAAGGGGAGTTTAAAAATGGCTCATGCCAGGTACCACTGGCTGGGGCCCATGAGCCAGAGGCCAGGTCTCAGTAGGGAAGTGGAAGGGGGAGTATGGGTCAAGGTCAAGGTCCTCACAGTGAAGCATGCCTAATGAATCCACTGAGTGCCTCTCCTTACCCAGCTCCCTCTCTTCATCCCCAGCTACATCTTGCTCTCTGCCTTGAAAGTCACCGATTCTCCAGCCCTTCCAATGCCTCCTCCAAAGCCCCTGGGTAGGGTTTTGGAAGGAGACAACACCCACTGTCCCCTGTGCTGTCCAGAGCTGGCTCCAGCAGCGAGACAGGTGAACAAGTAAGGACGTCCCAGTGGAGAGTAACGTGGTGGTCAGCGCAGGGGTCTGGAAGGATGGAGTGGAGGGGCCCTGAAGCCAGGCAGCCAAGGCGTGCAGGGCTCTACAAGCCCATCTGTGATGGTGGGGGGGGGGGGGGGGGAGGGGTGTTAGGAAACAATGGACTTCAAGCCCTCAGCACGGCGCTGTCGCAGCTAAGACAGAGTATGCCTCGGGCATCAAGTTCTGTCCCAACTCTTGTCAGTGTATAACTTTGACTAAGTCACCTTTTTTTCTTTAGCTTTTTTATGTATTTATTTTGAGAAAGAGAGCATGCACACAAGCAGGAGAGGGACAGAGAGAGAAAGAGAGGGAATTCCAAGCAGGCTCTACACTGCCAGTGCAAGGCTGGATGCAGGGCTGAATTCCAGAAGCGAACCGTGAGATCACGACCTGAACTGACATCAAGAGTCAGACGCTTAACCAACCGAGCCACCCAGGCGTCCCTTGACGAAGTCACTTCTTGAGCTGAGTGCTGACGTCTGAACAATGTGGATAGTAATGGTTTCTGTAATGCGGTGATGTTCAGAGAACCAAAAGAGTTCAGCCCAGTGCCCGGCATGAGAAAGGCAGCAATAAATAATAGCTAATTAATATTAATAATTAATATTTGCCAAACAAGAAGTAGATGACCAGAGAGGAATGAAGACTCTTCCAGGGTCATACAACCTGGATGTGATGGCAGTACTGGGACCAGATTCCAGGGCTGCAGACACACAGTTTAATGCCCTTTCTCCTATAGCCTCTGGTTGAAGATGTGTTTGGAGCCTTTCAGAACAGGACCTATGTCCGCCATCTTCCATCCTGGGGGAACTGATGGGGCAGGTCTTCTGAGCCACCCCCAGCCCTCTCTCCTTGGCACTTGTCTCATTCCTCATGCTGCCCCCTCCCCTCTTTAGATAAAGCTCTGCTCTGATGTCAAGTGGGGACCTTTTATGTGAAGAGAGAGGGAGGGGGAGAGAGAGGAGGTAGGCAGTCACGTGTGTGTACGTGTGTCTGTTGAGGGGGTGTTGCATCTCTGACTCCAGAGGTCCAGGAGAGGACCCGGAAGCCATGTTCATGGAGATGCTGTTCACTAACTATGGGGTGGCGTGACCCAGGTACCTGGCCCGGGCAAAGTCATTTACTCAAGTGTGGCAGGCTAGGCCCACACAACGGACCAAGCTGAGAATGAGTTGAAACTGAACACCATCAGGTCAGCTGGTTTCCGGGGCTGGAGCAGGCGGCTAGGGCCAAAGTTTCCACCAGCAGAAGGAACTAAGCTCGCACATCCTGACGCATGCCTGGCTGCTTGTCAATTCCACCTTAGCCCCACCGCGCTTTAGGCCCCGAGGGAGGCCTCTGGCAAAGCAGAGGCCCCTGGGCCTATGTCAGCCTCAGTGCAGGATCCCGGGGATCTGTCCAGTAATTATTCATTGAGCACCTACTGTGTGCTGCGTTCTGGGGATACCTAGGTGGGCTTCCTCCACTAGAGATGCGGCCTGACCTGCACGGGACACTCAGCCTGATGCGGGTGGGCGTTGGGGTGGGGGTGGGGGGGACAGAATCAAAGAAAACTATTTCACTGATTCAAGAGAGTGAAGACAGTCAGCTCTGCCTGAGGGGCCCGGGAAACATGGCCGTGGGCGTGCCCATGAGTCAAATTTTGGAAGAGGAGACTGTTGTTGGAGGCGGTGGGAACGGCATGCAGGAAGACGGGAGGGATAAAGGAACGGCAACGTGGCTCGCTTGGGAAGCTATAAGGAGTTTCATGTGGAAGAGCTAGGCCAGCAGGGAAGGGTCACTTTAATCCAGGTGACCTGCAGAGGAGCCTGGAGGGTGCTGGGCGGGGTGGGGGTGGGGGTGGTGCTGATTGAGAGGCCAGGGGATTGCTGCCGCTTCAGATCCTGATGTTGCTGGAGGCTGCCCATGGCTCCCACCCACCCTGGAACCTCAGAGAGCCCAGGCTGGGCCCCAACCATCCCCCTCGGGCTGTCACCAGCTCTCAGCCTCTCCCTGCTGCTCCAACATTTTCCTCTTGTGATGGATGGAAATTTCCCTGCTTGGGTCAAGTCAAATTTCTCCTGATTTGTTGTTTTACACACACTGAGGCCGGAGGCGGATCCTGCATGATTCATAAAGAAAAACGCGCTGTCTGTGAAGGGGAGTAATTTATAGGTGACGTTTCCCCAGCCTCCAGAGATGAAACTTGCTAGGGAGGAAGAGAAGGAAGACAAAGGATCTTCATCCACTGTGAGTGGCCGGTGTGGCTTCCGAACCTCCCAGCTGGCCCCTCCAGTGGTGGCATGGGTCTGCCAGTCGGTTTTCCTGAAGCCTTAGCGCTCCCTGGTCATTGGGCCCAGAGCCAGGCCTGGGAGACTAGGAGACAAGAGGGGCCCGAGGCCCCCAGCGTCCTTTCCTGCCCCCTCCCCCACTCCCTTCCATGTATGAAAATAAATGAAGTCAGGTTTCCCAGCACTTCTGATCTGGAGGGGTGGAGGGGATGGGGCAGGCAGCCAACTGACACCCATGTACGACCCAAGCCATACATCACGAGGGTCATGAGGCTGCAATGGACACAGATGCTGGGCACGGATCTCATCAGTGGCTCCCAAGTCTCTAGGGTTGGACAGAACTTGACTTGGGGTGGGGTCGACCGGGAGGGGGGAGTGAACTGTACGATCAAAGGAGAAAAGGACCACACAGACCATGGAAGAAAGAAAGAAACGGAGCGCTTGCTCTATTCCAGGCACTGTACCAAGCACTATCATGTATCGAACCTCATCTCTGACCCCGTGAAGTAGCAATAACAACCCTGGTTTCACAGATGAGGAAGCTGAGGCTCAGCAGGAAAAGGGAGCGGCACCCCAAGCTCTGGGTTTGACCACATGCCCAGAAAGAGCCCACAGCAGAACATAGATGCCCCGCCTCCCAGGACAGGGGACAAAGCAGGGGGAGGCAGGAACCCAGAGTGGGTTGAGGTGCGGTGGGGTGGGAATGGGGCATTGGGTGAGGATGAGCCAAACAAGGCACCCCTCTGCTGGGTCTCATGTCTACACCTGCAAGATGGGAGGTGAGCCTGGCTGTTTACGAAGTAGCCTCAGGAGGGTGTTTTCCAGCAGTCTCCACCCTGTCCCCAGCCAGGCCTTCTTTCCCACCCCTAAAGCATACCTCCTGAAGCTGGTCCCCCAAATCACAGGAGCCCCATCCTCAACTCTGATAGCCTGTTCCTTCAGTCCACCATCCTGCAGGGCCTCAGAGGCTCCACCAGCCTCCCTCTGAAGCGCACGCTCTTTCCCACCCCAGGCTTGTGCTTATTCTCATTCAGTATTCACTGTGTGCCTCGCCCTGGGCTGGGCTTTCCGAGCTGCAATGCCATGGTCACTGCCTCCAGAGGCTTGCTGTCTAGAGAGGGGTCTACCAGGTGGCCTGCCCCCAGGTGGTTGAGTGCAGGACTCAGGAAGTTCCAATGAGCTGGTGCCAACTCTACCCAGAGTAGTCAGGGAAGGCTGGAGCTGGGCTTTGAAGAGTGAGTAGGAGTTTGCCAGACTAAAAAATAGAAGGGTATTCTGGGCATCAAAACAGCATGTGCAAAGCAGAAATACAAGTAGCTGTCCCTTCTCACCACCCCATATATCCCCCAAGCCTGGAGCCCTCTCTCTGTGGTCCTGACCCACCATCTGCTCTCTTACTCTCTGGCTCCTGCTGCTATAGGACCGGAAGTTCCCACCAGGATGCAGCCAAGGCCACAGGCCCCTTCAGGCTTCCCCACAATGTCCCCTGGTAAATACGCTCAGGGACACTTGGGTGAACCATAAATTAAGCCTTCTGGGGATGGATTCTGCAGAATAAAAAGCACATTCAGTAGCGAGAATATTTGTTTTTGTTTTCCTTCTCGGAGTAAATGGAAACATGCACTGACCTCACTTTTCTCACAAGTACAGTAGCTTTCCTGAGCAGCCGTCAGGCCTGGGGTGCCAGGAAAAAGTGGTGGAACATTCGGCATCGGGAACAAGGGCCCCAGTGGCAGCTGTGGCCAGTGGAATACAGCTGTCAGGCCGCTGACATGAGTTTCCGAGGGGTGGGGAGGATCCGGCCTGGGCCTCCCGGGGAGCCCTGAGCATTGCCAGGATGGGACTTGGAGACCTCTGTCCTTCTAATTCATGTTCTGACACTGCAGACAGAGGGTCCCGAGCAGCAGGCTGGGAAGAGAGCCACCCGAGGGGCCTTGGCATGAGCCAGACCTGCTTTTCTGTCCCTGCTTCCACTTTCCGGCTCTGTGACCTCAGCTAGCCATTCCGCCTTTCTGAGCCTCAGTTTCTTCATCTTCAAAGTGGAGGTCATTATACCAACCTCCTAGGGTTGTAAGAGTTTAAATATGTGAAAGTACCAAGAAATACTAGTCCCCAGTTCCTTCCTGACCTCTTGACATATCCGACTCAATACCCTTACTCCTTTTGTGATGCCCTTCAGACCCAGTGACCTCTCCCACCTGGAATCTAATGTTCTTTTCTGCTTACACTGCCTCGTAATGATGGGCATCTTTGCAGAAGAGCAAGACATCTATCCATCTATCTGGCCAGCCATTCATCCAACCACTCATCCATCCATCCATCCATCCATCCATCCATCCATCCATCCATCCATCCAACCTTCCATCCATCCACCCATCCATCTATGCACACAGTTACTTATTTAGTCAGTGATTATTCTGAGCAGCTAAATACTGTCCTGCTGTTGGGAAGGTGTGTTGTTCTCTGTGATCTGATCTTCATCAGATAGGGACACAGTGCATACTGTCTCCTAGAGACCAGATGGGATTGTCCTCAGTTTCCTCTGCAGCCAGCACAGGGGCTTGGCACACAACACTTGTTCGGTTGCAAGAAAACCCAGACAAACCAGCTTAAGAAAAGGTGGATCTAATGATTCACGGATCTGGCTGGCACAGGTATAGGTCTTCCTGGCTTCAGATACAGCTGGACCCTTGAGGGATGTTTTCAAGACCTCATCTCTGTTATCGGAGCTTCCCTCCTTCATGTAGTAGCAAGGCTGGCAGCAGCTGCAACCCCAAACCCCATATCCATTCAGGTTCAAGTACAGCAGGAAAGATTAAAAGTCACTTCTCCAGAAACTACCCCCAGACTGTGTGGACTGAGAGCTGGGGAGAGGCAGGACCCTGGGATAAGCAGCGAGGGGGGCTGGATGCTAGAAAGGAAAACACCAAAAGCCCAAGGCACCTCCATCACGTAGGCAATGGGGATCCTGAGTGAACAGGAGAGCCCCATGTGGGCCACCGGTGGCGCCTCTCCTGGCTAATGAAGCACAGGTGATCTCCGTCGTGCTAGGATGACAATAAAACAAGGCAGCGCAGTCCCAGTAACAAGGGGTGAGGTTATTTTAAGTAAAGGGTCAGGGACAGCCTCTCTGAGGAGGTGAGACCCTGAGGTGAGAGGTTGAAAGGCCCAGATCAGGGAGGGCCCGTAGGTTATGGTGGGGAACGTGTATTCCATCTTCCTAGCAACAGGCGGTTGGTGTGCATTTTGAATCATGGAAGATGATCTGATTGGCTTTTACTCTTTTTAGGATCCTTTAAAAAAAAAAAACCACAACTTTTTATTGAGATAACATAGAGCAGAAAAGCACATTCATCCCAGGAGTACAGCTCAGGGGCTCTTCCTGATGCAGACAGCCGTGAAACTCCCACCCAGATCAAGAGGTAGAACGTGGAGGCAGCCAGAGGGCTCCCTTGTGCCCCTTCCAAGTCGATCTCCCCTCCAGGACGTAAACACTGTCTCGTCTTTGATCATCATAGTGCGATTTTGGCCGTTTTTGAACTTTATATAGACGGAATTGTGTCGTACGTGTTCTTCTGTGTCTGGTTTCTTTTGCCCAGTATTCTGTGTGCGTGATTCGTCTGTGGGGCATAACTCATCCCTGTTAATTGCTATATGGTGTTCCGTCTTTTCCACTCTCCCAAAGCTGGGAGCTGGTTGTTCTCTGCCTGTGATCTGATCACCAGAGGTGGATCCTGGGATACACCATCCCTTCACTACTTGGGACCATCCTCGGTTTCCTAGTCAGCCAGCCCTGGGCTTGGTGCCGGACAGAACAAACATCGTTTCGGCTGAGTGGGGTGGAGGTGAGAATTCCCTCAGGATAGGACAGGTGATTGCGACTAGAAGCTCCTAGACTCCTCCCGTCCAGGCCGGCCTCTCCCAGGCTCCGGCGGTCCCTCGGATGCCCCTCCCTCCTAAGCAAATTCAGGTGCGTGCACTTGGCCGGACTGGGGTTCTGCTGGTTGCCGAGCCCAGAGTCCCCGGTGGCCACTGTGAGGGACGTCGCGGGAAATGAGAGGAGCTGCGGCCGGCCGCCAGGCAGTGACTCTACACCCAAAAAATGTGCTCTTGGCCAGGCTTTCCTTCCTCTCTCCTCTCAGCCCTTCCAGGCAACGAGGAGTTGGCAAGCCCGGGTGCAGATAACGGCGAAAGCCCCGGGCCCTCTTCTGTCATCACCTCCCCAATGTGAAACCCAAGACCTTGTTTATTTATGAGGAAATTCTGTTCTGCTGCTCGACAAATGGTGTATGGGGGCCAGGGCACATGGAGCGTGGAGCTGGCCCAACCAGGCGTCAGCAGGCTGCGCCTCTCTGCTGATGCAAGCTCAGAAGGTGCTGGCAACGGCTAGAGGGCCCACGGGGGGGCAGAGGGTAGTGGTGCAGGGTGCCATCCTCCCTTCCCCGTGAGTGGCCAGAAGCCCCCCTACTTCCCCACAGAGCCATCAGCAGACTGGTCAGGAAACCACAGATGGTAACAGCCCAAGGAACCCACCTCAGGTCCAGCACCAACCCTTCTGTGGGACGCTCTTCCCGCCGTCCTTCCTGGGAGGGTGAAAGGAGATTCTGTCAGGACCCAAGGGATGGAAGAGGGGAAACAAAATTACAAAGCCTACCGAGAGCCTGCTGCTTGTCAGAGGTTCAGGTTCATGATCTCATTCAATTGGCCGATAGTGCTGGTGGGTAGATGTGAGGGTTGCGGTTTTGTGATGAGGGGCTGAAGGAGGGGGTAATGAAATAGCTCATCCAACCCCAGGAGGTGTGAGAGGTGTGACTCCAGCCAGCACCTGCCTTCTGGCGGTCAATCTGCCATCGGGTGGGGCCGAGTTGAGCCCTCACTCACAAAGAGCTGGTGGCCCCCTGTGGCAAATTACAGGGGACCTGTTTTGTGTTTGACTTGGAATCTATGTTCTTTCCATCACGCCCCCTACCCCCGCCTCTCAAAGTGGGATGCCACTTAGCGATATGTTTGATGGGGTCTCAAGTGGTGAGATGGCGTCCACATCGGGATGGAGATGGCTCATGTTAAATTCCATTGAGAACAGGCCTGACGCTAGCACAGCTCTTAGCAACCCAGTAAGTGTTGTTCCCGGACCCTACCTCTTCTGTTCACATTTCACGTGTGTGGGTGGAGTTCATGACTATGTAGCTGTACCATAAGCATGTGTTTTGGGGACATACCTGCTCATCTACCCGGCCATGACTTAGATCCAAAACTGTAGGGAAAACAGAATTAAGACCAAGCTTGTCAGCTATGATGTAAATGTAAATGGGTTAAATGCCTCTAGCAAAGGACAAAGACTTTAGCTTCTTTTTTTTTCTTACAAGTTTTTTTAAATGTACTCACACCAAATCTTCCGGGACTCATCCCTGTCCTCCCTAACTTATATGGACTCTTACATCTCTGATTTCTCTAATGACAGACCACTTTATTTCTATACTCAATAGTTCAGACATACTTAAAAGGATAGAAAACCATGTGACACTCATCCATCTACCACTGAGATTTGATGGATGCTGACGTTTGTCATATTTATTTCAAATCTCTTTACAGGGCTCTGTCCCTTCCCTCCCACTAACTTGAAGATGACATTTCCATGCAACTTTGATACCTTTCTACATATGGACGTATCCACAAATTCTATGACTTTGTTTTGTGGTTTCAGAATTTATCTAAATAATATATGTAACAGATACTTTTCTGCACTTTGCTTTGTGGAGAATTATACGTATTAAGACACGTAGATGTCTCCTGTTAATTTAAACTGCCCTACAGTGCTCTCTGTATAAATACATAATAGCTTGTTTACGCATTTTCCCATTGATGGACAACCATTTCTACTTTTTGTTGCAGTCACAAACAGTGCTTCAAAACCCATCACTGCCTATTTCCTTGCACAGTCAATCAAGCTAGTATTTCTCTGGAAGTGGAATTTCCCAGTTAAGCTGGCTTTGACACCTATCTGGTATCTATCATCTGCTCTCTACTTTCCTCTCCAAGGATGCAGTCATACACGACTTCTTAATAAGATGTGAGTCAAGGCTTTTTTATTTTATTTTACTTTTTTTATGTTTTTTATTTATTTTTGAGAGTCAGAGAGAGACAGCGTGAGTAGGGGAGGGTCAGAGAGAGAGAGAGAGAGATACAGAAACCGAAGACAGGCTCCAGGCTCTAAGCTAGCTGTCAGCGCAGAGCCCGATGTGGGGCTCAAACCCACTAACGCTGAGATCATGACCTGAGCCAAAGTCGGACACTTAACCGACTGAGCCACCCAGGCGCCCCTTTCTATTGTTTTTTATTTTATTTTATTTTTTTATGTAAGTCAAGGTTTGCAGAGAGAGAAGTTGTGTTGCTATAAAGGAAAGCGATAGCGTTCTAGAAAAAAGAAGCCACGGACTGGAAGTCACATGGTCTTGTGCCCTACCACACTCTTTACTGTTAATTAGTCCTGGGGCCCAATTATGCATCTGTTATTATAGCTGAGGCCCCGGGGGAGCAGAATGTGGGTTCTGTTGGCCCTACATTAATTCTTGCACCAACTCCCATTTCAGAGCTGACAGTGGTGGTTTCTAAGCCTGGTTGTGCATCATAATCACTCAGGGGACTTTAAAAATACACAGATTCCTGAGCCCACACCTGGAGATTCAGGGTCAGTGGTCTGGAACTGAGCCTGGGAATCTGCGCTTCTTAAAAACTCTCCCAGGTGGTTCTGCTGCGGCCGGTCTGCGGCCCCAGCACTGGGGAAACAGTTATTTAAACTGCTAGCTATGCCTGTTTGTACGGCTGTGAGGGGGATGCTCAGCTGAACTTGCCCCTCATCCCTTCATCGCATTACTGTGCATCTGTGAGTACGGTGGGCGTGGCCAGATCAAACTGCCCTCAACCCCCTCAGCTGCTCCTTATATGAACTCATGCTTTCAGTATTGAGGGAAACTAACAGAGTCACGGAGCGGCTAGATTGTATCTCCCTGACTAAAGTTGGCGAACACTTGCCTTGTCTTTCTCCCTAGATCCATAGGACGGGCTAGACAAGAGAGCTTGGCTGGGCCACGTGAGAGCCAGTCTATACCACTGTCCATCAACAGGGATAAAAACAATACCAATGCAAACAACAGTCTCAGTGAGGAGGGAATTACTATGATCCCCATTTTACAGATAAGGAACTGGAGCTCAGCTGGGAAGCGGTGGAACCAGGCAAACTGGCCTCAGCATCTGTGGTCAGAATGATTCTCCTAGACCCCGCTATCTCCTCACTCTGGTAGGAGAGGTCTTCTAGGAGCATAGGAGCGCCGCGTTAAAAGGCACTCCAATCTGGTCTCCCCCCACTGCATTCGGGGTGATGTGGGGAGTCTCCAGTCTGTAACACAACTTTTCTTATCTCAGTCTGCATTGAAAATAATTTGTAGCTGTTCATATGTGAATGGTAATACAGCAACCACCATTGCCTGACCCCTTACTGTTAGTGCCTGCCAGCCCCACAAAGGGACAGCTTACGTGGGCCGTCCCATGCAACCCCCCACACGGCCCACCAGACACACAGACTCACAGACAGACAGAGCACTGCACAGGGCGTCTGAGCAGTCCTCCTGTGAGCAACCTGCTGTGAGAAACAGAGAGGTGGGGCCCCTTGGCCCACGGTCACACGGCCACTCCACTGAGCCTGGAGAGCGTCTCACCCTGGGGCCTGTTCTTTCCACCACTTCATGCGTATTCTAACTCCTTCTTCAGAGTGAGGTCAATGCATATAATAGCAATAAATGGCAATAAAAAGTCAGCAACAATACAGCCCCTCCCTCGAGGGAGGGGAGCCTTTCTCCAGGAATGGAACAATGACCAGTTTCTTGGGATTTTCCTTCCAAGAGCAGAAGGAGCCAGGATGTCTTGACTGTGCCTTTAACTGTCTCTTCTCACTCTGAGTTGATCCCTGCAATGATTCCTCCCTGCCCGCTGCCCACTCCAAGCTTGTGCCGACAGATCTGTTCTCCAGTCAATAGCAGAGCCAGCTTCCACATGCTAATATGATGTTGTCACTCCTTCTCAGTGAATCTCCGGGGCTCCCTACCACCATTTCCCTTTCTATGTAAGAAAGCTCAGAGGGGCAGCCTTCCACACATCCCGTATTGCTGAGCTATCCATGAGGCTGTCCTTCACAACACTGAGTGAGGCCCACTGGGAGCTGGAAGTAAAGTGACAAAATCAGGAAAGATAATACCAAGCCTGGGGGTGCCCCTTCCCCAACTATGCACCTGAGGCAGGCATTGCTAGCTGATCACACCATTCTGCAGCCTCAGCACCCCTGGAGATTGGCTATCCCGCCCATACTTCATGGCCACAAGTGGCTTTTGAGCACTTCAAGTGTTGAAAGCACCACTAAAAAACTGAATTTTTAGTATTTTAGTTAATTTACATCTAGCAACGGGTCACCTAGTCATGAGAAAATTTTATGTATGGGGCGTCTGGGTGGCTGGGTCTGTTGAGTGTCTACCTTCAGCTCAGGTCGTGATCTCGCAGTTGGTGAGTTCGAGCCCGTGTCGGACTCCATGCTGACAGCTCAGAGATGGGGTCTGCTTCGGATTCTGTGTCTCCCTCTCTCTCTCTCTCTCTGCCCCTCCCCCATTCACAGTCTGTCTCTATCTGTCAAAAATATATAAACATTTTTTAAAAACTTAAAGAAAACTTTATGTATGCTTGAAACAACTTGGGAATGCCAATCTACTTCTTCGACTACAGATTTTATGAAATTTAAAGAAACAGCAAGTATTTCTGATGAAAACAGATCTGAACTGACATAGAAGTATGATCCTCACCTGAGAGTCTGAAGACCTGGCCCCAAACATATAAGGTAAAATATCTCCATAATAGTTTTTTATTTCTTGTGTGTATATTGAAATAATTGAATATATTGGGTTAAATAAAATATATCATTGAAGTTATTGCCACCTGTCTACTTCTCTTTGGACCATAGCTACTGGAAACTGTTGTGTTTTTCATTACAATTATATTGGAGTACCCTGCTCTCCACAAAGCACTTTGGGCGCCCACAACCAGTCCTTCAGAGCTGGCACACTGAGGTAAAATGTTTGTGAAGTAAGTCAGGCAGAGAAGGACAAATATCATATGTTTGCACGTATCGGAGGATTAGGAGGAACTTAACGGAGGACCAAGGGGGAGAAGAAGGGGGGAAATGGTGGGGGAAAAGGGGGAGAGGCAAACCATGAGAGACTCTTGAATGCTGACAAAGACTGAGGACTGATGGGTGTGGGGGGGGGGGGGGGATGGGCACCGAGAATGGCACTTGTGGGGTTGAACACTGGGTGTTATATGGAAACCAACTTGACAATAAACTATTTGTAAAAAAATTAAGAAACTAAAATAAAATCTTTCAAAAAAAAAAATCTGTTTGCCAGCCCTGGTGAAGAGATGGCCCCTCCTGAGTGGAACTCCCAGGGCGGTCAGAGAGCTGGCCACGATAATGAGGGGAGAGCCGCAGTGGAGAGGGGGCTCCGAACGCTGGGCTGATTGGTTCTGCCGCTCAGAGAGTGTGGGGGGAGCCCTTTAGGAGGTGGCTTTTAGGTGGATGCCAGAGCTGGGGAAGGGCCTTCCAGGCCGAAAGATCCGTAGGAAGAGAGGCACAATTTGCAGCTGTGTGGATGGAACCAGAGGGCATTATGCTAAGTGAAATTAGTCAGTCAGAGAAAGACGAGTATCATATGACTTCACTCATATGAGGCCTTTAAGACAAAACAGATGAACATAAGGGAAGAGAAGCAAAAATAATATAAAAACAGGGAGGGGGACAAAACCTAAGAGACTCTTAAATATGGAGAACAAACAGAGGGTTGCCGGAGGGGCTGTGGGAGGGGGGATGGGCTAAATGGGTGAGGGCCATTAAGGAATCTACTCCTGAAATCATTGTTGCACCATGTGCTAACTAGCTTAAATGTAAATTATAAAATATAAATAAATTATATAAAAATAAATAAACTTTTTTTTAAAATACTAAAAATATTTTTTAAAAAAGAAAGAGAGGCACAAAGGTATGAGAGTCCACAGAAGGTGGTTGAATGGAGGGGGGCAGTTGGGTGTGGCAGTAGCTTTGGGCTCATGGGAGCATTATTTAAAGGTGCTTGAGGGGCGCCTGGGTGGCTCGGTCGGTTAAGTGTCCGACTTCGGCTCAGGTCATGATCTCACGTCGTAGGGCTCTGTGCTGACCACTTGGAGACTGGAGCCTGCTTCAGATTCTGTGGCTTCCTCTCTCTCTGTGTCCCTTCCCCACTTGTGCTCTCTCTCAAAAATAAATAAATAAACATTAGAAAAAATAAAGATGCTTGAGCTCTGTTTCTAGGTGTTAAGAAGCAAAAAGGAAGACCCCAACTGGGGCCCAGTGCCCATGGCTGACACTGCACAGATTCCCCCTCCCCCCACCCCTGCTCTCCTTCCTAACCTCCAGGCCTTTGATGAAGCTAGACAAAAGTGCAGAAAGGAAAGCAAATCCCAAAGGTATGAAAAACCAAAAAATCCCCAAATCCCGAGAGCAGGCAGCCCAGCTAGGGCTGGGTAAAAGGTGGAAATTAGTCCATGGGTAGGGGTCAAGCTCTACCTCCCCTTGAGGCCCACCCTTTGGCACCAAAGGTGACTCGTCATTTTTAGCCACTGGTCCATTCATCATCAATGTTTGTTAAGCAGCTACTCAGGGCCATAAATTATGGAAGACACAAGGGTAAAGCCCAAACACAAAAACGGTTTATGAGGTTGGGAACTTAAGACATGCTTATTAAAAATTGAACTAATAGGGGCGCCTGGGTGGCTTAGTCGGTTAAGCGTCCGACTTTCGCTTAGGTCATGATCTCGCGGTTCGTGGGTTCGAGCCCCGCGTCGGGCTCTGTGCTGACTGCCAGCTCAGAGCCTGGAGCCTGTTTCAGTCTGTGACTCCCTCTCTCTCTGACCCTCCCCTGCTCATGCTGTCTCTCTCTCTCTCTCTCCTAGAAATAAATAAAACATAAAAAAAAAAAAAAAAAATTGAACTAATATTACAAAAAAGTAAAGAATAAACCTGGTATAAAGTAGATGCGTGATAAGCATGTGTAAGGATGTTCATTACACTAGTGTTTATAAGAGTAAAAAGTAGAAACAAGCTTCCACCAATAAGGCAGCAGTCAATAAATTGGAGTGTATCACCGCTAAGTGTTTGTCTCTTGCTGAGAAGATGGATGGATGGATGGATGACTAGGTACAAGTTCAGAGCAGAGAGAGGGAACAAAGTGAAATGGGAAGGTTAGAGAGGGCACTTTGGTGACAACAATGTGGGAGAAAATGCCGAGCACGTAGTACACAGTCAATTGCTGCCCACATAAATGGAGTTTGCCCCAGGGTATCAAGTAAAGTAACCTTCAACCGAAAGACCTCCAGGAATGTCCTGAAGACCCCATGTGTGCCCGTGAACACACCCCCTCTGCAAGGCCTGGGCTGCCCACTGTCTCCTGTGGCCACTGCACGTAAGTACGGAAGGTGGAGTGTCATGGAAGGTGGAGTGTCATGGAAGATGGGGACCACAACGGGGGGACGGCTCACGTCCTCTTTCAGTCCTACAGCAGTGCTGCCTGGAATCCACTGTGTTACAGAACGTTCCCTTCTACTGACAGTGTGCTGCTAGCCTGTTGCTGAGGCCAGACCTGAGTCCAGGGACTTGGGCTGGAGACAAATCCAGGGAACCTCCCTGTAACTTTCTCAAGGCTCCTCCCCGGGTCAGCCCTTTGTGCCAGGGTCTTTCCTCTCTCCCATGGAAGTCCTCATCCCTCCTGTCTATCCATATCTGTGGGTCCATCCCATCTGTTCACCAGACCTGCTTCATTTCCATACAAGGTGGGATGGTCCCACCCCCACACCCCCCTGCTACGCTCCAACATGCACACTCCAACATGTACACATGCCCACTTGTGGGATTGAGTGAATGAACCGACTCATGAGGAGGGGTGAAAGAAGCAATCATTGAGGTGGAAGTCTCTTCACATGGAGAGGAAATGCCCAAAGTCCTCCCTGCCTCTGGTTTTCAAGAGGGAAGGACCATCTCCCTCACACTCCAGCACCAGGACCAGATTCCCCTGACAGAGGTTCCTTTGCCCCATTACTCTGGCACCCTCTAGTCTCCACTAATCCAGAGGACAAAGCAAGCAGACCCCCTCCCTCCGGTCTGCTGAGTGAAAGGCCTTGTTGCTTTTTAGATGAGCCCCACCCTGGTCAACCATTTCCAACCTCTGAGCTTAGGGGATCCATGATAATAAAAAGCTCTGGCTCTGGGAAATTTTCAACAGGCATCAACTTGCTATTCCCACCTCAATGCTGGGAGATACCAAGGGGAGGATTATTGTGCCCATTTCATAAATTTAGAACCTTGACGTCTTGGCTGAGAAGCTGTGTGCCTAAAGACACAGTCAGAAGCCAGGTCTTGAAGAAAGAGCATGGGAGTGTGTTCCCTGGATTATCCATACCTACTCATCCTTGAGACTATGAGGACACACTTAAGAGGATCAAGGTTTAGTCTGAATTCTTGATGGCTCAGGACTGTAATGAAGAGCCACTGGCTTTGAGCCAGACCTGGGTTCAAATCCTGACTCCAGCACCAGTTCCCTGTGTGATCTTAGCCAAGTCACACTCTACCCTATAAAAGGTCTTAAAACCCCATCCCCAAACACACACGCACACACACACACACACACACACATTGGGGGGCGGGGAACAGGGCTGTCATGAGGAAATACCTCAGAGAGCAATTCAGATACCAGGTAAAAATCCTACGCACACAGATATGAACATGAAAGTATTTCTTGTGGTGGCATCATCCACCAACATGGCATCTGGAAGTCCAAAGAAAACCATCGCAAGGAAGGCTATGGGAGTCCTAGCTTGACCTTTAGGATTTGGAAGTTGTAATGAATAGTAGTAACTTGGGGATACAACATCTATTTATCCTCCTCAATAACATAAGTTTTCTCAGAAAACACAACACACGCCCCTTGCATGGATTCTGGGTGGAAAAGTAAATGCAGAGGCTGGCCTATGAGTAAGAAAGCCAAAGGCTATATCTTTTTTCTCATAGACCTTCTGTGGTTTGAGACAGGTGATGGCAGCTAGACTGAACTCCCTAGTAGGGCTTTGGATCTTGATACTACAAGGAAAGAAAGATGGCCGGAAGACACTCACTACAGCTATGACAGAGTTTACAGGGCCTGCTGCAAGAACGTTACCATGGCTTCCCGAGATACCCAGAGATGCCAGACAACCTTCTTTTCTGAGCCTGTTGCTCCCACATTCCACCAATTTTATGATACTTCAGCATACTTTCAATGGCTACCCAGCCAATGCTTAAGCAGCGCTGACTTCTGTTGCTTGCAATCCGTGAACTCTGAAAGAAAGGCAGATGCAGAGAGTAGGCATTCAGTAAATATTTATTCAATGCATGCATGAGTGAATGAGGAGATGAATGCATGTATGAATGAATGTAATGATGAATGAAGAATATGAATGTCTCTGGATGCATTTATCTCCATACTCTTTCCCTCACTCTGGCAACAGCTACAAGTGACCTTCTTTCAGTATCTTGATGGTCCAGGTTCCCTCCTTGAACGGGGCCTTGTCACATGCTGTCCCCTCTACTTGAGGTGACCCTTTCCTTGCCTTGGTGATTTTTAATCTTCAAATTCAATCATTTACTTGGAAAAGCCCCCTGGCTCCACAAACCACCACCAGATTGGGCCTCCATTTCGTCTCTCTCATAGACCACTATTGTTTTTCATCAAAGCACCCATCTCAGTAAACTAAACACTTTTTTGTGTCATCATTTAATTAATGTCTGAATCTGTCTAAACTCTGATTTCCATGGTGCTCGCTTCGGCAGCACATATACTAGACTCTGATCTCCACGAAGAGAGTCTGGGGACAAGCCTGCTTTGCTCAACACTCTATCTCCACACCCAGCTCAGTACTCTGAAGGCAGCAAGTATTCAAATTGCCTTAACTATCTGTTGCATAAATAAATGAAGATGTAGCCCCCTCAGCAGGAAAGAACAAGGGATCCTGACCCCAATAAGTACTTAATAAATGCCCGTTGTCAAACTTGAACTTGACAGCTCAATCCTATGGATAGGGTCAGTTCCTGGAGATTAGTTGAGCACTAAGAAAGCCTGAGGTGAAGGTGAGGGAGGGAAGTGGTTATAAAAACCTGGAAAGAGAGGGGCCCACTGGGGAGGCAGGAGGTGGCCCAAAGCCAACTTCTTCCTCTGTTCTTGGCCGTGAGCCGGCCAAGAACCCAGGTGTCCTGGCACCCAGTATGCTGCTTGTCCTATTAAGCATTAGGAAATCTGCTTTGAATATTAAACAGCCTATGTCTCCACTCCAGAAAGAGAGGAGAGCCCACAGGAAAACAGATCTCTAGCCCCTTTTGTCTGGAGCCCATCCTTCCAGAGCCATCATGTCTACAAGGGCGCACCCCCCGCCCCCACTGTGGAAAGCAGCTCCACAGGCTGAACTAATGGCTTACTCTTGGGGTCACAAGCCCCAGTCTGGGAACATGCCTGGCTCTCCACAAGCCTCCTTGCAAGGAGGGTGACTCATCTCTTCATGGACCTTGACAACTCTGGTTGGCATCAGGAGCAGTTGATGAAGTCACATGCTCTTGAAAACCAATTCTTCTGCCGAAAGAAGGAGGAGGCAGGCCCAGGGAGTGGGAATGGGAGCAAGAAGGCAAAATGTGGTTCTGAATTTTAACAATTTTTGAAAGAAAATTAGTAAACTCAAGTTAGCTGCTAGTAATTAAGAATGATGAGGCCGTTTTCACTCTGGTACCTCATAAATAACTTTTGATTTAAAGTTTCCAAGGATTGACTGGGCACTTCAAAGGACCTCCGCAGGGAGGAAATGAGCTTCTCCCTCCATTCCCTCCCCACTCAGGTGAGGACTGAGATCACCAGCTGGAGGGGCACCTCAGGGGTGTGGCCCAACCAACTCACTGACAACTGACAGACTTACTGACTTACTGACTGACTGAAGAGCTAACTGGCCAACAAGCTAATGGAGAAACTGACCAACTGGCTGACAGGCTGGTGGAATTACCAAGTAACGATTGAACCAATGAGCCAATGGAGTGGTTGATACACCAGTGAATGGACTAACTTCCCACTTGATAGATGGACTAATGGTTGGCCAACAGACCAACTAACTGACTGATGGGCCATTTTGTCAGTGAGCCAATGGATTCTAATGTTATCCTGCCTGCCTTCTCCAAAGCCTGGTTAACCAGCTGACCAAGTGACCAAGTGGCTATGAACCAACCTACTCAAATTCTGACAGAAGAATTGTTGAAAGGACAAAGGCGTCTGGTGGGAAGGTCACCCAAGCAACCACTGACTGACACAACTCTCAGAGAGAACTCAGTGGCCAGGACTCCACACAATGAAGAATGTTTCCAGAAGATATAAGAAGGAAGTAACAGGTGTGCAAAAAAGACAAAAAACTAAAATGTCTACCAAACAGTGAGAAAGGAAAAGGATTCTGGTGATCAGGTTGGAGGTAACCTGACATTGTTATGTCCAGAGTTGCATAAAGAAATTGGGAGATTCCAACCCAAAGTCAAGATGTGGTTTTACTCTTCAGGTCTCTCTTGTGGTGACTGAATCAAATTAGCAAATGAATGAATTCAGCCATGGCTTCTCTTAACAATCCTTCTGACCCTCTTCCTATATCCCCATCATGAACACAGCAGACTCATTCATTCTGCTGAAGTTGTAGATGCAGGGTCATAAAATGCAGTCATGATGCTGTTCTGGTTTGGGGATTACGAATGATTATTTTTCCTTTCATTTTCTAATTATAGCCTTTCGTAGGGATATATTATTTTGCAATGGAAAAATCACATTTATAATTTTAGAAGGAAAAATAAAAACAAATTTGGTCCCTTCCTCTCTTTTGCTCCATATCCAATAAATATTTCTTGATTTATGGATCCAAGGAGTCTTCAAGACTTGCCTCTCCTTACTTTTTGGTGTCAACATGGTTTATTGAATGCCTACTAGTCATCCCTCCCTTTTCCTAGATTACTAGAACAGCCTTCACAGCCTCTCCCTGTTCAAGTCTGTCCTTCATACAGATACTAAAAGAATTTCCATCACATCTCCTTTTCAAGAACTTCCATGGGCTTCTTGGTGCCTGTTTGATTATAAACTTAAACTCTTAAACAGAGAATCAGTGGACTTGGAATAACTATTGTCCTCTCCCTGTGCACATCTATCCAAATCCAAACAAACACAAAGACACACACGTGTGCACACATACACGCACATGCACACAAACACTGCCACCCTCCCTATTCTAGCTTGTCATCACTCCCAGGCTCCCTCTGAATTTTTGACTCAGTTGCAGATCTCATAGATTTTTCTCAACCAGAAAAGGAAATCCCACACCCTAGTTGTGCCCATCACTCTGATAAATGTATCCATCTCTCAATCAATGGCGTTTACTAAATTTTCAATATTTGCCCACTGTCGTAAGTATTGTGGAATCTCTAAAGAGGGAAGGGAAAAGGGAGCCTGACATCTATCGAGTGATTACCAATGCAAGCATTGAATCCACACAGGTGATCTTTTAGCTTCCTCAGTAAAATGGTATCCCATTTTATGGATGAGAAAATGAAAATGCAGAAACATCAGGAAACGTTCCCCTAAGGTCACCTTGCTAGGAAGCAACAGAACTGTGATTGGAAACCATATCTGCCGAGTTTCAGTGCCTCTGCTTTACTGTCTGGTTGAGAGAGCCGGACTACGTTTTTCACCCACTTCACTTACTCATTCACTGATGCATCTATCCATTTAGCAAATGTTTACTGAGTGTCTAACACTGTGCCAGAACAATGCTGTGGGCTGGGATACAATGGTGAGCCAGAGAGTCACCGTGCATGCCTTCTTGGAACTTACTGTTTGACGAGGGTGATAGACCCACAAAAAGTGTGTGTGTGTGTGTGTGTGTGTGTGTGTGTGTGTGTGTATGTAACTGGTATACATATAGGAGATTATGTACATGTATATGTATATGTATATACATATGTATACGTATACATATAGGAGATTATGCCAATTTTCAATACACCTGGTGAGGGTGAGATAGAGACTAACAGGAGAAAATGATCTTTGATTTTATAATGTCTATCACAAACTTTGCTTTACAGTTTACAATGCCCTTTACAAATGTCATTGTGAACCGATTCTTGGAGGACAAGATTCTACATATGAATTCAAGAGCAGGTTCAATTAGGACTACAGACAACTGGGAACCAGGCCCAGAGCTGCTAAGATTTCCTTTGTGTAGCACAGATAAGCGAGGCCTCGGCTGGACAGAGACAGCCCAGGTGTGAAGCTCTCAGGTGTGAAGCCATCAGGGCAGCCTTCGGAGGGGTGATGACCCGAGACTGAATGGAGGTTGAAAAGACACCGGGCTGGGGATCGACAACGACACTGGTGGGCCTTCAGGACGCGCTTGAGGAGCACCCATCCTAAGCCTTCTTGGAAGATCCCAGCTCTGTGGAGCTATGATACCTGAGATGGAAGGACCTTTTCTTAATGACAGCCACCAAAGAACCCATAGACTCTTGAATGCTAAGAACAAACTGAGGACTGATGGGATTGGGGGGGGAGGGGGGTAATGGGCATGGAGGAGGGCACTTCTGGGGATAAGCACTGGGTGTTATATGGAAACTAACTTGACAATAAACTATTTGTAAAAAAAAAAAAAAAAAAGAAGGTGCTTAAAAATAAGGCACTCAATAATGCCAGAGTCAAATGACTTCTGACCTGAGATAACCAAAATAAAGCAGTAAGTTACTTGCAAGAGTCTCAAACACGAAACACAACATACTTTGGGATTCGGGAAAGAGGAGGAAAGTCAGGCACCTGCTTGTTTCAAGACTTGTGCTACTTGGCACAAACGAGAGCAAGAACATCAGAGAGCCCTGCATGGGCCCAGAAGCTTCTTCTGGCTGCAGCTGGGATACTGGGACTGTCTGCATCTCCCACCCATCCTCCACCTGCCACTTCCAGACCTGCTGCCAGGCTCACTTTCTCCCATAAAGTCCCAGCAAGAGTAAAGGTTTGGGGGTTCCCACCCCGAATCTACCACAGACACACTGTGTGGCCTCAGGCAAGTTCCCAAACTCTCTGGGCTTATGTTTTCCGTAAAATGAGAAAAAGCAGAACTACCTTTCAGGATTGCCATGAGGATAAAGGTTAGGACAAAGGTTAGGTTGCCTCCCTCTCTGTGGCAGATACTGGCTGTGTTTGCATGCTCAGCACCCTTCTTTTCTTTTCCTGGCAAACACATCCGCTTTACCCTTGGAGAACTGCTCCTTCTCAGCCCTCAGGCCATGTTGACATAGGTGGGTCTGACTCTACTTCCAGGCTTCCGGAATGGATATCCAGTCAGGCTTCCCATGTGATCCAATAGCATCCGGTGAAATTCAGTCCTAGGACTTGCACTTGAACCTCAAGGAGGAGGTGCCGAGCTGGTGAGAGGTAGTCCTGCAGCTGGGCAGTCAACCTCCCATCACAAGGGCAGAGCCTACGTGAAGGTAAAGCCAAGCTGGAAAAGGGTGAACTCAGGAAATGGATGCAGATTGGCTGGACATCTAGATCCAGCCATACCTGCAGTAGTTTTATTCCTGTGAGTTAGCTTTTTTATTCCTCCTTTTTTAGCTTCAGCTTGAGTTAGGGTTCTGTTCTTGCAATCTAAAGCATCCTGCTCTATGTCATCTCATAGGAAGAATCTGGGACAGAGGCTTAGAGACTTAGGATCCTCCTTGACTCTGCCTAGGGAGGGAGGTTAAGAATATGATGAAGAAAGGGGCCCCAAAAGTTGAAGAAATGGTAGATTAAAATCATTTTACCACTTATTGGGTACTGATTACATGCCGGACATATTGAAAATGCATTCATTTATTCATCATATACTAAGTGATACCACGGTGTGCCAACACCGTCCTAGAGAGCTTCCATTCTAGTGGGAGAACTGAGTTTAAGCTTGTCAAGTAGGTACTATAAGTCCCATTTTACAGATGAGGAAAATCAGAGCTCAGAGAGGAGGAGTGAGTTGCCTAAAATTCCACCTCTGGGCAAGAGTGGATTCAAGACTCAAATGTGGTTCTGTTGAACTTCAAAGTCCAGGCCCTTGTCATCACTCCCGGCCACCCTCTTTGTAAACCCTGCTCTTAGAAAACATCACTCGGCTCGTATCTATGCCTGGGAAGGGAAAGGGGGAGGCAGGGGCTCCTATACATAGCCCCTGGCCCAAAGTTGGGACCCACAGCGTCTCCGTGCTTGGCCATGTTTATGTTGTTGGTCAGACAAGCCTGAGTGTGTCTGCCCAAATGGGCTGTGAGTTGCGTGAGGGAGGCTGGGGATTTTGTCTGAGGATGCTCCAGCAGCCAGACAACCTGGCAGAGGGCTGCACTTGGCCACCCTGTCCAGCCTGTGGCTTTTTAGTTTCCCCACGATCCTAAGTTCCAAACGCACCCCATCTATCCCAGCCCACACCCATTTGGGAAATACACTAATGGTAGGGTGACAGAGTTAGAGAGCCCCGGCTTTGAATGCTACAGGAGTAACGAGAGCAAATCACTTAACTCTTCTGTGCCTCATTTATCCCACCTGAAAAATGGGAATTACAGGACCCACCTCACAGGGTCGCTACATGGACAAGACCACATACAAGATGGCTGTGTTCCCAGAACCACGCGTAGCACACAGTAGGTCCCACATGAGCCCCAGCGATTCTCCTCCCCGACAGGAGCCCTCTGCCTGGAATCTGGCTGGCTCACCGGGGCACCCTCCTGCAGCCCAGCCCCACCCCCCAGCCAGCCCTAACGACTTCTGCAGCCCATCCCTGGTGGCAGTAGCTGAGAGACCCGAGACTCCCAGGGCCCCTGGGCTCTTTAATCAGCCTCCATGAGGTTCTGCAAGTGCTCCAGCCTGCGAGCGATTCGGCACCGGGCGCAGCAGCAAACAGGCCTGCAGGGAATGGCTTCAGCAGAAAGATATTGGCACGTCTGTGTAGCAACTTGGGGAAAATATTTCACGTAGAAGTCCATCTGCTGTAACATAAAGGGAGTCCCAGCCAATAACCGAGTTGTAACTGGTTATAAATTATTCCTAATTTGCAAGCTTTACTTTACCAAACCACAAAACACACGCGCGCGTGTGCGTGCATATACATTTACAGAGAGACGTGCACTAGATGTCTGCTTACACACATGTGCACACACATGTACAGTCATGAAACAATCACAGTGCAGCTGTGGCTGGGTCGTCTCCTCTTACAGTGTTGACCAATCAGCAGGCAGACTTTCATGTGGGGGGTAGAGGATGTGACCCAAGCAAGCAGACATCAGTGACCCCCAAGGCCACAGTTAAAAGGAGAGAACAAACTCACTACGTTACCTCAGTTATTGTGCAACCGAGGGCTCAAATCTTTTTGTTGGTTTCTTTTAAGAAAAAAAAATTTTCTTGTGCTCCTGACGTCTGTGTAAAGAAACATTTATATTGATGCATCGATATGAAATGCTTTATAGAGGCTATAAAAGCGGAAAAAACAACGTGATTATTCGCATTGTGATGCTTCTATTGTCAGGTGTTGTCAACACTGCAGAGCAGGTGGGAGGAGTCCCGGGGGACCTGGGGCATTTCTCATTGCACGTCGTATCTAGAGCCTCTCACGCAACGGCCACTCTGGCTTCACATCGTTCTTCTTCTTCTTCTTCTTTTTTTTTTCCTTCCCCTCTTTCTGTCTGCTCTGCACAACGCGACTGGCCGGGAGAAAGAGAAAAAAAGTGGTGGTGAGTGGGAGGGAATGGAGGTAAGCAAGTGGAAGATGCACAGCACCTTCTTCCTCTTAGAGAAACCAGTGGCTTCCCCACCAAGAATGCCCCAGGTTGCCTCAGGGATGGGGAATAGAGACGATGTGACCAACCCGGTCCCAAAGAATCACCATGATTGCCACTGTCCTTTGAGCCACGTGCTGTGCCACAGGCTTGCCCCTCAACCCCTCGAGAAAGGGGGCAGTTTTGTCTGCATTTTATATTCGATTTCATTTATAAGGAGACCCACCGAGGTGGAGGGAGTTGAATCAGAATTCACACCCAGTTTTGTCTGACTCCAGCGCTTTGGCTTCTTCCTGCTTATCTAGAAAGACACAGAAGAGGTTGTTCCTTCTGCAAGAGAGAAATTTCTAGCAGTAGACTTCTCCCTCAGAAAGTCAAAGGAGCATCAAAAACCATTTATGGGGCACCCAGGTGTCCCAGTTGGTTAAGCATCTGATTTTGGCTCAGGTCGTGATCTCACGGTATGTGAGCTCAGGTCCTGCATCGGGTGAGCATGAGTCTCATTTCAGGTGAGCCCTGCTTCTCTCTCTCTCTCTCTCTCTTTCCCTTTCTGCCCCTCACTCACTTGCACCCTCTCCCCTCTCTGTCAAAAATACATAAACAAATAGATAAATAGATAAATAAATAAATAAAAAACCATTTATTAACCCAGACCAGCACTTGTACTTGACCCACGTTCATGGTCTTGTTTTGTTTCAACCCTGTGACATCCCACAGGAGAGTACACTGAGACTCAGAGAGCTCAAGACACTTGGCCAGGGTAACACGGGTGGTTAGGGTGTCAGGGAGCTGGCCTCAGTGGTCAGTTTGCCAGACCTCAAAGCCTGTGAACCCCTTCACGACTGTGTGCCTCTGTCAGGCTGTCCCTGGGGCTTGACGGTAAGCTCCCGCAGGGCAAGCGGGGCCCGTCGTGCAACGGGGCTGAGCACAGGTCTGGCCTGGACCCTGAGATCATGTGGTCTCGACAAAACGCTGCAGGGGCAGGGCCCAGGCAGAAAGGTCAGCAAGGGGAAGAGGGCAGGAACATCCTGTTACCAGATCTGGAAAAGAAATGGAAAGTGAAATACTTGGAAAGTAACCTCAGCCGGCCTGGAGGAAAGTGTGTCAGGATGTTTCCGAAGGCCTGGATGAGCAAGCCTTTCCCCCCCACCCACCCCAGCGACACCTCGCTGGAGGCGCGGGGGCGAGTACAGAAATCATGGCGGAGGCTGCTCCTGGCCTGGGTCCCTGGGGTTCGGGTCACTTGTAGGGACAGTCTCTGCAGAGCCAGGCAACGCTGTCTGCAGGCACTGGGGGCAGTGAAGACAGCCCTGGCTGCTCCTGACGTTCCCTTGCTCTCCTGGGAGTGCAGGAGCCTCGGCTGCAAAATCTCAGGTCTCCACTGTCCAAATCTTCTCTCAGGTGTCCAGAAAGGCCCGCCAGGGTGACTCGATTTGCAATCCAGACCTTCCATCAGACCAGTCGAGTCGGGGCCTTGGAATGGAGAGTCTGCAGGGGAGGCAGCGATCTGTCTGTCCACCGAGTACATTTGCGAGGCAGCCTTGCTTCAGGCAGCATTAGGAGGAGCAGGTCAAGAAATTTGACTCAACAGACCAAGCCCCTAGTCTGGCCCATTGTGCTGTTCTTTCTTGCTCTCCTTTCTTCTTCTCTGTGCATAACAAGAAAGAGTACACCTTCCAAAGGTTTGCTTGTAGCTGCCTTTAGTGCGGCTGGATTTCCAGCGCTGAGCTGGTGTCTAAGCTGATTTGTGGCTCATGAAGCGATGGAGCAGGGTCGGGGAGAGAGGGGTGGGCACAGTATCCCAGTTCTCCCTCCTGAGTGCAAGAGGCCATTTCAGAATCTCTCGGACTGGCTGGGAACCCACCTCTGTGAGGGTGAGCCAAAGGCAGAGCCTCCACTGACCTCTGCCCTCCCTTAGCCCAGCCAAAACAAAACAAAACAAAACAAAAACCCACAACAGTCAGAGCACCACAGGAAGCCTTTCAGTTAAGCAAGGCAAAATCTCCCAGAACTCTCATGCAAGTCCTAGAAAGCTCAGGCCAGATCTTTTGCATGGGGGATCTGACTCCAGTTAGCAGCAGCTTGGAGAGGCAGTGAGGTTCACCTGCCCTCCGCCACCCGCTCCTCTTCCCGCCTGATCTCCACCCCGAGCCCAACCTTGGTCTCCACCATCCCCGAATTCTCAGCCGGGATCCATCATTAAAGCTGCCCTCCAGTGGCAGAAAGATGTGCTCCCATGAGCCTGACAACAAGCCTCTTGTGGGAGGCCATGGCATAGAGAGACTCAGAGTCTGGAGTTAGACAGAGCTACTTCCAATCCCATGTCTGCCCCTACTACCTGTGGGGCCATTTGTTCCACCTCAGGAGACTCAGTCTCCTTATCTGTAAAATGGGAGCAACAATTTCATCCATCTTACCCAACCTCATGTGGTTTGTGAAAGGGTAAAATGAGATAGAATGCATGAAGCACTCAGAACTTTGCTTTCCATGCCAAGCACAGAGAAAGTGCGCCCAGATGGCAGTGACCGTATGTTGTTGTTATTGTTACCATTTCCACGCCGGGCTCTGGGGCGCACTGCACGTGTGTGCATTTGCATATGTATGAGCACATGCGTGCACGCACACACCCAGACAAGCCAGTCAGTCGAGGAGCCCCCTGCAGGCATAGCCTACATCTCTGTACCATCACAGGGTTGAGAGTTGGGTAGGATCTTGGGAAAATATCTGAGGCCAGAAAGGGGACGTGTCCTGGGGGGTAGTCACTGGCCGGCATGTAGCAGAGTGGGACAGAAACGTGGTTCTTATTTCTTTAGATTCCCTCTCCTCATTTATCACAAACTCAACAAATATTTCTGTTGACCAGCATCTCGGCATCAGATCCTGGCTGGGCCTGGGCTCCCAGGGTGAACGAGATGTTTCTGCATTCACAGAGATTGAAGTGCAGGCTTCCGGCCCATCACACATCTATGAGGGTCGCTATGCTCCCATCCTGTGCACACTTAGCATCCTGAAGCCACCGAACGCTCCAGCTGCTTCATCTCAGTTTTGGGGTTTAAACCTCATTTCCCTCTCTGGTGGGTGGGGTCTTCAAGGGCAAGTCCTCCACCCCCTTGTTCTGGGTAGGGGGCTTGTGTGTCACAGCTCAGACCACACTGAGCCTTGCTTGTCTCATAGGGTCCCATCTCTCCCCATCAGACTCCATAGCCAGAGGTCCCTTCGGAGCCATGTCGGTGCCTGTCGGAACTCAGTACGTGGTGGATCAATGGTGAATGGATGACTGCACAGGGGACATAAAGTCAGTAATTCATTTGTTCACTTACTCATTCACCATACATTTACCTGAATCTATCCTGGGCCAGGCTCTCGGATATAGAGATGAATGAATGGGACTCAGTCCCTGAGCTCAAGGAGGCCCACTAAACAGATGTGGGCAATGGTAGATGTGTGTGCAGGGGCCAATGGGGCCCAGAAGAGAGTGAGTTCAAGTCAACGGAGAGGTGAGAGACGACTAGGGAAGGTGTCAAACTGAGCGACACCCAGACCAGGTCTGGACAGGCAAGTTTACCAGGTTGACATGGAAAGAGCAGGCTTTCTGGGCAGAGGGACCCACAGGGGAAAGGCTCTGGGGTGTGATGCACTCTAGGAAACATCAGCTTTACCACTTGGCTACTTTTAAAACAAGAATAACAATAATAATAGCAAATATTTATGGGGTGCATTGTGCCAAGCACTGTTCTAAAGCTTTATATGTATTAATTCAATTACTCTTCTCCAATAACCCTATGACCCGGTCTGCTATTAGCCCCATTCTTCAGAAGAAAAACCTGAGACACAGAGAGGTGAAGTAATTTGTCCCCAAGGACTCATAGCTATTTAATAGCCAAGCTTATTGGCAGGGAGGAGATAACTGATCAGATCACAGAGGGTCTTAAATTATCAGATAAAGGCATTGAACTCTACCCTGAGGGCAGGGGAGAGCCAATGAAGGATCTGGGGGAAGGAATGATCTGTTTTTCATTTTGACAGTTTCTTCTGGACAGTGAGGACAACAGACTCAAGCTTCCCCGCAGCAGTGAGTCGAGAGAGAAGTCATGTCTTACACATGGTCACGAAAGAAGGTGCACACAAGAAAATCCATGCAGGCGTTTTCACAATAGCAGAAACACAAATGCTTGTTAACAGGAGAGTGAATGAATAAAAAACACTGCCTACACACAGTGGAATATTATGCAGCAGGGAAAAAGAATGAACCTCAGAAACATGCAACAATCTTGATGTATCAGTTGCTGATCACTGTGCAGCGAGCCATTCCAAACTCAGTGGCTTAACCAGCTGTTACTCATTTCTTTCATCATTCAGTAACTAGGTACTTGGCGCAGCTCTTCTGGCCTTGGCTGAGCTTCCTCACGGTCAGTGGAGAGTCAGCAAAGGTGATGGTGTCAATTGGGCCACATGTCTCTCATCACCCAGCAAGCTAGCTTGTGCCCATGGCTACGGAAGGTTCCAGGAGAATGCGGAAGAGTACAAAGCCTTTTAATGCCTAAGCGCAGAAGTGGCACATTACCGCTTCTGCCACATTATTTTAGTCAAAGTAATGCAGAAGGCTGGCAGAGATTTAAGACGTGGGGTAAGAGACTCCACCTCCTGATGCCCCCAGTGTGTCTAGTCACAATGCAAAAGGGATGTGGGGGCAGGGAGCAGGGTAAGGCAGCCGTGTCTGCAAACAAACAACTATGCCTGGAAATATAATACTAAGTGAAAAAAAAAAAAAAAGCAAATTCCAAAAGGTTATATACAAAATGACACCTGTTCCTACCACTTAAAATTAGACGTTCGGAGTACAGATAGATGAAAAAAGATTTTGATTCACAAGGATTCAAAAAACTCTGAGCGCAGGACGGCTTCCTCAGAGGGCAGAAGGCAAGCAGATGGGACGCGGGAGGGATGCCCTTGGAATGAAGGTACCGTCAAAGTCCTTGCTTTTGTTTTCATCATTAAAAATGACAATTTTTTAAATGGGCCTATTAAACCTTGATTACGATTAGTTAAATCATGAGAGCTCGAGGTCCAGAGAGAGAGAGAGAGATTGAGAAAGAGGAAGGGGCCAACATACACGGTATCAGGGGTCACACGGCCAAGAAGCGGGAATCTTTTAGACGTGAACAAAGAGGGGAAAGAGGGTCAAGGATCACTTCTGGAACCCCAGCTCCCCAGCTCGAGTGGCTGAGTGACGGCATGAGCTCTGGGCTAGGGAATCCTGGGGAGGAAGGCCATCTGGAGAGGACCAGGAGTTGTGTTGAGTTTTGAATGCCTGTGGAGCTCCTGGAAACAAGACCCCCTAGGCTGCTGGTTTTCCAAAATTTGGGAGAAGGGTCAGGGCTGGAGAAACAGGGGCCTCAGCAGATCTAAAATGGAGACCATCCCAGAAAGGCCTGTGTTACATCAGGATGGAAGGCCTCCCTTCAGCTGAGAGCCACCCCCAGCTGTCTGGCTTTGGTGGGGCCCTCGCCTCACCCACCCCGTCCTGACAGCTCCTCGGGGCACGTCCACAGCCAGGTTTCCCTTCTTAGTGATCAGGCCTCCACCCTGCAATCCTGGGCCAAGCGAGCGAGCTTTGAGTTGTGGCTGAGGGGGCCCCAGCGGCAGCCTCCTCCCCCTGCAGGGCCAATGGGACCCCAGAGGGGGCTGGATGTTTGTGCATATGACATGTTTATGGCCCAACCTCTCCTTACTCATGCTTTTGGCTTCCCCTCGCTGATTTTGGTTGGGTGGATCCCAGTTCTGCTGCTGGATTTGGGAGCCTTGGGGCTGGGGCTGAACAGAACTTCCTTTCGTGGCTCCAACCAAGGACTCTTCCAGCCCCTTCCCCCAGTCCCCTTAGACCTCATATTTTCCCACACCCAACTTTATTACAGAATGCTAGCATCTCAGAGCTGGAAGGGGCCTCTGGCATCATTTGCGTCCAACCTCTCCTTTCCTGGATGAAGAAACTGAGGCCCACAGAGAGGAAGGGACTTGCCCAAGGTCACCTGAGCAGGTAGAGACAGAAGATGCAGGCATCCTGATGCACAGCTCGGGGCTTTGGGACCATCCCCCAAACACCGGCTTCCTCGGTTGCTGTTTTTTTTGGGAGAGGACAGTCCAGCTCTCTCAAGCCTGCCGCAGTAACTTTCTCCCCTCCCAGGGAGGCAACAGACAGTGACGGACTCTGCTTTTACAGTTTAATTCCATAGGAAATTGGAAATTGCCTGTCAGAGGTGTCCGGGTGGCCCGGCTGCCCCGCCCCGACCTGGCCGCCAGAGCTACCGCTTCTCCCTGTTCCTGGCTTGGGGGCCCTTTCCAGAAGCTCTTCCGAGGGCTACTGTGGATTCTCTCCCTGCTCTTCCTCCCGGGGCAGGATGCTAGCACAGAGCAGCCAGGCCTGGCTGGGGCCCTAAACCCTGACATTTAGCCGTGTTCTTTTCCAGCAGTCTCTGGCCCCGAGCTCCAGCCTGGCTTCCGGATCATGTCCTGCCCCAAGTTCCCAGGGAAGCTGGAGGAAGTGGCTCCCTGCCCTCCTCCGGACATCCTGGGTCACCAACGTTCCCTGAGAGGCCCTGCACGGCTGTCCCGGGCTCATCACCTCCCCAGAGTTTCTGAGACTGCAGCGCGCTGCCCTTATCCGTTCCTTCTCCCAGCGTCCCCTGTACTTGGGGTCTTGTGCTGACGTCTTCTTCTTGCTCCAGACCGAGTCTGGTCACTTCAGGAGCCCAGCGTTACTGCTGTGCAGTCATTACAAGAGAACATCTCTGGCGTCTGGCTCCTGGATTGAACCCCAGAGTCACTCCTTTTGAACTCTGTGATCTTGAACAAATCATTTCGTTTCTCTGTGCCTCAGTTGTCTCATCTGTAAAGTGGAAGTGATAACAGTACTACATGTATAGGGTTGTCGTGAGGATTATATAAGATAGTGCATGTAAAGCGCTCACTAAATGTTAGAGGTGCTAATATCTTCTTGCATCCACCTCATCTGGCCCCTCAACTAGGCTATGAGAGTCAATTGAGCTGACCCCTTAAACAGTTGGTGGAAAGTATGCAACACAAGCAGTCTACAGCTTCCTGGGTCGGATTCAATGCAATGAATCTTCACTGTGGCTTGTTACGTATAGATACTATGCTTGAGGCTAGAGACACAATGATGAGCAAGATGGACACAGTCCCTGCCTTCCTGGCACTTCCATTCCAGGGGGGAGGCAGGCAAGTCAGGGCACCCTCTCAGCACAGTGAGGAGACGACGTGGTAGAAGTGAGCTCAGGGGTCTGTGGGCCCAGAGGAGGCACTCCTAACCCAGCCTTTGGAAACAGGGAGAGGAGGTGAGTCAGCAGCTGTGACCTGATGAGTGAGCATGTGTGTGTGTTCGTGTGTGTGTGTAAGTGTGGGAGGCAGTGTCCCAGACAAAAGGTGCATCATGTACATATGCCTGAGGGAGGAGTAGGAGAGAACAAACATGAGGCTAGAGGAGTGGAAAGAGGCCAGACCCCAAAGGCCTTATACGTTTTTTCTGAAGAGACTGGGGAGCCCTTGAAGAGTACAGAGCAGAAGAGTAGTAAAGGGAGACTTGCCTTTTAGATTGCCTCCTCAGTGTGGTGAATGGACCAGAGGGGTGAGGCCTGGAGGCACAGAGATATGCAATGAGGCCATTGGAGTCATCCAAGTGAGAGAAGATGGCAGAATATGGGATAAAGTTCAGGCTGTGGGATGACATTAAGGCCTCTCTAAAACTGGTCCACAGAACCTTCCCAGTCTTACCTTCGACTAGAACTGAGCCCTAAGAATCAAAGGAGATCTGTGGGCCTGGACATGTCTTGCTAAGGACAAAACTCAAGTGTGAGAAATTGTTATCCTTGGGATAGTTAACGATTGGTTTGCTAAACACACCCCCGTGAACCTCCTGCTGGATCTAAAAACATCATCTCCTCTTTGACAGAGGCCTGAGAATTTATTTCAGTCTGTCCCCAGAGAATCCTAATGGGTACTTGCAACTGGGGACACAAAACTGAATTCCATGACCTCCATTCCAACTAGATGTCTTCACTGTGTTACCGCCATGGGGCTTCTGGCTGAAACACACACACACACACACACACACACACACACACACACACCAGCCTAAAGGCTGTAGGTGGTGGGGAGGATAGAGGTAGTCCCTAAATTTCCCTTCAAAGACTGGAGGGGATATGGTATAAAGGAAATGTTAGAATCTATTCCTACACTTAGAAGCCTCGAGATCATTTCAATGGCAACAAGCATGCTCCTTTCCTGTCTGTTAGTCCCGACTTCCTGAGGTCCAGCCGAGCTGTCCACAAGGAGCCATTTGGGAATGGGGTGAGGAGTATCGTTAGTGTCTGGAGTCTAATTGTTGTACCCTTAAGAACTTTAGAAAAACAGAGCAATAAAACTGCCTTCTGGGGTTGAATTTTAAGGTCGATATAAAATAAATCAGAGCAGAGTTGCAAAGTTATCTAAATATGACTAGATGGCTCCCAGACCTACAAAATTTAACTCAAAGCTACTGAAAGACCTAAAGAAATAACAAACTCCATTTCCAGGCAATAC
This sequence comes from Hyaena hyaena, assembly GCF_003009895.1. NCBI lineage: Eukaryota > Metazoa > Chordata > Mammalia > Carnivora > Hyaenidae > Hyaena > Hyaena hyaena. The sequence goes on along the minus strand of NW_024080734.1, from coordinate 1,816,348 downwards.
AGTGTATTAAATGTATAAACATGCTATCTCAGTATAAACACCTAAAAACTGCTGGATAAAATATTAAAATTCTCTTTGTATTCGTACACAAGTCATTAGACATTCACTTTAATTGTCAATCTTAAGAAAGGGTTTTCAGAGGTGTCTGGGTGGCTCAGTCAGTCAAGCTTCTGACTTCAGCTCAAGTCATGATTTCATGGTTAGTGAGTTCGAGCCCTACATTGGGCTCTGTGCTGCCAATGCAGAGCCTGCTTCGGATTCTCTATCTCCCTCTCTTTCTGCCTTTCCCCTGCTTGTTCTCATTCGCTCTCTCTCAAAAATAAATACTTTTTTAAAAAAGAAAAGAAAGGGTTTTCACTCTAAGAAACAAAGAAAAGTATTCTTTCATCTGTACTGCTCTGTACACATAGTATCTGGAATACAATAAAAATGTATAAGACATTTAAAGAAGCAAGTGGGGAGATATTATTATAACCAAGAGGAAACACAACCAATAAAAACAGGTCCAGAAGGGATAGTTCTTGGAACTGACAGATAAGGATACCAGAACAACTATTATAAATATGCTTAACTTTTTTAGAGGTTAAAAAAGATAAAGAGATTGGGCATTTCTGCAGAAGACTGTAAACTCTGAAAAACAACAAAATGTAAACACTGAAACAAAAATATGTGAAATAAAAAATTAATTAGATGAACTCAACAGTGGATTAGTCCGTACAGAGGAAAAGATCAGTGAACTTGAACACAAGTAAATTGAAGTTATCCAAAGTGAGGAACAGAAAGAAAAAGAATTGAATAAAAAGAAACAAAACATCAATTATAATGGTGTTTAAGATGAAATTTTAAAAAATAGCCAGAGGAAAAGAAATATATTATATTGAAGAGAATAAGAATGAAATTGATTGTAATACACAATGCAAGTAATAAGAAAGCTGGACAATATCTTCAAAGTACTGGGGTGAAAAAAACTATCAACCTAGAAATCTATATCCTTCAATACAGAAGGCAAACCAATGACATCTTAAGATAAACAAAAAGTGAGAGAATTTATAGCTCTTAGATGTACCTAAAATAAATTACTTGCTAAGAAAGGTCTCTGGGCAGAAGAGAAATAATACTAGATGGAAAGCTGAATCAATGGAAAAGAATGGAAAGTGCCAGAAAAAATAAATATGTAGGTAAATATAAAAGCTTATTTTTTTCTCTTTGCTTAATTTTTTAAAGACAACTGCAAGTGTAAGTAAAGGAATGTGTGGTAAGGTTTATAATACATAATAAAAAAATACATAAAAATAATAGTGTTGAAGACAAGAGAGGGTTAATGGGAGCATACTTTTATAAAGTTTTTATCTTAAACATGAAGATCTATGTTATTAATTGAAGATATATTGTGATAAATTAAGGATGCATGTTTCAATCTCTAGAGCAAACAAAAAAATAATAAAGTAAAAATGCAGAGCTAAAAAGCCAACAGAGGGTATTCAGAAAATGGTTAAAAGCAGTTGACTAACTTTTTAAAAGAAAGAAAAGAAATCAAAGGAACAGAAAACCAGATAAAAATAAAAAACAAATAGCAAGACGTTACGTTTAGGCCCAACCATATTAATAATAATCGTACCAAATGTAAATGCGCTAACCACTCCACTTAAAAGACTTCTGCTTTTGGCCAAGATGGAGTAACAGAAACTGTATTTACCTTCCCACTGAAACATCAATATGTTAAAACTATTTTCAAGACAATGAACATCCAGAACAGAGGATGGTGATTCCTGAGAGATGGAAAATACACAGAACGATCATACAATTGTCTTGTTTAAGCCTTGGGAGTGTTTCCAGAGGACCTCAGACAAGCCTAGAAGATTTCTTGAGTTGAGGAGACAGAGCTAAGAGCCCAAGCAAAGGTATCCAGACTTTGATGGCTGGAGTATTGGAGAGGAGACAGCTACCTGGAGAGGGAACAGTGGGACTCTGCAGAGGGACCTCTCCAGGTCTTCCACAGAGTACTGATAAACATATGTATGAGGAAAGTGCTTGAGGACAGAGAAAGAATCTAAAGGGATTAGAGGGAACAGTACACAGAACTCAGAAAAGAATTGGGAATAGTGACTGTTCTCACCATAAGGACTGAAAAAACTCATAATTCAGGGATGGAGTACCCAGAAGGGTCTTACTTTAGTCGGGGAGGGGGATAATTAGCTTTAGAAGAAACACCGTTCATGTCCCATCTAAGAAATCATAAAAACGAGACCTAAAAGGGTCAAAATGGTTCTAAGCAACAGAAGTTTATCCCAGAAAAAAAAAAAAAAAAAAACCCTCAGAATATAGGAATGTAAAAATGTACAACCAATAACATCAAATTCAAAATTTTTGGTGTTCAACAAAAAATTACCAGCCGTTCAAAAAAGAGGACATAAAATACATAATACGTAATGAAAGAAAAACTCAATAAAAACTGACAAATAACTGACACAAAATTCAGAACTGGCAGACAAGGACATTAAATTAGCTAGTATAGTTATATTCCAGATGTTCAAAAAGTTAAGTAAAGGCATTAGAGATATTTTAAAAATCAAGATGAATTTATAGAGATGAAATCTACAATGTCTGAGATGAAAAAATACTGAATGAGATTAAAAGTATTTTAGGGGCGCCTGGGTGGCTCAATTGGATAAGCATCCAACTTCAGCTCAGGTCATGATCTCACACCCCATGGGCTCGAGCCCCCTGCTGGGGCTCTGTGCTAACAGCTCAGAGCCTGGAGCCTGCTTCAGGCTCTGTGTCGCCCTCTTTCTCTGCTCCAACCCCACCCACACCCACACTCTGTCTCTCTGTCTCTCTCTCTCAAAAATAAATAAACATTAAACATTTTTTAAAGAAATAAAATATTTTAGATATGGTGGAAGGAAATATTAGTGTATTTGAAGACAGTAATGGAAACTATGCAAAATGAGACATGGAGAGAAAAAGTAACTTAAAAAATGAAGAGTATGAGTGAGCTGTGGGACAATTTCAAGTGGCATAATATATATGTAGTTGGAGTCCCTGAAGGAACAATAGGGACAGAAAAAGTATTGAAGACAGAATGGCCACAAACTTTCTAAATTTAGTGAAAACTATAAATCCAAAGATCCAAGAAGCTTAACAAACTTCTAGCTCAATAAACCAAGAAAACTACACCAAGGTGTATTATAATCACACTTACTTAAAACTGGTGATAAGGAAAATATCTTAAGAGCAGCCTGGAGGCAGGGGGGAAGACATGTTACATGCAAAGGTTCAAAGATAAGGATGATGTCAGATTTGTTTTTGAAAACAATACAAGCAAAAAGACAATAGAGCAACATCTTGAAATATTTTTTAAAAACCCTAATAACTTAAAATTGTATGCTCATCCAACATTTCTTTCAAATACAAAGACAAAATGTCTGTCTTTTTCAGACATGCAGAAAGTGAAAGAATTCATCACAACTCAACTACAGAACAATAAATGTCTTTAAAAGTCCTCTTTTAAGCAGAGAGAAAATGATGCTGGAATTAAGCCTGGATCTACTCAAAGGAATGAAGGGCTCTAGAGAGGACTCAACTGGTAAATATAAAAGATTTCTTGAAGTGATCATTTAGTTTTTGAATAAACATGATAGTAAAGACAGTTCAAAACTTACATATAAGTAAAATGTGTAAAAATAGCATAAAGACTATGAGGGGAGAAATGGAAGCATACCACTATAAGGTTTTTAAACTGTAGGAAGTGGCATAATATTATTTAAGAATAGGTTGTGACAAGTTAAAGATGTATACTATAAACTCTAAAACAACCACTAAAGTTACCAGAGAGCTATGGTTAATAATCCAACAAAGAAGATGAAATAGAAACATAAAAAGTTTCAATCCAAAAAAAGGCAGAAAAGAAGGAAGAGAAAACAACAGATGGGAAAAACAGAAAAAAAAATCAAGATGATGGACTTAAACCTAAATTATATAATCACATTAAATGTAAATGTTCTAGACACTCCCATATAAAGGGCAGAGGTTTTTAGGTTGTATTTAAAGAATAAGAAGAAAAGACTCAATTACAACCTGCCTATAGGAAATATATTTTATATATAAAGATAAAAATAAATTAAAAGTAGAAGGATGAGAATAGATATGAGAAAAGAGTTATTCCTAATCAAAAGGAAGCTGGGATAGCTATGTGAATATCAAACAAAGTAGATTTCAGAGCAAAGAGCATTACTAGGGAAAAAAGAAGCTTATTTTAAATTAAAAAAGGTTTTTTAATGTTTATTTATTTTTGAGAGAGAGACAGACAGAGTATGAGCGGGGAAGGCGCAGAGAAAGTGAAGACACAGAATCCAAAGCAGGCTCCGGGCTCTGAGCTTTCAACACAGAGCCTGACAAGGGACCCAAGCCACGAGATAGTGACCTGAGCCACCCAGGTGCCCCAAGAAGCTCATTTTATTAGCTAAATTAGATAAAGAGTTCAATTCATCAAGATATAACAACTCCAAATGTTTATACACCTAATACAGAGCTTCAAAACACATGAAACAAAACTGATAGAATAGAGCTACAGTGAGAAACAGACAAATCCATCCTTATAATGAAAGATTTCATTACCCTTCTCTAAAGAGTAGATAGACTATGTAGACAGAAAATCAGTAAGGATATAGAAGACTTGAACAACACTATTAACCAACTTGACCTAATTGGCATTTATACAGCGCTCCACCCAACAACAACAGAATACACATTCTTTTCAAATGCACAAGGAATATTTACCAAGAAAGACCATATTCTGGGCTATAAAAGAAGTCTAAATAAACTTAAAAGGATTCTAGTTATACAAGTACGTTCTCTGACCACAATGAAATCAAATTATAAATTAATAACAAAGATCTCTGGAAAATACACAAGTATTTGAAACTAAATAACACATTTTTAAGTAATTGAGGGGTCCAAGAAAAAATCAAAAGGTGAACTAGAAAGTATTTTAAACTGAATGAAAGTAAAAAGGCAACGTATCAACATTTGTAAGCTACCACTAAATCAGTACTTATAAGGAAATTTATAGCATTAATTGCCTCTATTAGAAAAAATTCTCAAATTAATGACCTCAGATTCTATCTTAATAAACTAGAAAAAAAAAAAGAGGAAATTAAACCCAAAGAAAGCTAAAGAAAATAAATAATAAAAATCACTATAGGCATTAATGCAGTAGGGGCGCCTGGGTATCTCAGTTGCTTGAGCCTCTGACTTTGGCTCACATCATGATCTCACAGTTCATGAGTTCAAGCTCTGCATTGGGCTCCATGTTGGCAGTGCAGGGCCTGCTTGGGATTCTCTCTCTCCACTCCTCCCCTGATTGTTCACTCTCTCTCTCTCTGATAAATAAACTTTAAACAAACAAAAAAGAAAGCAACGAAATATAAGACAGAAAAACAATAGAAAAATCAATGAAACCCAAACCTCACTCTCTAAAAATATCAGTACATTTTAAAATTTCTATCTTAACTGATTGTGAAAAAGTAAGAGATTATACAAATTGCCAATTTCTGAAACAAAGAGAAGTGACATCACTACAGATTATATTCCTAAAACTCATAAAGAAAATAAATTTTCAATTAAAGATTATCCCAAAAACAAAACGCTAGACTCCAGATGGTTTCACTGGGAAGTAATCCTGACTATTTAAGAAAGAAATAATATCTGTTATACACAAACAGTTCCAGAAAATTGAAGAGAAGGAGTATTTTCCAATTTCCTCTTCAAGGCCAGCAGTATCCTAATGCCAAAACTAGGCTAATAAATAACAATATAAAAAACTTACAGACCAATATCTGTCATGAACAAAGATGGAAAAATTCTCGGGGTGCCTGGGAGGCTCAGTTGGTTAAGCATCTGACTTCAGCTCAGGTCATGATCTCACAGTTTGTGAGTTTGATCCCTGTGTCGGGCTCTCTGCTGGCAGCTCACAGCCTGGAGCCTGCTTCAGATTCTGTGTGTGTCTTTCTCTCTGCCCCTTCCCCACTCGTGCTCTGTCTCTCTGTCTCTCAGAAATGAATAAACTTTTTAAAAAATTTATTAAAACATTCTAAACAAGACTTTTGCATATCAAACCAACAACATATAGAAAAAATAATGCATCATGATGAAATGGGATTTAATCCTAGGCATACACTGATTTAATATCAAAAATTAATCAGCGTCACTTACTACAGTAAAAACTAAGAAGAAAAACCATGTGATCCTCTCAATAGATACAGAAAAATAATTTGACAGAAATCATACATTTACTCCTGATAGAAAACGAAACAAAACAAACTCTTAGCAAACTAAGAATAGAATTCCTCAATCTCATAAAGAATGTTTATTTAAAAACCATACTTAATCCAGAAAAACGGAATCTTTTCTCCCTTAGATCAGGAACAAACCAAGGATGTTGACTTTTAACACTTCCATTTAGCATTGTACATGAGACAATTTGTGCACTTTATTATGTTAATTGTACCTCAACAAGATCTTCTTCATAAGCAGAGATTATTGATTTAGATTTTTAAAGTGGTATTGAACTCTAAACTGTATTCAACAATTCCCTGTAAAAATGAACATTCAGGGCAAAAAAAAAAAAAAAAAAATCAGACACAAGAAGTAGGAGAGCTTATCTTCAAGAGGGTTCCGAAGGATGGTTTTCTGAGAAAATGGTAATTATCTCAGAAGAAAATTTTGAAATGTGAGCAGGAATGGAAAACAAGGGAGGAAGGGCCAAGATGGCAGAAGAGCATGGAAGTTTTTTTTGTGTCTTTCCTCCATGAAATACAGCCAGTTTAACCTTAAACCATCCTGTACACCTAAGTATGGAAAAGGTAAATATGGGCTAAATCTACACATACATTTTAATGAAACAAACACAATATGTATCTGGTTTAGCAGAGAAATAAACTAGAACAAATGACCAAAATAACATTTTAGGAGAACATATTTAGAATTATAGCATTTGAAGATTATCTTATTGTTCAGTACGAAGACTGAGATATTAATTGACTTTCTATCTTATTTAGTTCAATTTGCAGGCTAAAATTTCTGGATCAACCCACTGGAAATTTAAAATAAATTGCTAAATAACTCATTGATCTAAGAAATAGTGATATATTTAAAATTTCAAATGCTTAAAGCTAAATCATAATAAAATTTCTATAACATTAAAAAGCTAAACATTCAAGAGCACAGTCCTCCCCCATTAAAATAAGGGACATAATAATAAGAATAGAAATTAGTGAAAAATAAAACATATAATAAAAAGGATCGGTAAGGCCAAAAGTCTTCTCTTTGAAAAGACTAATAGACAAATCACTACCTACACTAATCCAAAGAAAAAATGGCACAATAAATAATATTAAGAATGAAAACGAGACATACACACAAATACAGACAATATTAAATAGATAATCCAAAGATATTGCTAAAAATACCTTTGCCTATTGATTTGAAAACTTAAACAAAGGAACAAATTCCTCAAATAATATAACTATTAAAACTGACTCAAGAATAAAATAGAAAATGAGGTAACCTAGTTACCACCAAAGAATCAAGTCAGTAGTTTAAAATCTTCCTAACAAGAAAAGAGAGCTAAACATCTATGACAAGTAAGAAAATGCTGTAGGTACAGGAATAGACCCCAAAACAAGACAAGTATAAAAGAATGGAGAGACCAGAATCAGACTTGTGCAAGAAAGGACACCGGGTTTATGCCAGAGGAGCACTGAAGATACGTGACAGAAGATGGACTTTGGTACCGGGACTGTTATCTGTTCATATGGCAAAAGACTGAAATTGGATTCCTATTTTATAACATCACAAGAATAAATTTCAGGGAGATGAAAGTCCTAAATGTAAAAGCCAATGTAGGAGAATACTATTATGACTTTGGAGAACAGAAGGATTCCTCAAACAAGATGCAAAAAATAAAAATCATGAAAGATTAATACATTTGAGTATGTTAAAAGTAAGAACATCTGGGAGTAACTGGGTGGCTCCGACAGTCGAGCATCTGACTCCTGATTTCGGTGCAGGTCATGATCTCAGAGTTCGTGAGTTCAAGCCCCTCATCAGGCTCCTCACAGTGACAGTGCAGAGTCTGCTTGGAATTCTCTCTCTCTCTCTCTCTGCCCCTCCCTCACACACTCTCTCTCTAAATAGATAAATGAATCAACTTTAAAGATAAGTAAATAAACTTAAAAAATTTAAGAACATCTGTTTGTAAAAGAATACCATAAATAAACAAAAAGGCAAATCACAAATTGAATGTATTCATAGCACATCTAACTGACAAAAGAATCAAGTCTAAAATACATAAAGAACACCAATGAGTTGATAAGAAGACAAGTTGCACAAGAAGAAATGGATAAAAATCATAACTTCTTCAGAGAAGAGGTAACATCAATGGCCTGTAAAATATGAAAATATGCTCAACCTCAATAATCTTAGAAATGCCAATTACGATCCTAATGAAATACCATCCTACACCCATCGGAGCTTTACATTGACAAATGTTGGTGAGAATGGAGTCATGGAAATTCTCATAAACTACTGGTGGGTTTTACTTTTCACATATAGATTGTACAACCATAAGGCCCTCAAGAGCATTTGTCATTAATGAACCACAACTTCTGTGCATGAACATGGATGCCTCTCAGAATCATAAAGAGAATGAGAGAAGAAAGTCACGCAGTATAACTCAATTTAGATGAAGTTTAAAATCAGGCAATACTAAACGATATATTTTTAAAGAATATATACATATGTGGTAAAATGGCAAAGAAGAGAAATAATAAATGACCGGCACAAAATTAAGGGTAATAGTTTCTTGGAGTGTGGGGGTGAGGGTTGACAAGGAAATGCAATTAGAGGAGAAATCACGAGAGAAATCTGTTTCATAAGCTATGTGGACAGTAGCTGGATATTCATCTTCTTCTTTATATCAGATATATGTTATCTTCCTTGTGCGTGATACATTTGATAACGTATTTTTATTTTTATTCTTTTTACAGTGTAGTATTTATTTTGGGAGAGAGAAAGAGCATGTGAGTGGGGGAGGGGTAGAGAGAGAAAGAGAGAATCCCAAGTGGGCTCCACACTCAGGGCAGATAATACATTTTTAAATAAAATAATTTAAATATAATAATTTATTTTTTAATATTTTTTATTTATTTCTAGGAAAGAGAGAGACAGCGTGAGCAGGGGAGGGTCAGAGAGAGAGGGAGATACAGACTCTGAAATAGGCTCCAGGCTCTGAGCTGGCAGTCAGCACAGAGCCCACGCGGGGCTCCAACCCACGAACAGCGAGATCATGACCTAAGCGAAAGTCGGATGCTTAACCGACTAAGCCACCCATGCGCCCCTAAATATAATAATTTAAAAAAGCCTAGGTTAATATTAATATATAAAGAGTTCTTATAAAGTAGTAAGGGAAAGGTCAACAGTCTAATAGGAAAGATGAGCAAAGGATTTGAATGGTTCACTTGAAACACTGAATGACTTTAAACATAGAGAAAGGTGCTCAACTTTACTTATAATAAAAAGAATGAAAATTAAATCATAGGATACAAGTTTTCTCATATCTGATTCCCTCTCTTTCTCTTATTTTCTGAAATATATGTGGGAAGGAGGCACGTTTATACAAGGTAGATGACAGTATAGACTGGTACACGCCTTACAAGGACAATTTGGTAAAACCTATCAACATTTAAAGTATATTTTAGGCATTTATTCTACAGATATAATTCCTCATGTGTGCACAGAAGCAAGGTATTTAATCTCTTGGTGCCTTGGTATCCTTATTCAAAAAATGATAATAAAAGCAACTGTCATCTAGATTTACTTTTAAAAAATGTTTATTTATTTTTGAGAGGGGGAGAGAGGGAGAGAAAGAAAGAGAGAGAGAGAGAGAGAGAGTGCATGAGTGGGGGAGGGGCAGAGAGAGAAGGAGACACAGAATCCGAAGCAGGCTCCAGGCTCTGAGCTGTCAGCACAGAGCCTGACACAGGGCTCAAACCCAGGAACTGTGGGATCAGGACCTGAGCCAAAGTCGGACGCTTAACTGACTGAGCCACCCCTAGATTAACTTTTTAGATTAAATAAGTTAATACAGGAAAGTGTATGAAATGGTGTCCAGTACTTGCTAAGAGCCCAACAAATGTTAATCACAATCATTATCATTATAAGCGTATTTCCTGCATTATTTGTAGACATCAGGAGAGGAAACACCATAAATGGTCATCAGTCACAATCTGATTAAGTTACAGTGCATCCATACAACAAACATTATGTAGCCATCTGGTAAACTGAGGACCGAATGTCAGAAAGGATATGCCCTTCTCTGCTGGTTGACCTTTCCCCCATGTTTGCTGGATGTATCCATGAAGGACAAGGGGAGGAGAGAAGGGGGAGACATAGCAGAAGAAGACAGGGAGGAGTGGAGAGGGGAAGCCATGAGCATCCGGCCTGAGCCCCCTGAACGCCAGTGCTGGTTCTCACTGGACCTTCATGTTCTATGCATCAGCCTCTGGGGCTCCATGACCTAAGTCCATCCCGAGGCAGAAATCTGTCTGTTCTCAAGGCGGAGGCAAACTCAGGATTCTGCAAAGGAGCACAGCACACCCCAGGCAGTGAGATGGCCCTGGACGATAGCAATGAGATGAGCATTCCCTTACGGAAGTGGGGCGGGGAGGGTGGTCACATGTGGGGCCTCCGTTTCTATCCACCGATCCCAGGGCTCTCCTCCCTTGTCTCCCCCACCCATGGCTGTGCCAGCCTGGCTCTCAAGGGCCATCTGGCACCTGGGCCCTGGGAGAATTGCCCACTCCCTGCTTCCCCCTTCCTGGGCTTCACCACTGCACCTGGCTCCCAGCCGCTCATCCTGTGGGCTCACAGGCTCCCTTTCTAGAATGATCACAGAGACCAACCTTCCAGCCACTATTTCCTCGGGCCAGATGCTTGCAGCAGCTGGACCAGCACACTCAAGCAGGTGCTTCAGAGCACAGCATGGGCTCAGAAACACGAGTGAGAGAGAGGAATGCCTCCCTTGTCTTCCCCTGCCCTTCCTCCCTCCTCTAGACCAACCTTCCAGCAAACCAATAGCGCCCACCATTTCTGGAGTGCTTACTAAGTATCATCAAACCTGTTCTAAGCCATTCCAGATCCTAATAGTGTTGGTCCTCAGAACTTTGGGGGACATCTGAGATGCAGAGGGGCCAAAGTACTGCCTGGGACCACATAGCTAGAAAGCGGTGGATTCCAGATTTGAAGGCAGATAACAGACCTCTGCGTCTGCAGAGTTCATGCTCTTAAACCCTGAGATGAAGTGCTTCCCACGGATTCCTCCCGAGGGGCTGCCGGCAGAAAACGTCCTTGCTCATCACCGTTTGAGATGAGGTTGGAGGTGATGGAATTTTAGTGCTGGCTTCTCTCATCAGAAATATCTTTTCCGGGGAAAAAAATCTCACTCTGTCCTATGTTGTGCCTTTGGCTTGCTTCTCCCTCACCAGGGCTAAAGTACAGCATATTCTCCCCAGAGTGGCCTGGGATGGGTGGAGCCCACAGGGAAGCAACACCCTGCCATTGTAGAGCCAAGCCTTGCGGCCGATGCCTCCCCACCCACTCCTGCAACATCTTTCAGAGCAAGTTTGGGGACTAGAATTCTTCACCTCTAATTGTGATTTCTCCTGGCTGTAGTAGGACTGGGACTTGGCCACGTTAAGATTAGATATTTTCCTCAGTCTAGAGAACTTGCCCACCCCCTCCCCAGAACTAACTTTCAATGAAGAAAACAGCCTTGGGTATTTGGACACAGCCTCACGTCTATTTCCCCAGTCTGATGAAGTGACGGAAAAGGGAACCAAGAAAGGACCGTGTGGTCAAAGGCAGGTGTGTCTGGAGGCGCCTGGGTGGCTTAGTCGGTTAAGCGTCCGACTTTCGCTTAGGTCATGATCTCACGGTTCGTGGGTTCGAGCCCCGCGTCGGGCTCTGTGCTGACTGCCAGCTCAGAGCCCGGAGCCTGTTTCAGAGTCTGTGTCTCCCTCTCTCTCTGACCCTCCCCTGCTCACGCTGTCTCTCTCTCTCTCCTAGAAATAAATAAAACATTAAAAAAAAAAAAAGGCAGGTGTGTCTGTATGCACGGATGACTTTGAACACCACCTCTGTTGACTGCATCCCCTCCTCTGGGCTCTGGATGTGGAAAGTTACCTTGGGGGTGACTGATTCGCTTCAAGACCTTGGGTAGGACCTCCGGCATCTCTGGGGCCTCTTTTCCTGCAGAGAGGGAAGGATTAGCGGGTGAGGAGATGGTAGGACTCAAATCTTATTTTTTTAAAGCAAAAATGATCAAGAAGTTAGTTAAAAAAAAAAGACTCTTCTGAAAGTTGAGGTAGTCAGAAACTGCCTGGGTGAAGGTAACAAGGAGGGAGAAATAGGGGATTTGGCCCAAGACTGAGCGAAAAGAATGAGAAGGTAAAAGATGGTGGCGGGGAGTCCAGCTCTGTCCCCACAGAAGCAGCCTTCCAGGCTTGGATGCCTTCCCTATTGGAGTGGCCCAAGGAGTGACTTCAGGGCTGTGTCGTGGTCTCACCCCACCCTCCCCACGGTCACATCCACTTCTGGGCAGATGTCACAGCTCATCTAATGCCTCCTCTGCACCGACCCACCCCCCACTTGTCAGCTTGCAGAGAGCTAAGGAGCACAGTGCTGGAGTCTGGAGCTGTGTGATTTAGGTCCTCGGTTACTTCATCTTTTAAACAGAAGCAAAGTGGGGCGCCTGGGTGGCTTAGTCGGTTAGGCGTCCGACTTTCGCTTGGGTCATGATCTCGTGGTTCTTGGGTTCTAGCCCCTTTTCGGGCTCTGTGCTGACTGCCAGCTCTGAGCCTGGAGGCTGTTTCAGTCTGTGACTCCCTCTCTCTCTGACCCTCCCCTGCTCACGCTGTCTCTCTCTCCTAGAAATAAATAAAACATTAAAAAAAAATTAAAAAAAAAATTTAAACAGAAGCAAAGATACTCCCCGAGACCTATGGTTTGGGGCCGAGCTGTGTTCCTGGCTGGAGTAAACACACAGTAAACAGCATCTCTTGCTATTGTTATTATCCTTCCTGTTCCTTTGCCTCCCCTTTCAGCCCCACACTGGCCAGAAGCAATTCAGAAAGGAAAATTACAGACTTTCTATCCTGTTTTCTTCTTATTCCATAATCTCCATCTAGCCTTCATCCCCTTTCTCTTTGGTTCTTTACTTTTTTTGGGGGGGGGGGTCAGGTCTATTCTGCACACTGAAAAGTATACGAACCATGTACTCTGTTGAGGTAGGTAAAACCAACATTTCAACGGCTTTACTCAAAGGAACTTAATTTCTTTGTAAAGTCAAGGTGCTGTTCCTGAGCAGCAATGGGGTGCCCGATAGGGAAGTCCCTGCTCCAGGGTGTGACTCAGGGACCCAGCACGGTGGCAGCCCTACCCTCTTCACCACCAGGCTCCCACACTCACCTGGGGAAGCAACATCCGGGCAGCGGATGAAAGGAGACAGTGGCTGGCGAGGCCGGGGCTGGAAGTACTTCCACTTCCTCTCATGTCCCATTGGCCAGAACTCAGTTTCACAGCCAAGTACACGGCAAGGGGGGCTGGGAGGCATGTGGTTCCAGGAGAAAGGGGAAACTGCCATTGGCCTGTGGCAGTTTAAGGCACACATCCACGGAGTCACCTGCCAGGTCAGAAAGCAAGAAACCTTAGTGTCCCTTTCACATCACATGCCCTCCCTTCCCTCAAAAGTGACCACTCTTCTGACTCTCCTGATAATCACTTCTGCTTTTTCTTGTGGTTTTCCACCTATGTACTAATTCCTGGGTCTTTCATTTAAAGAAGTTAAGCTGGGGCACCTCGGTGGCTCAGTCAGTTAAGCGTCTTACTTCAGCTCATGTCATGATCTCACAGTTTATGAGTTCGAGGCCCGCATCGGGCTTTGTGCTGACAGCTCGGAGCCTGGAGCCTACTCGAATTCTATGTGTCCCTCTCTCTCCGCCCCTCCCCTGCTCATGCTGTCTCTCTCACTCAAAACTAAATAAACATTTTTTTAGAAATTAAGCTACTTTGTTTTTTGAGGTTTATCTTTGAAAACCACTTTCCATGGTGACTTAAAAATCTCTCTAGCTGGATGCAAACTAATGAATAGTAGTAGTAGTCAGTATCATTAAAGAGCACTGAATAGTTCAGGCACTGTGCTAACTGTTCCACATGGAATTTCTCATTTAATCCTGATTACTCTAGGAGGGACATACGAGTATTAAAACCCCTGGTCGCCAAATGAAAAACCTGAGCTTTGGAAGGTCACATGGCTAATCATGGCAGGGCTGGGATTTGATCCCAGAGAACAGCCCAAGCTTTTAATCTGCACAATATACTGCCATGGGTATTGTGGGCATCTTGTTCTTACTACCCAACATCCGTTCTCCCTTTCCTAACACATTTCTCTCAGAGAACTATCTTGTTGGCTACACTCGGTCTACACGATTAATGCAGGATTCATCTCATGTGATATGGGCCTAACCAATTCTAATACTGCATTCCCTGGGCCGTGGTAATTTGTTTGGGGATGAGTATGTGACCCAGCCAGAATCAATGAGTTACAAGACCTTTGCAACTAGACGTGGGGTATTTTGGCAGAGCCAAAAAATGAAGAAAAGGAAACTGGGGCCTGATGATCTTTCTCGATGCCCTGGATCAAGCCATGCCTGAAGTCCTGCCTGCTTTTGTATATATGAACTAGTAAACTCCTCTTTCAGTTAAGCCAATTTGAGTCGGGCTTCTGACCTTTAAGTAAAAATATCCCCAACCTTTACACTGAGTAAATGATGTTCACAAATGCTGTAGGAAATGCATTGCATTGAGGATAAAGTGCTCTCAAAAGATCTGCACAGTATTGATCATTTGAAGACTTAGACAATTCCCTTGCAAAGGATTAGACGATTCCTCTCCTTTCCTCTGCTAATGAGAGAACACAAAAACGAACCCTGCCCAGCTGTAGAATAAGACCTTCCATTCTACTTCCACTCCCTGCAGAAGAGCTAAAGTAGAAAGGCTTCTCTCTGTGAATGGGGGCCAGTGAGATATCGGATCCCAAGGCATTTGAGGATCTCAGTTTGAAGTGATAACAAAGCCAAAATTTTTCTAAACTAAGATTTTTTAAAAATCAAATATAAATCGGGGCGCCTGGGTGGCTTAGTCGGTTGAGCGTCCGACTTTTGCTTAGGTCATGATCTCACGGTTCGTGGGTTCGAGCCCCGCGTCAGGCTCTGTGCTGACTGCCAGCTCAGAGCCTGGAGCCTGTTTCAGTCTGTCACTCCCTCTCTCTCTGACCCTCCCCTGCTCACGCTGTCTCTCTCTCTCTCCTAGAAATTTCCTCTCTCAGAAATAAATAAAAAATATTTTTTAAAAAATCAAATATAAATCTAGAAGAACCCCAGTTATAAAAGGATTACTCTCTTTAACTCTCAGAGTCTGACAAGGTCAGGGTCCCTTCCAAGCTGGCTCACTTTTATTTGGGACTGTATAAATCCCTGGAGATCTTGGGCAATTCAATGGGAGGGAGGTATCCCAAGAGGCAGATCTTGGGCTTCCTGCCCATTTATCATTTGAGGACTCCAGTTGCTTTTAATTCAAATTGAAAAATAAAGGGGGCGCCTGGGTGGCTCAGTTGGTTAAGGGTCTGAGTTCGGCTCAGGTCATGATCTCATGGTTCGTGGGTTCAAGCCCCACGTCAGACTCTGTGCTAACAGCTAGCTCAGAGCCTGGAGCTTGTTTCAGATTCTGTATCTCCCTCTCTCTCTCTGACCCTCCCCTGCTCATGCTATCTCTCTCTCTCTCAGAAATAAATAAAAAACATCAAAAAATTAAAAAAAAAAAAAACGAATTGAAAAATAAAGGACAAATCTCAAGTTTGTGAACTCAATCATGATGACTACTCTAGGGACATTCGAATTGTGCTGTGTGTTTCATGACACAAACTCCAGGTGTATAAATGGGGTTGGGAAGAAGCCAGGAGAGAGGGCAGTGATTTAGTGGTATTGTAGGACATTTGCAAAGAAATGGTCTTTCCCAATAAGGTGTGCTTTCATGACACTGACTAACTTTACAAATTCACTTGATATTTTCCTCTGATGGCATTGTAAAGTTGATTTTCCTTCTTTTCTGGCCCCACTTCTTCATTCAACAAACAATCACTGAATGCCTTCTATGATCCCAGCAGGCAATGAGCATACAGAGAAAAATAAGATATTCTTTATTCTCAGAAAAGTCTTCAAAACAGATCTTTATGAGCCAGGTCTGTCACAGGTGTATGTACAAGGATGGATGAAGGTAAAGACCTAACGTTAAGGAAGTTCATCATGGTACTATTTTTGGTAATAATAACCCTGAAATAATCTCAATGTCTAATAATCAGGACATGGTTGGGGATAATGTGAGTGTAAGGGGATATTGGTTAGCGTGATTGTATGGAAAACTATATGATTACGAGTTCTATTTGTAACTGAAGGAAGAGCTCCACCGTTCCCCAAAACACACACACACACACACATTTTCTTTTATTTCTTACAGATCACATGCAGAAGTCTTAGACTGGTACCCCAGAGGTCAGTGCTGGCAGACATGTTACGTTATGCCTACATAGTGTTTAAATTTGGGTTTGTCTGCATTTTTTTAATGAAAGAATTCAGATTTTTCAGAAGATAAAATGGTTTTATGGCTTCCTTAACAGCATGAGAAGATGTGACCATGGTGAGTCCCATTCCACACACAGCAGTGCTTGGCTGGAGCTGCGTGGTGGGCTCTCTCGATAATGTGCGGACCAGCCTGCCATTGACCCCACTCACCTGCATCTCCCAACACAGAAGCTGTGGGTTACCACTTATCATCCAGCAACTGGCCTGCTGTACTCAGTGATGTCGTCTTTTTGACCACTGCATGCATTTGAAACTCGACCTCTTTAGAAAAGACAGAATGGTCTCTGAGAATGAGAATCTGGTAGAGGTATAGTGTGTGTGTGTGTGTGTGTGTGTGTGTGTGTGTGTGTGTGTGTGTATTAAAGAGAGAGACTAAGAAAGAGAGATCCAGCAGTTGGCCTATGAATGAGCAGTTAGGAAAAGAATCATGTCTACAATTCATAGTGGTAGAGAAATCTTAAAAGAGTAAGGTTTAAAGGCACCTAGGTGACTCAGTTGGTTAAGTGTTTGACTCTTGATTTTGGCTCAGGTCATGAACTCACAGTTCATGAGATCGAGCCCCACAGTGGGCTCTGTGCTGACAGCCCAGATCCTGCTTGGGATTCTCTCTCTCTCCCTCTCTCTGTCCCTCCCCAACTCGTGCTCTCTCTCTCTCAAAATCTATAAAAAGATTTAAAAAGAAGGAGGTGGAGGTGGAGGAGGAGGAGAGTAAGGCTTGGTGGACCACACCAACCCTGGGTGATTGTACAGAATGCAGCATGTCAAAGCCATACCCTCCCTTGCTCAGTGGGCCTTGGGGCCAGCCAGCATGGCATTATTTCACGCCTGGGCAGATAAGACTTGCAGGAAGTCCCCACTGCCTAGAGCAGGGATGGGCCCTGGCATAAGACCAACACCTATGGGTCAGGAAAGCAATTTTCTAAAATCCAGGTGATATTTTAAATGGACAGGAGCAAAGAAAGATCAGCGTCCTATGGGGCGCCTGGGTGGATCAGTCGTTTAAGTCATTTTGATTTCAGCTTACCTCATGATCTCACAATTCGCAAGTTTGAGCCCTGCTATGCTGACAAGCACAGAGCCTGCTTGGGATTGTCTCTCTCCGTGTCTCTCTGCCCCTTCCTGCTCATACTCTCTCTATCTCAAAAATAAATAAACATTTATTAAAAAAAAAAAAAAAGGAAGAAAGATCAGCATTCTGGGGCACCTGGGTGGCTCAGTCAGTTATAATCTTTGGCTCAGGTCATAATCTTGCATTTCGTGGGTTTGAGCCCCACGTTAGGTTCTATGCTGACAGCTTAGAGCCTGGAGCCTGCTTCCAGCAACTAACCATGCAAACCCACCCAGATGTGTCTGCCAGGCAAAGAACACACATCCTGTTCCCACATAAGAAGACAAATGAGGAAGGCAAAGAGGGCCAGCTGGAAAGGTGCTACCTGAATGGTTCTGAGGCTCCAGACGTAGCAATGACAATCATGATGGTGTGAACCACGTTCCACCATGTCGTCCCTGGATCTGAAACTCAGGGGAAGCCAGCACTGGGGCCGTGTGTGTGTATGTGTGTGTACCTGTGTACCTCACTCGGTGTTGCTCAGGATGGCACACCACACTCCAAGCGCTGTGCTTTTGGAAATGAAGAGTCTGTCATTCAACAAACGCCTATTGACTAGAGTCCCCACTATGTGCCAAACACTCTTAAGGCCCTAGGAATACCACAGTGAGGCAGCAGTGCTGTGCCACACGGACCCTCATTCTAGTGGAGACAGAAAACCAACAGGTAAAGGATCGAGTAAATGAGAAAAGACCTCAGTTGGTGAGAAAATTAAATCCAGTGATATGGTACCTAGTGGGAAAAGTGGGAGCTAGTGAAGACTAAAGGGTCAGGACAGGCTGCTCCTGACAATCACAGGCTAAGCTCCAAGCAGAGACAGGTGCTACCATGGAGGAACTTGGGGTATCTGGGGACCAGCAGGGGACCCAAGTGGTGGAGCAGTATATGAGGCATAGAGTCCAGGAGATGAGATAGAGGGAGGTAGGAGCCAGGTCAGGGGGGCCTTGCAGGCCCTTGTGAAAAGGTCCCTTCATTCTCAGGCTTACGGGAAGCCACTGGAAGGTTGCAAACACAGAAGTTCCATGATTACAGTTCTTTCTCTTAAGCTCCCCCTGGCCGTTCTGTGGTGCGTGGGTCACAGAGGGCAAGAGTCGAAACAGGAAGGGCCAGGGTGGGGACCAGTGTCAGAGGTCCAGGCAGCAAAGACGGTGGGCAAAGGCCAGCCTCATTTCTTAGCTCAGCCCCAGGCTCCGTGGGTTACCCCTCTCTGCACCTCTTGAGAGGAGTGGTACAGGGCTGGATGCATACTCAGTAATCCTGGGAATTAGAATGCTGGGCTTTGGAGTCAAATGCTGGCCGGTGGCCCTGTGGCCCTGGGCGAGTCATTTACCTTCTCTGAGCCTCTGCTTTCTCGACTGTGACATGAAGGTCACAAGCTTTCCTTAGAGCAGGGCTGCAGCCACAGTGCCCTGTATGGGGCCACATCCATGTTCTCCCTGCCTCATCTGGAGCCCCACCCGGGGAGCCACATAGAAAACCCGAACCTGTGCCCCTGGGAGGGCCTAAGCAGGGCTGGACTTCTGAGCCCAACTCTAGGGCCCGCTGGATCATCCAGGCTGACACCCACTGTCCCTCAGGCCACCTTGGCCTTACCAGATCCCTCACTCGCGATGGGGAAAAGGAAAGACACAGGCGGGGCCAGGGCGGGAGCCAGCCCCTCTGTGAGAGACGGGGAAGGGGCCGGGTGGCGGAAGACGGAGAATGTGACTCACTTGGTCAGCCACAGAGGATCCCAGGAGGAGAGGTTCAGGAAGCGGACCCACCCTCCTATTGCTTCAGTGAGGACATCTAGTCCGATCCCGCTCATGTCCCAAACTCCCAGACAGGGGGGAGGAGGAGGAGTTGAGCAAAGGGAATGGGGTCAGTGGAAGGTTAAATGAGAACATAAAGGGTCTTAGGGGGGTTAGGCAATTCATCAGGTGTTGATGGACCTGTGAGGAGTCAGCCATCAGGGATCAGTGAGGGGGTCCTTGGGGTGTGTGGGGAGCAAACAGCCAATGGAAGCCCTGGGGTGGTTGGAGAGGCCACTCAGAGGGCTGGAGGGATCAGCAGAGAAGCAGGTGCCCCTCAGCACTCATTACTTCCTTGCACGTTGGCCCAAAAGACACCACCTGGAAACTCCTATAAATCCGAAGGCTTCCCACAAGGCCAGTGTACTGGGCAGCTAACCCTTGTTGCAGGGTCCCTCATCCAGCGGCTCTGCCCCTCTAGGGCAGGTGTTCCACACCATCTGGCACAGCTGGACCCTCAGTTGCCCTCATGGGTAACTGCACCCAATACTGACCTCCTGCCCTTGCCTGTCTCATGATCCCATTTTACTTTCTCGTACTTTCTGGAACCATCTTCCAAATAAACTACTTAGACTCATGTCCTCATTTCTAAGTCTATAGCAAGGGAGCCAAACTAAGACAAGAGAGGGTACAGAAAGGATGGTTCTAGGAAGTTGCAGGAGATCAGTGAGGGAGGGTGGCCATAGTGGAGGTGGGGGTCAACCTTTGTGCTGGGGGCTGATGCCAAGACATGACCCCGGGGTTGCTGTGGGGCTATGTGGGCCAAGCCTTGCTTTTATCCCTCTCTTTACTCCTCTGTAGGATGGAGCTCATCACCTGGGGATGAGCGTGGATGAGGGTAAGGAACTTCTGCTCAGGCCGTGCAGAGAAATCTTTTCCAGGACTAGAGTCATAGGGAGGCCCTCAGGCCCAAGCCCCTTGCACTTCCCAACTTACAAGGCCCAGTTGGAGGAGTGTCAGAATTCCACCTTAGTTTTCCAGATACTTTTGGGTCTGAATCAGGGCCCCAAGCACCAAAGCCTTTAAACTGGGTTCAATGGGTCCTCATCAGAGAATTCAGGACCCAAGTAGCTGCTAAGAGAGCAGTAACTTTGCTGAGGGAGGTTGGACACTGCCCTCAGCCAGAGAATGTCCAAGAAAATCCACTCTTCCCACATGAAGCTACCAAGACTTCTTTTCTGCATGTCTCCCTTATCGAATTCATTGATTCAGTGGATACTGATCCAGCACCTTTGGGGTGCTGGGCACCCTAGATGTCAGGAGGGTAGTGTAGAGAACAAGATAGGCATGGCCCTCTCCTTCACTGACCTTTCAGTTTCAAAAAAAGCTAGATTAATTGCAAGAAGACAATACTTGAAATACTGTTTAAGGGTACAAAGTTGCAACAAGTGGGAAATAGGCCTTAGAAATCTAACCCACAGTAGTGTGAAGACAGACAACAGTATTGCATTACAACCGTCAAACTTGCAGAGATACTAGATCCTAATTATCCCAACCACTAAAAAGAAATAATAATTATGTAATGTGAGAGAAGTGCGGATTGTCACTACAGTGACAAACATATCGCAATATAGAAGTGCTTCAAAGCAATACACTGTACACCTTACATCTGCGCAATGGTATATGTCAAATATATTTCCCTTTAAAAAAAAAAAACAGACTGCCTAACAAATTGCAAATTGAGAAAATTGCTACATGGGAAATCAGATCTCCAGTAGGAGTTCAAAAGGAAGCTCATTGTGGCACCTGGGTGGCTCAGTTGGTTGAGCGTCTGACTTTGGTTGAGCATCCGACTTCTCCTCAGGTCATGATCTCGCAGTTCGAGATCCTGCGTGGGTTCGAGCCCTGCATCAGGCTCTGTGCTGACAGCTAGCTCAGAGGCTGGAGCCTGTTTCAGATTCTGTATCTCCCTCTCTCTCTGACCCTCTCCTGGTCATGCTGTCTCTCTCTCTCTCTCAGAAATAAATAAAGCATTAAAAAAATTTTTTTTTTAAAAAGGAAGCTCACTTTTAGTTTCTCTGAAGTCCCGGTGATACCTGAGCGAGGACTCAAGGGAGAAGTAAACCAGCCACAGCAGCACAGCCTGCCCAGAAAAGGCCCTGCCCCTGGGGGTCACGGATTCAGTGGACACACACAGAGCCCCTGTGCTAGGCACGACTACATGGAAAGACTCCTTTAATCCTCATAACTCGGGGAGGAAAGTGTTAGGATTCCCTTTCACAGATGAGGAAACTGAGGCTCAGAGAGGACATGACTTGCCCAAGGCCAACACAGCCAGTGAGTGGTGATGCAGGATCCCTATCTTGGTACACTTGGGTCCTGCCTTGAAGTCTTTGCCTTTTCCATTCTCTGAACAACATTCTACAGACTTCCTTCTCAGGTCCTGGCTAAATGCCACTCACCCAGCTCAGAAAATCACCTCTTCCAGGAAGCCCTCCATAAACAGCCATACCTGGGTTAAGGTCCTTTTCTGCATTACCCCAGGCCGCTTGCAGACCAGCAACTGCACAGTGTTAAAATCATCTCTTTAGTTCTGGGAATGTCTTTTCTTCATGCCATTCTGCCAGACTAGTAAATGGCCCCTCCCCTGGCCACTGCTGATTGGTTGAGGGGCAAACGCCTGATACAAGCTAAGCCAATTAGAAACCTTCCCTGGGACCTTGGACTTGGAAGCCAGAAGAAGGGGTCCTCTCTGTGCAGATGTCTGGAGCTGAAAGCCCAGGCAGCACAAGCCATGTTGTGCTGGTGGCCAGTGGGCAGGAGAGAAAATTAGAGGCTACTGCTGGAAGAGAAGCAGAAGTGAGAGATAACGGGAAAGCACTTCCTGAGTTCCCCACCCCAGGCTCAGGCTGTGACTCCGGCCCATTCCTGGCATGAATTCAGCCCTTGAAGGCCAGACCACCCACAGTAGCCTTCCCATTTCTGTTACCTGTAACTGAAAGACTCCAAATACAAGGTGCTTGGTAAACATTTATTAAACGAATGCATCTCAATAAGTCCTTCATTGATGGTATGTTAATTTGGAAAAAAATAATGATAAAGCCGTTTTTTTAATGTTTTATTTATTTCTGAGAGAGAGAGACAGCGTGAGCAGGGGAGGGTCAGAGAGAGAGGGAGACACAGAATCTGAAACTGGCTCCAGGCTCTGAGCTGGCTGTCAGCACAGAGCCTGACGTGGGGCTCGAACCCATGAACCGTGAGAAAATGACCTGAGCCAAAGTCAGATGCTTAACCGACTGAGCCACCCAGGCGCCCCAGCGATAAAGCTGTTTTTGTCAGAGCCCAGCTGGCAGGCTCCCTGGGTCCAGAAGAGAGGAAGATGACAGGCCAAGTGCCAGCAAGAGGCCCCATTGCAGAGCCTGGGGGTGACGAGCATCTCTTCCTAGGCTGTCCTCCCTTTCTGGGCAGTCACCCTCAGACAGAAGGTCAGAGGCCTGAAATGGGTCCCTCCCAGCGACCTGGCCAGGCCTTGGGTGTGAGCTGGAGGAAGAGCCATGAGTTTGCCTGGGAGCCAGAGGTCACCAGTCAGAGCGGATGCTTTGAATTTAGACCTGGGTTTATGAGCCGCAGCGGCCGCCAACAGAGGACAGGGCCCAGCCCTTCCCAGCCCAGGGGCCGCGGGGAGGAAGGCACTTTTAATGGAGTGCCTGTTTCTCCCAAATATTACGCTAGGCAGGGAGTTTGGACTAAAATGAAAGCAGAGGGTCTAATTTTAGACAGTACCTATGAATGAAACTTGACCCAAGCTGGGGAGAAAATACCTTCCACGAGCCCCTGCCAGGACCAGTGTGTGTGATTTTCTGCTAAATTAGGCAGCTCCTGCAAACAGGTTACTGAGAGGACTCAGGCTTTTTTTCCCCTCTTCTCTCCACGAAGTTAGTCAGACTCTTTATTTCTAAATATACATCCCTCCTCCCCCTTGCTCCCTTCTTTTACGAAAGCTCCTGGTTACTGCTTCCCTGGGTGTTCTGGTTAGTTAACTCTCCATTCTTCCTCTTTCTTCTGCCCTGCCCTTCACTGTGTGACCCTACCTAGGACTAAGAACTCCAGGCATTAGGTCAAGCAACATGGGGCTCCAGAGCCCCGGGAGCAGGGGTGGCCACACTACCAGAGCCCACAGTCAGCTTGGCTGGGGTCAGACAGAAGCCAGACCCAGACTGTGGACTCCACGAAAGCAAGGTTCACATCTGTCCTGTGTCCCGCTCCTTCCCAAGTGCCCGGCACTTGGTGAGGATCTAGGTTCAGTCAACACCTATCAAGTCTTAAGGGAAGGATATCTGCCTTCTTGGTTGCTGTATTTGAGCCCTGGTTGAATAGAGCACGAGTCATCCTTTCTTTGCTTTTTCTTTTTTTTCTTTCAAATGATTTGGCAATGTCAGCCAAGAGCAAAAGAAGAGTTTGAACCACCACCGCGGCAGATATTAGAGTGGCAGAGAGGGAAGCAGCCGCCCCCAGAAGCTAACAGAAGCGGTCTCCTACTCTGGCCGTGGCTCTCCTGGCCTGCTGTCTTCAGTAAACCATCTGTAAAATGGGGATAGCGATCCTGACTCTTCCAAGTGGCCTGACCGGTGACTCTCTCCAGGACGTTCCTCCACCTCTCTTCCCAGCTCCAGCTCCAACTGGGGGCCAGGCCAGACTTGGGGGCGAAGGCGGAATCGCGTCAGCCAAGCAGGACAGAGGCTGGAGCGCAGCTCGGTTCCCAGCCTGGGGTGCGGCCCTGGTCCAGCTAAGGATTCGGTTCATCTGTAGCCGGGCTCTGTGGCTTGGAGCGAAGGTCCATAGAGCATCCAAAGCATCCCTAAAAACTAAGCAGGACTGGGGTGGGGACAGTGTCTCAGTGGGTCACACGGGTGGTGGAGATGGTCTGGGGCAATGTGGGCTCCCTCCCCAGCAAGCCCTGACCATTTGCTCGTCGTATGTCAAATGACTCAGCCATTTGGGACCCATTTTCCCTTCTCTAGAAACCTTCCCAGCAATGTTCCTGGGGAGGGGAGAAGGAACTTCCCTAGATGTGTTTATCTCTGAGCGTTTTGGACTCGCCAGCCTCCACAGTTGTGTGAGCCACGTTGTCGTCCTTAAAAGAAATACCTCTCCCTCTGGAGGACGCTGACTAACGCAGTAGGAACACATCGATGCCTTTACCAATCCACAGCTTCAATAGAGCTGAACTTTCTTGTCCAGCCACCGCCCAGGGGTGCCTTCTGGCCAATTCACAACAATCCGTGTGGCCCTGCCTTCCTCACCAAAGCCCTACCTCACTTCCTGCAAGAGCTCGCTTCTGCAAAACTGGGTGTACATCTGGGTTTCCTTTGTGTAAACTAAAATCTCTTAAGTAAACTCAGAGTATCAGGCAGAATGCTTTCAGCAACAAAACCCCAAAACCCCAACTCATAAACCGTAAGTAAATATTTAGCTCATGTATTAGGAAGCCCAGGTGCAAGGCAGGTTCCAAGAGAGGCTAACTCAGCTCGGGATTCCCATCAACGCTGGTTTCCTTCCAGCCGTTCTCCACATCTCAGTCTTGGTTGCCCTCAGCCTGGTGGTAACACAGCCACAGTGGTTTCAGCCTCTCAACCAGACACCACCTCCTAGAAGGGAGAGGGGGAGACCCTGGTCTTCTGTGGCTCTCACTCAGAGGGGAGAAAACTCTTCCTAAAAGCCCACAGTGGATTCCCCAGACATCTCATGGGGCCACATGGCCACTCCTAAAGCAACACGAGCAAGGTGGGTGCAATCGTATTCACTGCCAAGCTAACCACTTTGGATGCACTGGATGTTACAAGGAAGAGTGAGAACAATTTAATCATCCCCCTCACGTGGGGTAACTTCTCTTAAAAGAATCACTGTACATTATACATCAGCATGAGAAAGGTTCCGTTAAAGATGTGGGTTCATAGTCTGTCTCTCAAAAGATAAATAAGTGTTTAAAAGAATTTTTTAAGTGGGGGGGGGGGTGGTGCCAGGGTGGCTCGGTTGGTTAACCATCTGACCTCGGCTCAGGTCATGATTTCATGGTTCATGGGTTCAAGTCCCGTGTCGGGCTCTGTGCTGACAGCTCAGAGCCTGGAGCCTGCTTAAGAGTCTGGGACTCCCTTCTTTCCGACCCTCTTCCACTCACACTCTGTCTCTCTCTGTCTCTCAAAAGATAAATAAGTGTTAAAGAGAGAGAGAGAGACGTGGGTTCAGACAAGACTGATTATTGCACATGCTAACAAGTATTTTGAATTGTGTTCTACTTTTGTGCCCCTCCAAGTATTTCTAGAGGCCATAAATATCACCACCACACTCTCTTCCAATGTGACTTTCTCCAGCCTGGAGTAAGAGCTTGCACCACACACAATGGGGATCAGAGAAGAAAGTGACAACCATATGCCTAGCATAGGATGGATATTATGTCATTTAATCCCTCGGGAGCTCTAGAAAGTAGCTGTCATGATCCCTTATGTCAGCTAGAGATGTTTCAGGTGCAAGTAGCAGACATCCAAAGACTAACAAATGTCTTGGTTATCTCCTGTAACAAGGAGTCCCAAGTTTGATACAACAGTTGAGCATTGTCATTAGGAGCTTTCCATCCACCCCCTGTCCCCTCCAGTGCACAGACTTTTATTTATGGGATCATCATCTCACAGTTGTGAAATGATTGCTTCAGCTACAACTACCACATCGTTGCACAAAAGAATTCAAGGTAGAAAGGAGACGGGAGGAAAATGTTTGGCATCAACCCCCAACCAGACTTCCTATTGCTCTGAACTAGGTCACGTGCCAAGTCCTCAGCCCATCACTGGCTTAGACCAAACACGATGCATCCCCACGGTAACCACGTTACCACATGGATGAACCCTTTCTAACAGGGAAAATGGGGTCATGGGTATTCAAATAATGAGACAGAGCCTCCAAGGGAGTAAGTGAACTGCCAAAAGTCATCCAGGCAGCTAGAGGCAGAAGGTAAGATTCAAACTCAAGTTGAGAGATTCCATATCCAGCATCTTAAGCATCTTTACATTGTGCCATAATAGCAGGAGACAATATGTATCATGAAGCTCTTTTTATTCACATTCTTGAACCTTCCACTGGCCAGTTATATACTCTCTGCTGGCTCTACTTGGTCACCCCAAGTAGGAATAGGACCCCACACTCACTGACCACATGGCCCCATCGCTGTTGCAGCCAACTGACAAGGGCTTGCAGTGCGCTACTTGGGGGCACCTGGACACACCTCTGCTGCTTCCCAAGTGCTGCCATTAACACCCAGCTGTTAAAGGCAGTGGCTCCCTATTCACACTGAGACATTTTTATGGCATCCAGTGAACAGGAGAGAACGGCAACCAGAACCATTTATAGACTTCATCTTAGGGCCTGTGATGATATAAATGTTTAATGCTTTTTCCAGGTATGGACTGGGGGGAGCTGTGTGCATAAACCTTGAATTGACAGAGGCCTGACGCAGAAGGGTAGAGGCCACAGGAAAACACAGTAGACAAAACTTGGCTTAGGGAATCATGACACCTGCTTCTAATCCCATCCCCGATGTTGACCAGCTGGGGCACCTTGGGCTGGCCCCCCCTTTCTTCTCTCTGTCTTCTCCCCCTCACCTTCCTTGCCTTTGACCACAACTATCCTGGAGGAAAGAAACTAATTCTTATTCATCTTTGTTTACTCTTTGATGTCTAAGCTCTGGCATAAACCTCCAACCTCCAAAAGTACTCAGAAAGTGCTTGAATCAGTGAATGAAGGTGTAAATAAATGAAATAAATAGATGTCCCTCTCCCTTGAGGGAGAAGTAATATCTGATTTCTCTGTTCCTATCTGCAATAGAGAGGAGCTTCAGCAGGTTGGATGAGTGAATGGAATGTTTCAAACCTGAGGTTGTGTTTACTTACTCCACTTGGCTATTGTACTTGATGGTTCTTCTGCCTAGAACCTTCCTCCCCTGAATCATTTGGATCTCAGCTCAAATACCTCTTCTCAGGGATGCTGTACCTGGTCACTGGACCCCACCTCCAGTACCTCCTTATGCTACATCACAGCTCCTTGTTCATTTTCCTTCCTACTACTTGTATCAATATGCAATCATTGTCTTTGGTTATGGTCTGCCTCCCCCGACAACAATAGAAGCTCCTTGAACGCAAGGCTGTGCCAGTCTCCTCCACTGCGGGATCCCCATTAGAAGGTCTAGGACATGGTAGGGGTGCCTGGGTGGCTCAGTCGGTTAAGCATCCAACTTCCACTCAGGTCATGATCTCGCGGTCCAAAGGTTCGAGCCCTGCGTTGGGTTCTGTGCTGACCTCTGGGAGCCTGGAGCCTGCTTCTGATTCTGTGTCTCCCTCTCTCTCTCCCCCTCCTCTACTTGTGCTCTCTCTCTCATTCTTTCAAAAATAAATAAACATTAAGAAATTTAAAAAAAAAAAGAATGTCCAAGACATAGTAAAATTTCAATAAACATTTATTGAGTGAATGAATAAATGAATATGACTCTCAACATTTTGTAAGGTCTCAATGGCCCCTCGTCAGAGCCAGAGGCTCTTTCTTGTGCATCCAAATCCCTTCAGGGACTCTTCCAATATAAAGTATCTTAAAAGTCTTTCCAGCCTTGGTGTCATAACCCGACACCACTTAGGCCTCTTACTCTCCTCCTCCTCCGATCAGGCTTTCCATCCTTCTCCCATCCCCAGAGCCCTATCCTTCAACCTCTTCATTACTGGACTTTAATTATGGTGCAACCACACAATGGAATATCATACAGCTATTTAAAATGATAGTAAAGAAGTACATACACTGACATGGAAATTCACTCACAATATATTGCTAATCACATGAAATTTTATAAAAGTAGTTAGGTTTATATCTAACTACTTTTATATAAGGAGTTAGATTCCACTTCTGCATAATCTCTGTAAGTATATGTGCGTATACATAAATGGAAACCATCAGATTATTATGTGACAAAACGTTACCAGTGATAATATTTACCAATTTCCTTTCTTCATGTTTTCCTCTGTTTTCTAATTTTCTTATGATGCTTCTATATCCCTTGTATGATTTCTAAAATATATTAAGTTGAACTATATGAAATCTTCCATTTCATGTGATCAGATGAAATAAATAAACTAGAAGATCAACAAGCATTTAGGTAGGGCTAAAGGTAAGGAGGCCTTAGAGAGAACATAAAGATTGCATGCCAAGTAAAACTGCCATTAGGCAACAATGCCATGAGTGAGACCAGGTTTAGGGAAAAAGAAATGATGCAGGTCTTTTAAAGCCAAAAGGCTGTGAGCCACCTGTGTCCTGTATTAGGACACTAGGGTCCCTGGTTACTGCTAATCACCAGGTGACACCTGGGATTATTGATTAGGTAGGCGCTGGGACAACTGAAGGGAATTTCTGTTGTGTCTGTGGCTTTCAGCGTCCCCTGCCGGGGCTCCATAAGTAGAGTGCTCAGTTTTAGAATGATGGTACCTGCTTACTACTTGAGCAGAAGTCCGCTCTACCCCATTGTCAGCAGCCTGGGAGACTACGTCAAGACTCACCAAAGGAAAGAGAAGAAGACGGAGGAAAGGGAAGGAAGAAAGGATACTGTATTTCCCAAGCACAAAGGTCAATGGTTTTCTCTATCGAGCTAAAGCTTCTCACACCGTAGTTTCTGAAGGGGGTAGTAACGCCACACATCTATGGCAATCATTTGAGAGAACTGAATGATCAATCTGTAAAGAAAATCCCTGATTTAGACGTTCAAAAGAGCCTTTCGTGAAGTTCCGGAGCAAAGATCCTGATGGGCTGTGGCAGTTGTCAGAAGGTGTTGTCACAGATAAGCACCTAGTCAGAAGGGGGAAGCAAAGGGTAGAGAAGATGGCAAGAGGGTGGAGTCTCCCAGGCATTGGTGGTTCTGGAAAGCGTCAAAGGCAACCTCAGTCACTGCACCCAAACCACACACCAATATGCTTGGTTAGTGCAGACATTCACCCTCAGGGCGAGAAGAAACTCCACCCAGCCTCTGGAAAAGCAAGGGCAGTGTAAGCTATGGTGCACTTGAGGAAATGACAGGAGAAGTAAATGTAATATACTTGCATATTACTTGCATATTAAGATGAAAAAGGGGAAAAATGGGCAAAATGAAAATGGCAAGACCAAAATTTGAAAAAAAAAATTTCCAACCAAAAATGACAAAGAGCTAAAAAAGAATTCACATTTCAGTTATTTAAAAAAAAAAAAGAAATGGAGAGAATTCAACTTCAATAGAAAACAGAGAAATGCAAGCAAATTCAAACAAGAAAATGTCAATTCTCTGTTGTCAAATTGCCAACAGTTTGAAAGGTTAAAAGCATATAAGACCACATGCTAATGGGGATAGGTAATATCAGCACTCAATATTCAGGTGTAGATATGTGAATTTATGTATATAACTGTATGTATTATGTTAACAGTATGTAACAAAAGTTTAAGAGTATTCAAGACTTTTGACCCAGTAATTCTATTCTGAGCATCTATCTTAGGAAAACAATCCCTTAAGAAAAGCAAAAAACTTTAATTAGTCATAATAGTTAAAAGTGGAGACAACTGAAATCTTCAATAATAGCCACTTAAAATGCTATCATACTTACAATGATATATTTATAAAGATGCATTAATAATGACAAAGGAAAACACATAAAATGCTTATCACATAATAGTAAGTGAGGAAAAATCAGGAACAAAATTGCACATATAGCAGAAGCCAAAATCTGTAAAAATAAAAATTGAGTAAAAATGACAATAAAGAAATAACAACCCACCATGTATAAATTGGTAGGAGGTAACAAAATTGTCAGTGATAGGGAGGTTCTTATGTGTATCTTATTAATCAAGGATTCTTTAGTACTTTATGATGAAAAAAATATCAGCTGTATTTTTTGACCAGCAGAAACTTTTTAAAAAGATGGGTGGCAAATACACTGCCTTTTCTGTATCACAAGTAATAAAAGGCATGACATCAAGAACACCCCTGACATACCACCACATCTTGTCTTCTGTCCCCTAAAGGCGCTCCCACTTCACTCCATCAGGAGGTTGGTTCCAATTTGCTTCACAAACTCACATAGTGCACAAAAATAAGCAAACCCAAATAGAAGAAAGAAAAGGCAAGAATACTTAGAAGGGATAATTCTAATGAGACATATAGGAAGCTCATCAACTTGATACCTGGAGAAACACAAAACTGAGATAGAAACATCTCTTCCTGACCTGGCCTTTAAAAAAAAGAATTCTAGAAATGTTGAAAGGTGGGAAAACTTGAAAATAAGACCTTAAAGCAGACAAAAAAATAATAATAATAATCTCAAAGGCAATTGAACCTCTTATCTCAGAAGAAATATAAATTTGAAATACGCAATATTGTCTCAAAAGAAAGGTAAATGTGCATACAATTCTTGAATTTGGAAGCTAGTGTTTCCAGGGGAATGAGATCCAGCTTCTGGAGTTTTGTTTTGTTTTTTGGGTTTTTTTAAGTTTTATTTATTTTGAGAGAGGGGAGGGTCAGAAAGAGAGCTCTGCATGCTTGGTGCAGAGTCCAATGCAGGGCTCGAACTCATGACCTGCAAGATTATGACCCGAGCCGAAATCAAGGGTCCATTGCCTAATTGATTCAGTCCCTCTGGCACCCCTAGCTTCTGGAGTTTAAATCTCTACTCCTTCACTTGATGTCTGGGTGCACTTTGTAAGTCACTTTGTCCCTTCCAGGAGGCTTGGTCATCTAGTCCGTAAAATGGGAAAGGCATGCCCCCTTTCTGGGTTGTTGCCAAGAGCCACTGTTCATTATTGCTTATTTATTAAGCACCCACTCTCTGCTGGCAACATGTTTCACATGCATCATGGTAATTAATCAATAATAAGATAACAAATGCCGAGGGTGTATGGGCTCTATGAATTCTGTTTTTACTTCTTGGTGAATTGGTTTTAGATAAACAGCCTGCACCCTGAATGCTCAGCTACAACACAAGAATCCAACACGGTCCATTGGTCCAGCTCCCTGCATTCTGACAACTGTGGAGTTCTCCAACATTGTCTAATGTGCCTTCCTTCAATCAGGAATTTATTGAGCATCTACTGTGTTCCAGACATGACGCTGTGAGCTGGAGACATAACCAGAGGTAGCAGGGGACTCTGTGCTCCCAGAGTTTATGATCTGATGAGGGAGACAGACCAGGAAACAGGTCTTTGCAGCAGGCTGACATGTGAATCATAGTAAATCCCAGCTTCACCATTTATTTATCCACGTGACCTTGAACAAGTTACTCTACTTCTCTGTACCTCAGTTTTCTCACCTGTAAAGTGGACAATATTAATTCCTACTTCAGAAGGTATTCAAGAGGCTGACATGGACTAATACATATATAGAGCACTTAGAATAATGCTTGGTGCATGCATGTGAGAGCTTTGTGCTGGCTATCTGTATTAGTCTGGATTAAGGGTAGCAGTAGTAAGTAGTAGTAGTAGTAGTAGTAGTAGTAGTAGTGATTTTTTTTTTAATTTTTTTACATTTATTTCTAGGAGAGAGAGAGAAAGAGAGAGAGACAGCGTGAGCAGGGGAGGGTCAGAGAGAGAGGGAGTCACAGACTGAACAAGGCTCCAGGCTCTGAGCTGGCAGTCAGCACAGAGCCCGACGCGGGGCTCGAACCCACGAACCTCGAGATCATGACCTAAGCGAAAGTCGGACGCTCAACCGACTAAGCCACCCAGGCGCCCCAGTAGTGATATTAACATAAGCAAAGTATGGGGGATACAGAACAAAGACACTTAATTCATCCTGGAGGTGCAAGTGGGTGGGAAAGACTTCCTGGAGGAAGTGGCATTTCAGCTGAGCCCTGAAGAATGACTAGAAGTTCACTTGGTGAAGGCGATGGTGGAAACAGAATCTAGGAAGAGGGAACCATGTGTGCAAAGGCCTAGAGCTGAGAGAGAGCAGAAGGCACGCAGCTACCTGGGAGTGGCTGACACACAGAGGTGGAGGGAATGGGGTAAGAGATGAAGTAGGCTGTCCGGGGCAGAAAGGGCACAGCCTGCAAGGCCCATGAGCCAACGGGGGTGGTTTGGACTCCACAGTGAAGCCAAATGCGGGCTTTCAGTAGGGAAGTCAAGTGAGCAGCATTGGGTGTGGGAAAGCCCTTTCTCATTGTAACGTGGGCAGGACTGAAGGAGGGTTGGCTGGAGACAGGGAGTTCAGGAAGAGGCAGCTGCCACCATCTAGGGGAGGGAGGGTGGCGACCCAAACTAGGGCCTTGGCAACGAAGCGGGAGGAAGGGGCACTTCTGAGAGATTCTGTGGACTGAAGGCCAATGAACAGAACCTAGTATCTGATGGGATGAGGAGGAGGAGCAAGCCAGGGGCAAGCAGGCTCCTGGCTTGAGTGACAAGGTCTTCGGTTTTCAGATCTGTTTTTAAGTTCTCAGGTTTCCAGGCTGTCTTCATAACAAGATAATGAGATTCTTGGAGGGCAGGGCTGTTTTAAGCATCTGCGAATCCCCAACGCCTGGTACACAGTGGGCGCTCAATGAATGTCTCCTTGATTCTGGCCCCTCCCAGCCCCTGGCTGTTCCATAGGACTGAGACCCTGCCAAGGCCTTTACCACGGAAAACCAAACCGCAGTGGGTTTCCAGAAATGTGGAAAACATCCCCTCAGGAATCCAGACGTCCCCACGGCTCTCTGTGCAGTGGAGAGGTGGCAGGAGGGAGAAGCCGTGCTGGCGCGGAGGCTCGGGCCTGGAGGCCACCACCGCCCGGGACAGCCGTAAGGGGTCCGTGGGGAATGCTTGAAAGAGAGGGGGGGAGGGGAGGGAAGACCTAGAATGCAGGTCTGTGAAGGGTCCACACATAGGCTGCCGGCAGGGGCCACCAGGCGAGGCCAGGACAGGCAGTAAACCCCCCAGCCCCTACCCACAACACACACACACACACACACACACACACACACACACACACCGCCATAAGTTATGGAGCGTCTGTGGGGTGCCGGGCACTGGGCTGGGCACCCTGCACACATTGCATCCCGTGATGCTCTACAGTCCTGAGATTCAGAGATGAGGGACAGATAAAGAAACTGAGGCCCAGAGAGGTGAGCTTGCCGAGCATCACACAGTAGTAAGGGAGGGATTGTGGGTTCAAAGCCATCCATCCAAAAGGCCAAAGCCTGGAGCTGGTGGCCCAGGAGGTCAATTCAGCATGGAGATATGCTTTGTTTGGACCCAACGTTGCTTTAAAAAGTGGGAAATTTCACATAAAAATCCAGATTTCTGGCTTCTCTTTAGAAACCAGTTTTGGCAACTCTGGGCCCACCTTTCCTCTGGGTCACAGCTGACGAGGCTTGGGCCCTCCACGCTCTGCTCTCAGCCCATGTCCCTCACTGACATCCACTGCCTGGCCCCCAAAAGCCTCTGACTTTGGACTTTGGCAGGCCAGGGAGCTCTCTTTCAGGAGATAGACCCAAATCCTAATGAGAAGATTCTGAGCCCTTTCCTCAGCATCCTTCCGTATCCCCTTCTCTCTTTTTCTTGTGTTAGGTGCATGATCCTTCAAAGTGGCCCATGGTTTCCCCTTTCTGAGCCTCAGTTTCCTCATGTGTAAAATGGGGATAATAGGACTTCTCTGATAGGGCTTATAGAGAGAATTACATGAGCCTCCAGACTGGGTTTGGACGTCCCCTTCTTGTGGAACAGAACTGGTGCAAAGGGGATACTAACAGTCACTCAGGCCCAGGCCAGGCAGTGACGGTCACAGCAGAGCTGGAGCAGGCCACATTTGCAGGTGACCTTGGGCTGGATGAGGTGTCACACCTGGGCTCCTGAAGCCCCTGGCCGACCCTCTCCTGAAGCTTTGTAGCCCAGTGAACTTGCTGGCCTCTTCTGTGTCTGTTGTCCTCTTTAGAACACACACTTTGTGGGGCCTATGGCCATGTTTCCTTCCTGTCTGTACGCTGTGCCTTACTCTGTAGTAGTAAGATCTTGGAGTGATGGAGGATCTAAGGCTCAGGCGTCGGTCCTAATCTCCTCTGTCTACACTCACCGATTCTTCCAGTCTCCAGGCTTCTCATACCATTCATACACCAGAGACTGCCAGACTTACTTCCAGCCCAGACCTGCTCCTGACCTGACACTGCAAATCTAACTGCCTCCCCAAACCACTTAGAGAGCTAGTGGATATCTCAGAGTCCGTGCATCTAAACCTGAACTTCGCATCTTCCATCCCAAACCTGCTCCAACCACAGCCTTTGCCCCCTCAGGTGACAGCAACTCTGTCCGTGCAGTCATTTGGGCCCAAGGCCACCAAGACCTCTTGGATGTTCCTCTTCCTCTCACACCTGACGCTGGAGACTGATGGCTCTTGTGACCTGGCCTGCTCTCACCTTGTTGCAAACCAATAGCCCCTCTTGGCGGGATGATTGCAATAGCTTCCTAACCGGCCACCACCCTGCCTGTACCCTTCCCTCTTTTCTCTCCTGACAGATGACTCTCTCCACAAGAGCCAGAGTGCTCCTTTCAAAATGTAAGCCGAATCTTGTCTCTCTGCTGGTCAAATCCTGAATTGGTGCCCTCTTACCCACAATAGATGCTAGAACTCTTAACAATGGCCTACAAAGCCGTCCCGGGCCTGAAGCCCTCTCTGACTCCACTTACTGCTCTCCCCCACCTCCACAGACTTCCAGTGGCTTGCACAAAATCAGCCAGCTAACAGAGCAAAGAACTAGGACTAGAACTCCGGTCTGCTTTGACTCTAAGACCCTTTTACTATAAAGCACAACTTCCTAACAAGTCTCGTTGCTTTTCCTTTACTATAGTTTCCTCATCTGTAAAAAAAAATACTCCCTTCCTCTTGGATTACATAGGAGGGGGGATTGGATTAGATTTTTTTAGAGAGATTGTGAGAGCATGAATAGGGGAGAGGACAGCGGGGGAGAGAAAGAGAGGAAGAGAGAGAGGCAGGGAGGGAGAGAGAATCTTGAGCAGGCTCCATGCTCAGCATGGATCCCGACACGGGGCTGGAGTGCACAATCCCGAGATTATGACCTGAGCTGAAATCAGGAGTTGGACAACCAACTGAGCCATCCAGAAACCCTGGATTAGATTCTTTTTAAGATTACATTTTACCTTTAATATCTGATGAATCTGAATGGGAATTGAGGAAGAGTTATGTTCCAGTCATTTCTACATCTCCGGTGCCTGGCATTTAGCAAACATGGGATGAATGGGTTGATGCATGTATGGGTAAAAAGATGGATGGGCGGATGGAAGGGTGGGTGGGTGGATGAATGGGTGGATGGTGGATGTGTGGATGGATGGATGCTGGATAGGTGGATGAATGGATGGGCAGAAGATGGTTGAATGGATGGATGGATGGATGGATGGATGGATGGATGGATGAATGGATGGATGGAAGGAAGATAGGTGAGTAGATGGATGGATAGATGAATGCTTGGTTGAATGAAATAAATTAATGAATGAGTTGATGCATAAATAAGGGAAACTCAGGAATTTGAGCAGAGGAGAAAATAGAGAAAAAACATTGCTGAAAGGGTTGTTTCCTGGAGCTCTGGTTTGGAGTTGGAGGACTGAAATAATACCAAAGACAGGAGAGCCTCACTTACTTACCAGATACTTGATGGGAGACCAGATGGGTCTTTGGGCCAATAGGTCATCAAATGGCAGGCAGTGGACAGAGCACAGACTTTAGGGTTAGAAGGACTTGGGTTCAAATCTTGTCGCTGCAGCTTACCAGCTGTGTGACATTATGCCCCAGTTTTCTCAGAGAAACTGGGGATCACATAATTCACCTCTCTTCTGGTCATTGTGAGGGCAGCCTGAACCAGAAAGAGGGGCGTTGGCCAGGTCTGGCACCTCAGAGTGGGCTCCCTGTCTTGAGGCTGCTTGAGAAGCTTTGATGAGGGGTTCCAGAAGCACAGGCCAAACGCTCGATCTATATCTGCCCATCTTCTGGACATTGGCTTTGTGGTCCAACTGGCCAGGGGCCTTATAGAGTATGCAGGTCAGGCCTCAGTGCCGAGCAGGCCTGACAGGTTCACAGGGCTGTCTTAAGGTGCCAGCCACCTGCCCCGCGCCACCCTGCTTAAGGGGAGAATTTGGCCTCAGGGTCCTGAGCCCCAACTTCTCAGGAAGTTCTCAGACATGAGGAACTTTCCATCCACATTGCAGGAATTTTTTTGCAGAAAAGGAAAAAACTAAAAACCTTCATCCTTTGGCCTCTGGGAGAATATTCCTTTTATGTGAAACTGGCAGGGAGGAAAAATTCAAGATTCCTTCTCCTTCGCCTAATTGATATCAACATGAAATATTCTGGTGTTGTTTTAATAAGACTTTGGTTTTCCAGCAAGAGTAGGGGAAAAAAAAAAGATCTTCTCCTGGACCAGAATATTTTTAGCGAAAATATTTTGCTTGCATCCTCCCTGCCCCCTCCCTTCCCTGTTCCTGCCCTGGCTTCAAAGGCACAGCAGTGCCTTTCTGGGGTGCTAAGCAGCAGAGGCCCACGCTCTCGGCAGCCCCCTCCTCCCCTTGCATGGCAGGCAGGCCGGCCAGGGAGTGCCAAGCCAGGAAGATATTTTTTCCAGAAGCGGCATCTGGCTCCTTGGCGGTCACACAAGCAGTTGTGCTGGCAGCCGGGGCTGGCCGGGGTCTGTCGTGTGTTTAGGCTGCTGCCTCTTCTGACTCTCTCCCACAGACACGATGTTCTCTCTCCTGGGCTGGGCCCCTCCTGCCTTCACCCCTCAACGGGGCAGAGGGGGGAGCTCAGAGCACCTGAGAGTTTTGCCCCTCACCTCCCAACAAGGTTTGACACCGAGACCCACCTGGGCCCCATCTCTTGCCAACTTGACTTTGGGCAGGTGGCTTAACTGCTCTGAGTCCTCAGTGTCCTCAACTGGGAAACATGAGTCATCGCCATCTACATAAACTAATCTGCCTGTCTGATCTAGCCTGTATCTGACGTTCCAGCTGAATATCTTACACTCTTCTCATTCTACATTACTCCCCCCCAACTAGTGTGGCCTCCTTTGCTTTCTCTAGCCTCTAAAGTCTTTGTCCCTCCAGGGCCTTTGCACTTGCTGGGCCTTCTTTGTCCAGCTTTTGAACAGCTGGTTCCTTCTTGCCCTTCAGGTTACCACTCAAAGGCCATCGCCTTTGAGGGGCTTTCCTGGACTTCTTCATCTCAAGCAGCCCCTTGAGCTGCTATCACAGCTCTCTAGAACTTTCCTTCAGGGAACTTAACACAAACTGTTCTGTATACTTGGTACTCTTTGTCCCTCCCCACCCCCAGTTTAAGGCCCCCATGAGAGCAAGGATCTCGTCTGTCCCATCACCATGTCCCAAACACCCCCTTCCCCAAAAGCCTGTGGATGATTGCAGGGATTCCCAAGCCCACCAGAGATGCCTCCTGATTTCCCCCAAAGGCCTCGAGAGTCATGGCACCCCTAGCTCAGCCCCTCAGACAAGGGGAAATGGAAGGAGGTTAAATTTCAGCATGTGCCTCCAACATAAAACATCACGACCACCTCTTATACCATTCATCGTCACCCTGGCCCCGCAGATAAGGAATTTGCGTTGCTGATTTACAAATGGAGATTCTGAGAAGCTGAGGGACTGGCCAACTGTGCCTGACCCCATTGCCTCCTTTCTTCTACTCCCCACAGTCAGTCATGCCACCATCCCATGCCAGTCGGAAGCTCAGGCTTGACGCCACAGAAACTACTGAAGACAGCTCTCACACAGCCTCCTGTGCTGCGCCGGATGTTCCCCCTCCCTCATCTCATGAAACTCACAAGAGTTCTGCAGGTGATCATGAAAACCCACTACATGGAGCAGGAAACTGAGACTCATAAGGGTGAAGTAGTTTCCCTGGGCACACACAGGACCTAGGGATTTCCTTAAGTGTTCAATGGAATGAACACACGGCCAGAGTGAGAGCTTTCTAGCATTTATGCCATGCTTTCTAATGCACCTTCAGTGTCCATTATTGATTGTAAAGCTAGAATGTGCCTGTGCTCAACAATTAGTCATTGGATGGATGGATGGATGGATGGATGGATGGATGGATGGATGGATAGATGGGTGGATAGATGGGTGGATAGATGGATCTCAGGGCTGGATCTTAATCTTGGCCTCCCCTGGACAACAAGGAGTGAAGACCCAATACTATCTCTACTCCCCACCCCAGTTCTAGGCAAGGGTCTAAACCCCATGGATGCCCAGATGCCAGCTTCAAAACTGTGTGGCCTCCCCCAGGGAATGGCCTCATGGTGAAGCCATTGCAATCAGCTCGTGCAGCCCTCACCACCCCCGGCAGAGGGCTAGTGAAGCCAGAAATTACAGCCATGGCTAATTAAAACCTGGTTCTCCAACCACTTTATCTGTGAGCACCCGACTCCACCTCTTCTTGAGATATCAGACTGAGAATGTTGAAGAGCACCCCTGATACCATAGGGAAACTGAGGCACAGACTGGGGAAGGGACTTTCATGGTTACTCAGCGTGGGATCTGGGGTTGAGCTTGGTCTGGGTGGGAAGGACTTCAAATGCTGTTTTGTGCCCAAGGCGGTGGAGCCCAGCAGCTACCTGGACCCTCTGCCCTGGAAATATTATTACGGTTCTATCTTTGCAGATGGCTGATTTGTGTCCCAGACGCAGCCCTAGCACCGGTGAAGGGACAGGCCAGTCAGCCTCAAAACACCATCTTGCTTTATGGGCAGCCCTGACCAGCTTACCAGAAGCGATTAGACACCCATACAAGAGGTTTCTAAGCCACGAAACAAGCCTGGAGTAGCCTTTGGGTCAAGCAAAATGTCCCCTTGGTTGCCCACCCCTGGACTTCCCTCTGGGGTTTGGCCCAGGTCCCGGCTTCACGGGTCCCGCTGACATTCTCGCAGTGCCCTCCCACGTGCCCTCCCACGTGCTGTCTCCTCTGCCCCCAACGCCCTTCCCTACTTGATCCCTTGAGGGATTCTCACCCTTGCTAAGATACCCAGTTCCAACGTCCCTGCCTGTGAGCCTTCCTTCCCACCGGGTCCCTCCCCTGGCTCGGTCCCAGCTGTCTGCTCCCTGATGGCTGTGGGGTCGTCTGTCGGCTGGTCTGAGCTTCACGCAGCAGGAGCCTTGTTGAATACTCTTGACACCGGTCTCGCTCCTGCACCAGTCACAAGACCTGACACATCTGGGAGCTGGTCACTGATGCCTGATTGTCAGCAGGCTTTCTCTCTCCTGCAAATGCAGGGGTCAGTCTTGAGATGTGATTCGTTTATAAACGCTGTCGCTAACTTGGAGAAGTGAAGTCTTACCTGCTTGTTCAGATAACCCCAGGGACCAGAGATGATTAAAGGGCATTGTTTCCTGCTAGGCTCTCCTTTTCTCCCTAAGACCTGCCTGGCCTGCTCGCAGCTATCTCCCCACCACCCAACGCCAGCCCAGCACATAAATCTTCGCCGAACGAAGGAATGAATGAATGCAGCTCTCAGCTCAGCAGCCTCCGAGCTGTCCAGATTTGCAGCTTTCCCCCATCCCCTAAGCAACCGTGCACAAATATCATGGGTTTGGAGCCACTCTTCCCGGCGTGGGGAAAGGGCGAGTTATAGGAGGGGCAGTGCATAGTTCTGGCCTTTGTCTGAGACTCGAAGGTGTGAAGGCACAGAGCACACGTACGGCCGTGGCTTCACAAGCGTCTGTCCGGCCATAGGCTGCCCTTGCCTGCCCACAAGCCCGGGGCAGGTGGGTCTGGGAGGGCCGGCGGGCCATTTCCCCCCTTGCCGCCCCGCCCGCCCGTCCGCCCGCCCAGCCAGCTGTGTGGCAGACATTCCTGGGACTGCTCATTGATATTCAGGAATGGAACTTGAGCCTGCTCAGCTCCCAGTGCCCAGAGCGGGCGTGCACTCAGGCCCTCTGCCTGGGCTCTTCCGCCCATACTGGGAGGGCCTAAAAGCCCTCACCAGCCAGAGAGAGCATCCCAGGCCACGGACGCCTGCGGCTGGATGGCCAGGGAAACTGAGGCCTGAACTGAGGAGCTGTCCGCAGCCCCAGGGCACTCAGGAGCCTGGGGGGCGTGAGTGGCTGGGGTCTCCAGACTCCCTGCAAAGTGCTCGTTGTCAGCTGGCCCTCGGAGCTGCAGTGTCCTCGAAGCTTCCTGCTCCTCCAGGTGCTTCCCAGCCCCACACTGCTCTCCCGAGGCCCTGCCCGAGGCCCCACAGAGGGAGGGGGGCTAGAGCAGGCCCGGGGCTGGCCAGCCTTCCACACTGTCTCAGCGGGAAGACTGACCGACAGGGAGGCTCCTCTCTCAGAGCCTCCGTTTGCCAAGCCCCCACCTCACACCTCCGGGGCTTTGCAGATGGGCTTGTTTTTCCTTGGGGTGTGAAAGAGCCGGTCATTGCAGGGGCCTCCTCCCCTCTAAGCAGCTGGCTTGGGCTGCCAGCTCCTGAAGAGGCAGGCCCCTGACCCAGGGGTCAGCCTGGGGAGGGGTGGCGCCCTCCCAGAGCCAGCTGGGTCGGGCCCTAGGGAGGCGGCATAAAAGCCCTTCACCCCTTCCCGGAAGCACCACTCAACCCACCCCCACCACTGCCATGAGGCTTCTGGTCACACTGCCAGGGCTCAGCTGAATCCCGCTGGGCCCAGGTACCCACTCTTGCCCACCTCACCAGAAGGAGCCGGCGCGCAGCCTCACATCTCTGAAGGGCAGCCCCTTCCTCTGGATTCTCATTCCTGTACTCTCTGCATGGCTTCTCCCCTGGCCCGGCTTCCCACCTTCCCTCCTTCTAGAATCTTCTCATCACGCCCCCGCACGCAAACTCCAGCTCCAAACACAGCACACTGCCTCGCACACATCCGGCTCTTGCCCCCTCCCAAGGGGACGCTGTTTCCTCAGAGAAAGAAAGTAGAGGTGGTGTTCCCTCGCTCTTCCTGGCCACTTTCTGACCTTCACTGCTCCACCCTCTTCTTACTCCTCGGGGATTCAGCCCAAATGGCTGCACTCGCCCCCATCACTGTTGTCTACCAGCCTCTTGGTCATTCCTCACTCACTGAAGACTTCCTCCCTCCCCTCCCAACTCATGCCATTGCCCTGGGTCACCTGGACACCCCCACAGGCACCCCAAACAATGCCCTGACCTCTCTGACCTTAGACATCCCTGTCACCAATGGCCCCTCCTCTACTGCAAATCAGCCTTCATAACTTGTCATCACCAGACACGACACTGCTTCCAATATCAAGAATCCGAGCATTCATTCTCCAGCTACGACCCTCTGTCTTCGGGCTCCCTTGCCGGCACGCCCCACGCCAGAAGGCTTTTCTCATGCACCCACATCATTGGCTCCAGACCTCCCTTCCATGGCTTGCTTGGCTACTTGAGGCCCCGGGCCTCTTCTCTAGCGCACATGCTACAGCGAGCCATTGCGGTCCCTACGCACTCTCCTCTTCCAGCCCCTCAGCTTCTATGCCCCTGGCCCAGCTGATCCAGGCGTGGATGAGCCCACCCCCACCTGCTTTGGTTCTGCCCTAAACAGGTGGCTCAGCCGAGGAAACTGTCCCTCAGGTAGGCCCCCAGAGTCCCCTTCCCTGCCTGTACCAGATGACCTCAGAGGGCCTGGCCAGCTTGCTTTACCTCTCCTTGCAGTGGCTCCTTTCCCCGCTCGGCCCTCAGACGGCCCTTCCCCCTTCATCCTTGCCCTCACTCAGGCCCCTGCTATTCTCCCCAAGAGATGGGCTATCTTGATCTTTCTAATGAAAATGGAGGCCTTCGGATGGAAATCCCTCCCTATGTTCCTCCCATCCACCCACCACCCCCCTCCTCTTTCTCTCCCCTCACCACGGACAGGGGGGCCCAACTGCCACCCCAGCGGCCAGTTCTTCACGTCAGCTCCCCCATCTCATCTCCTCTGTCGGTCTGAAGACCATCAGTGCCCTCTCTCCTGAATCTCCGTGTCTCCTTCTCTGCTGGGTCCCCTTCTCTGCTGGGTCCATCCTAACAGTGTGTTAAATGTTCCAGTCTTTCCCATCCTCAGTTCACAGCAATCAGACGTTCAACCACATTTCCAGAGGCTGCTGTCACCTGGTGCACGATAATGGCCCCACCGCCAAACCCAGGGACTGTGTGCTCTGGCTCCCAGTAGCCATGGTCCCTACCCCTCCTTTTTCAAACCTCCTCCCCGTTCTCCTGGTTTCCTCTCCCCTCTGGCTGCTCCTTCAGTCTCCTTTGGGGCCAGGATGATTCCATGCCCTGGTTTCCCTGGGACTGAGGGTCAGTTGGTCATCCTACTTGGGGCGCTGCCTTCTCTGCCCGTACTAAGGCCCCTGAGCTTGATCCCCAGCCTCTTTTATCTGTGCTCTGCTGTTCCAAGCGTTTTCCCC
This sequence comes from Hyaena hyaena, assembly GCF_003009895.1. Taxonomy (NCBI): domain Eukaryota; kingdom Metazoa; phylum Chordata; class Mammalia; order Carnivora; family Hyaenidae; genus Hyaena; species Hyaena hyaena. The sequence goes on along the minus strand of NW_024080734.1, from coordinate 1,773,335 downwards.
CATCCCTGTAGATTAAATCATTGACATCGTCTGCCAGTAACTCCTAGGGGTAGGTCTGTCACCCAGCCCACTGTCCCCAGCCCCATCCATTCATGCTGTCCTCGGAGCTCTTCCAGGGCAGGGTCACATGTCACTGTCTCCGCTGTCTGATGGATGCATGGGACCTGGAACTCTGCGATCATAAAGTTAGCTGTGAGAGCAGCCAACATGCATCGAGTGCTTACAGGTGCCAGGCACACTATTGAGTAAGGGGTAACTCATTTAATTACCCATTGAAGAGGACAGGAAACTAAAGCCATAATGGAGCAGCGACTGGCCCAGGGGCACACTGCTAGAAAGCCTGGGGCCAGGATGTGAGCCCAAGAAGCCTGTCCCTACAGCTCCCGGGCCTAGCCTTGTGTAGCAGGGAACCACCCCTTGTTTATTGAGTTGAGTTTAAGTGAGTTACCTCCCCACCAGAGTAGAAGCAGAGATCCTACAGTTTCATCAGCCTTCTCCCATTCTTAGAACTGTAGCCAGAGGTACCATGTGCCAAGAAGTAAAGAAATATGTAAGGGAGTGGTTAGAAGCTTAATCTGGGGGCAGACATTACTGGGTTCGAATGCCAGCACTTCACTTACCAGGTGTTGGACCTTGTTCAAGCAAGTAATTTATTTCACATCTCAATTTGTTCCTCTTTAAATTGGGAGATAGCAATAGTAAAGATTAATATACATAAGGCACTTAACATAGCAGCAGGCACAGAGCTGATGAGCAACAAATATTTACTGAGCACCTACTGTGTTGTAGGCGCTGAACGGGATGCTGGAGTAAAGGTTGAAAAACATAGCCTGGGTTCTTGGAGGGGGAGCGGAGGTGCATTTACAATCACAGGTATAAGAGAACCAGTCCCTGTGAGATTTGGTCTCTTTGATAAACTGAGTTTCTGAGCGGTGTCTAAAACCAGCTTGTGTCTGGGGTGAAAGAGAAGAAACTTGCTGTTTTCGCATGTCTATGCCTTTTACAGGCTATTTTTCTTCTGCGTGGGATACCTTTGCCTCACTCTTGTCTAGTTGGAAAACTCCTACTCAACCTACAATATCCCACCCAAGTATTACTCGTCTGTGAGTTGCCTCTGATTCCCACTAAACAAAATCAGTCTCCCTTTCCTCTGGCACCCTGGCACCTTATATCCACTCTTACCAAAGTAGCCTCATTCATTCACGAACTCAGTAGATAGATAGATAGATAGATAGATAGATAGATAGATCGATAGATAGATAGATAGATAAATAATTATAAATAACAGCTAACCACTAACACCTATTGGGTCCTTACCCGGAGGCAGTTTTAAGTGCTTTGTGTATAATCTTCACAACAATCCTATGAGATAGGAGTTATGATTATTCCTATTTTACAGATGGATACGCTGAGGCACAGAGAAGTTAAGCTACTAACCCAGGTCCCACAGCTAGTAGGTAGCGAAGCAGGGATTGCTGCCAGGCTCTTACTCACTCTACCAGACTGCTTCTCACAGGCTGGATGAGTCAGTCCTTGCCTAGAGTTTCAGGCACATCCACTGCTTATTTCTAGGGTGACCCACCCGCCTGGTCTGCCTGGGACTGGAGGGTTTTACAGGATGTGAGACTTTCAGTGCGAAACATGGGAAAGTCCCAGGCAACTCGGGACAAGTTGGTTCACCCTGGTTTTCCCTTGAAAATGGCCTGGAACTGGATTCACACCCACGTCTGTCGGACTCCACACCCACCCTCCCCAGCAGCCTCCAAAAGAAGATAGAACCCAGGTCCAAATGGAATCCTATCCAAAGACAGGGAAGCCCCTCCTAGATGCTTGTTCTGGTCCTCCCAGCCCCCAAGGCCTCCAAGCTGGCGGAAATGGACATGCGGAGGGGCTGGCCCAAGGCCCGCAGTCCAAGGAGGTGACTTCAGAGCAGGTGCTGGGCTCACTTCATCCCCAGAGCCAGCTCGAGTCACCGCCGAGGGGCACGGCGCCTGCCTCAGCCCACTCCCCTTCCTGAGGCCTCCTCTCCCCTCTCAGCCAGGCTGAGATGATGCTTTTCTCAAGTCAGCCAGGGGCTGGGGAGGACTTGCTTTCTCCCAGGTGCTGGCTGACCCATCCAGGGTGAAAGAAGGGAAGGCCATTGGGCAGGCTAAGATCTCTCCCCTCCAGGCCCATCTCCTCCACCTCCTCCCTGCAGCCCACTCTCGGGCCCTCAGGATTCACTCAGGCACCCTTATCCTCTCTAGAAAGTAGTGGCCTCAAAGGGAAGGGTGGGACGAAACTCCTGTAATCAATGAGAAGAAGGGGTAAATAGCACCGTGCCTGGAGAGAGAAAACCTTCCGTACATTCTAACCCAGCTGATTAGCATAAAAGGATGCCAAATCGTCCCGAGCTTAAAATTAATAAACTCCTTGACTCCCACCCCCCCATCGGTGATCACCCCGCTCCTTTCCTCTTCTTATGGTAGAGTGCCTCAAAGGAAACAATGTTCACTGTCTCCACCTCCTTCCCTCCCATTCTCCTCACCTTGCTTCCACCATGCCCTCCGCCATGACACCTGCATTTCTGAACCACCAAAGAGCTCTGGCGGCCACAGCCGGTGGCCAGTTTGCAGTCCTCCTTTCCTCCCCAGCAACATTTGGCACAGGTGATCCCTCCCTCCTTCTCCCTACTTTGTGCTAGCTTCTGGACCCACTCTCTCCTGGTTCCCCGCCGCCCTCTCCCTGCTGGCCCCAAATAGTGGAGAACCTCAGGGCTCGGTCCTCCATCTACCCAACTCCCTTGGGGGCGGGCCTCATCAGTCTTTCTTCTTTACATATGCCCTCTGCATATCAATGACTTCCCACGCATATCTTCAGTCCAGACCTCTTCTAGGCTTGCTGCTCTTTGAGTATCCCAAATATGCACCTACACCAACTTCTCTGCACTTTCGGACTCTCTTTTTGTCTACTCAATCCTCCCGAATATCTGCAGAGCTGGCTCCAAGGCACCTTCTCCAACCACTTTATATAAAGCAGCACACATCTCCATAAACACCTACCCTCCGAAACCTGCTTTATTTCTCTTCACATCATTTACCACAGCCTGTCATATTGCAGTTATTTGCTTATACCTCATAGAATATAGTTTCCTTCCTTTAGTTCACGCGCTTCCCTACTTTGTTTCCTACCCTAGCCCCAGCACCTTTAGTAAAGGTCTAAATGTATACCTTTAATATAGACACATGATATCGGTTCTGGTGCTGTAACAGAACAATACCGGGCACAAAATAGACACCCAGTGGATATTTGTGTCATGGATGAATGGATGAATGGACAAAATAGAAAAAAAAATCAATAAGCAAGCCTTGATGAATGGGTAAATAAACTAATAAAGAAAAAGGATAGTGATAAATAAAAGGCAGTATACTGTGGACCACAAGGCAGCAATTTGAAAGAATGGATTACTGATACAGGCGACAACATGGATAAATCCCCACATCATGAATCAGAGTGAAGGGGTGAGACACAACAGAGGGCACACGGCATGCTTCCATTTACATAAAAGTCTAGAAAACTCACACTAATCCACAGGGACAGAGAGTCAATCAGTGGTTGGCCGGGGATGGGGTTGGAGAGAAAGATGGACAGCAAAAGGGTACAAAACTCCCTTGCATGTGATGGAAACGTTCTTGCTTGGTGTTACTTGCTTCATTTCACATTATCTTGATTGTGGTGGTGGTTTCTGTGGTGCATATACATCTGTAGAAACGCATCAGATTCTTCATTTTAAGCGGATGCACTTTATGGCACCTAAATCATACCTCAGTTCAGCTGATTTTAAATGAAAGAAATCAGTTAGTGAGCGAATCAGTCAATCCATCCACTCACCAGCCTTCCTTTATCGACTATTCCACCAGGGCTCAAAATACCTAGATGCAACCCAAGCTGGCACACCTTAAGTCAGTTTCCCAGCCAGACTTTTTCCAATGAAGATGGGTATTGGTACTTATTTAGTGCCTATTATGTGCTGGACTCTGTTCATAATTATTTCAAGTCTTCCTCACAGGGGTCTTGTGAAGCAGGCTGTGTTATTCTCATTTTACAGACAAGGTTACTAAGTCTCAGAAAAAAGAAAAGTGACATCCTGAAACCATACAGCCCCAAAACGGCAGACCTAGGATTTGAGCCCACATTTCTCAGACTCCTATGCTATATCACAAACTTCTTCCTACCGAGGGCCCTAATAGAAACCTCGTGTGTGTGTGTGTGTGTGTGTGTGTGTGTGTACGTATACACATGTTGCTTTCCCTCTACTAGCACTTTCCTTCAGAGTAAAGACCTTGCTATCTTCAGCATTTTCTCAACTTAGCATTTTCCCAAAGAAATTCACTGCCCAATACATTCACTCACACACCCATTCACTCATTTACCTACCCTTCCATCCATCCATAGCTACATCTAATCTATGCACTTAATCATTCAATTATCCATCAATCCACTATCCACTCATCCAAACATCACACAGCTGTCCATCAGTACCCTCACATATGCAGCCAGCAGCACTTCATCCAATCACAGGTGCCACTAGACACCATCCAATGACCTAACCAACCATTCAACCACCTATCAGTCCACCCATCCATCTACTTACTACCCAACCAATCATCCGTTTATACGCATATCTACCTACCTATATATGTGTCCCCCTACCTACTTACTCAACCAACTGTTCCATGATTCATCCACCCATCCATCCTCCCACCCCAACTAAACAGAAGCTATCCATCTCTCCAAGCGTATGTCCAATCATCCACTCATCATCATGGACCCATTAGACCATCCACCCATCCACATTCTGTGTATACAAAAACACATACATGCTGTGATGGTTAATGCTATGTATCAAGTTGGCTAGGCTGCGATACCCACATATTGGGTCAAACACCAATCTAGATATTGCTGTCTTTACAGCAATGATTTTTAAGATGAGAATAACATTTAAACAGTAGACGTTAAGTAAAGCAGATTTCCCCCCCTAGTGTGGGTGGGCCTCATCCAATCAGTTGAGGCCTGGAGACAAAAAATACTGAGGTCCTCAAGGAAGAGATCCTGAGATCTCCAGACTTGGGAGACATTTTTAAAGCAGCTTTGGCAGGACTTGGTGACTGAAAGAAGGTGATGTCATCAAGGAGGCCATGTTTCTGGCTCAAGAGCCAAGAGAAGTGGAAGTACCGCTGCCCAAGAACAAGCGGATAGGAGGGAAGGGGAGGCAGTGGGCAGTTCAAGTTTGGCCAAGTTGGGTTGGAAGCTCCTGGGGAACCTCCAGGGGGACGTTCAGCAGCTGGAGCTTAAAGAACAGAGAACTGAGGGTAGAGGCTTGGGTCTGACGGAATGAGTAGGTGACAATTCTATTTGAGCGGAGGGGCCTCGGGGCCATAAACAGACTTCTGCAGGGGGAGAGCGATGCCACAAGGGGATCCCAGAAGACTTGTTGCTTCCCTGGCTGGGGTCCTGACCTCCCCCTGCTCTGAGCTCCTGGGAGGAGTCTGGCCCCTACCAGGGGGCATTCCAATCCGATCCCTCTTTCTCTGGGGTTCATGGAGGGTTCACAGGAGCAGACAGACCCCGTAGGGCTCCTGCACAGATGGGAAATGGGGCCATGTAAGGCTCCGGCCCAGGGGTGGGCCCCAGAGCTCCAGCTGGAAACCCCATTTGGGGGCTGCAGGGGTGTGTGTAAAACTGCTCCCTGGGTGGCTCAGGCCAGTACAGCTCAGAGAACAAACTGTTGTCTCTGCCATAAATCCCCTTGGCCATAAAGTCCCTTCCCCCCTGACCCCTTGGTTGGTGTGAGAAACTGAGGGCAGGGCAGGGCAGGGTGATGACCTCCTGACTCCGGGGCCACTGGCCTTCCAGCCCACCATGTCACTCCTTTCAGGGCCTCCTGCGCCCGCTCAGGGCCCCGACACGGAGGGACGCAGACCCAGCCTGGGAGTCAAAAACCCTGGTTCAAGACCCAACAGTGCCCTGGTTTCCCCTCAGGTCGTTTCCCCATCAGGATCTCAGTTTCTTACTAGCAAATTGTCTTTGAGAGTCCCTGTCTTGCCAACATGAGGGGCAAAGAAAGGGGGTAGTTTGGTATCACGGATAAGGAGAATGTCAGCAGGCCCCACTGTCATTTAACCTCTCTGGGCCTTTTCTTACCTATAAAATTGGGGTAATGATAAGACCTATGCCAGGGGGTTGTGAGATGAAGCACTGAGTGAGCTACCGCAGGTAGAGTACAGAATGTGATACTTCAGAGCAAAGCCTCTCGAAAGATGCATTTACATATGCATTTCCCTTTGTAAAATGTTTAAAGGATGCTAAAATGGTTATTTAACACTTTGATGACTGAGGAAAGTGTGGTTAATAGTGATTTTTGTAGGGGTGGCTGGGTGGCTCGGTTGGTTAAGGGTCTGACTTCGGCTGAGGTCATGATCTCGCGGTTCACGAGTTCGAGCCCCGCATGGGGTTCTATTGAGTTCTGTGCTGACAGTTCAGAGCCTGGAACCTGCTCTGGATTCTGTGTCTCCCCACTCTTTGCCCCTTCCCTGCTTGTACTCTGTTTCTCTCTCTTTCTCTGCCTCTCTCTGTTTCTCTCTCCCTCTCTCTCAAAAATAAGTAAAAAATAAAATAAAATAATGATTTTTGTAAACTGCCTGAGAAACAGCATGATATTTTTCAGCTGCTCTTCATTTTCCTGATATTTTTATTACCTTATTTTACAAAAGTGTGTGTATATACATAAACAAATGCACATGGTGCAAAACCAAGATTGTATAAGTGAAAAGTAAGCTGTCTCCACACCCATATTCTCCAGCTACCTAGATACTTATCATTATCAACATTTTTTGTGTATTCTTCCTGAAAACTTCATATGCACACATACATAGACATAGAAAGGTGAGGGAAGGAGCCAACATCATGAAGAGTAACTGAGGTCACTGGTACGGACCACAGGGACTCTGAGAAGCATGGAATGAATAGAGGAAGACATGGTGCCCCATGGAGATGGCCCCTTTCAGGAACAAGACCCTCATTCTTCAGTGCTTGCCATGTCACCTGTGGATGGTACAGAGCTGAATCCCCTCTCAAGGAAGGGCCCTCAAGTTCCTCTGGGGACTTGTAGGTGGATGCCCTTAAAAGTCTAGAATCCTTGCGTTTTTCTGAGCCCCATGAGTGTGCAGAACCACCGCCTGTCAAATGCTGGCATTTGTCTCCCATTCGGAGATAATGCAGAGGCCTGTACCTTGGGGAAAAAAAAAAGATCTACCTCACTCAGAGTCTACCCTCATCTCTCTTCCTGGCTGCCAGACCAGTGACTAGACTTAATCACAACATAACAGGGTCAGGGACATGCCAGGCCTGCTAAAGGAAATAACAGGGAACTACCACTGACTCAACCAAGCATCTCCAATTGCAGCTGCCATGTTGGAGGTGAGGACTTTGCTAAAGCAGATTAACAAGGTGTCAGGTGCATGGTATGTGGCTGTTGATCTGGCAAATGCAAGCACTTCTATCCCCATTAGGAAGGAGAACCAGAAGCAGTTCATACTGACGGGGCGTGCATAACCTTACTTTCCAGAACTATGCTAACTCTCTCAACCTCTGTCATTATATGCTCCAAAGACATGTAGACAATCTGGACGTTGTACATGGGTTATCACAGTAGACCCTAAATTGGAGAGCCTGGCATGTTAATCAGACCACATGGACAAGTGACAAGTATATCAGATACCTTGCTAAGAAACCTGCTTTACAGAGAGCAGGAGAGAAACTATGTGAAGATTCCAAAACCCACCATGTCGATGACGTTTTTAAGGGTCTAGTAATTCTGGACCATGCTGAGTCAACTCCCTCAAAAGCAAAGAAGAACTTAGTGCATCACATAGCCTCCACCATGAAGAAGGGAACACGGTGTCTGGTAAGACTCTCTGGGTTCTAGAGGCAGCCCATTTCACACTTGGAAGTGTGGTTCTGATCCATTTGCCAAGTGATGTGAAAGCTGGGCTGTGCATGGGACGTGGGCAAGGAGAGGAGGCAGTGGTTACAAGTACCCTGAACTCCGGAGCCAGGCTGACTGGCTGTCGCCACCCCCGCTCCCACCCCACTGGGTGAATCTCAGTCATGGCCTAACTTAGCTGCAAGGAGTGGGGAAATGTAGTCTGGCTGTGAGCCCAGGGAATAAGAGAAAATGGATTGGGGGCACAGTTAGCCTGTCTCTGCCCTTAGGCTTCGAGCAGAGGAGCCATAATGATACCTCCTCCAGGTCATCCTTACACTTGGCACACAGCTAAGTGCTTGGAAGTCCTCACTAGTCCCTGCCTCCAGGCAGAGCTGACATTCAGCTGGGATTCCCCAAACCGAACATTGCCCTGCCTCCCCTGGCTTGGAGTGCTCCCCATTTGGAATGGCAGGTCCCTCAGAGTACTTCAGCATCTGGGTGTTGGAATTAGACTGCTGTGGGTGAAATCCAGGCTCTGATATTTGCCAGCTGGGCCACCTTGCTCAAGTTCCTTGACCTTAACCTCATCTTGTTTAGTCACGTATTGTGACTCCACTCATCTGCTTCCCCAGCCCTCTGGCCCCTCCCCAACTCTCCACACCAGTTTATTCTGAGTGAATAGAGTGCTGTTATAAGACCGTTCTGTAGTATAATTTGGGATGCATTAACATTCAACTTCAGCATCAGAATTCAGCCCGAATCTGCTCTTTGGCTTCAGCTTTGGAAAGCCAATAGCCATATGCCAACTTCAGTGTCATTTTTGGCACCCCTAAACTGTGTGTGAGAAATGTTCGTGTAAGCACAGAGGTTTCCAATCATGTCCAATCATCACAGCAACATCAGTGATACAAACAAGACACACCATTCAGGCTAATTATTACTATCTGAATATTTACTTTCCAACATAGGCAGTGATTCTGAGTGTAACTCAGAGTGGACATTGCCTTCTAGGATTTTTATCTTATCGGTGATGAGATACATTTCACTTTTCAGTGAAAGGGTAATGTATCTATTATAAGCATAAATGCCTGCAATAATCAATGGCAGTTGTGCACACTGTTCATTTTATGTACAAAAGCAACCGTTTAAAAAGCTCAGATACTTAATTAAGGGAAACAAATTGATAGTTGTTGGGAGACAATTCTTTCTCTTTGGCCTCTCACTTTTCCAAACATCTTCAGAGCCAAGATTCTGACTATCTTTTCAAGGATATATGAGTAGTGAACAATCCTGGAAGATAGAGATGGTGTCTGCCTCCAGGGCAGGGGGCAAATGTGTCTATTGTCCCGTATAACAAAGGAAATGTCTTCCTCTGGGGCAAAAGCCAGGCAAGTTTTCTGTCCATTGCAAGGATTCAGTTCCCTCAACTTGGAGTTCCTCAGCTATGATAAAAAACCCACTGCATGTGCAGCATCCACCTAGCCCTTCCACACCCCACCATCCATTGGTGGAGTGCATGCTGTCTGCTGTGCTGTAGGTAATAATGTCTTTTGTCTCTGACCCAAGAGTCTTGTGTCTTCTGCCAGTGTCCATGAAATAGTGCAAGCAAACTTGTTAACTTACAAGGAGGTAACATCTCAGATCCTTCACAGTTCTCGACAACAGTTTATTTGAATATGAAGAGAGAGCTGTCTTAGATCAGGTTCCCTGGGAAATGGCTATGAGATTGGAGATTTGGATGGATGGATGCATGCATGCATGCATGCATGCATGGATATGTGAATTGATATGTGGATGAGCAAATGGAGGGGGAAAAAAAAAAGTAAGGACGCCTGGGCATTCAGGCAGGAGAGTTGGCTCATTTTCTCTCCAGGTCTGGAGAAGGGAGGCAGGTATGAAGCAGCAGGCGATGGGTGAATTCCCAGATGCCGTGGCCTGACCTAGTACTTCTCCTGTTTCCAATCTGCATAGACACCCTTTCCAAGGAGGGCTGCGATTAAACCCAGCTGAACACCAAGCCCCAGATTGGGAACTCAACAAATTCTGTGCCCCGATTGACAGGCAGATGGGGTTGTCAAACAGAAAGAGGGAGGACTGCCCAGGACCAGGGCACAGACCTCCCCCCTCGGCTGAAGACTTTAATCAAGGGATTATGCACATGACTATTTTGTAGCCAGGTGAAATTTGTGGAAAGAAGACAGGGCTCAAAATGCAGCAGAAACCTGCTTTGAATTTACAGAACAGACCTCCATGGGAGAGAAGGGGAGTTAAGTCAGAGCCTCCCTGTCCAAGAAGAGAAAATGGAAGAAATTTGAGAAAAGAGGGAAAAGGCTGGGGAGGGCTCACTCTCACTGGACACCCACTCCATGCCAGGCAGGATATTCAGAGGCTTAGAAATGGCATCTCAGCATGCCAAACTCCAGTCACCCCTCCACCATGTCCATATGCATCCACCATGTCCAAGGATCACCTGTATGTTTCTACTGCTAACAACATAAGCTCTGATCAACAGCAATAATAACAGCAATGGGGTCGGCAAACTTTCTATAAAGGGCTGGATAGAAAACATTTTGGGTTTTGCAGGCCATCTGTTCTCTGTTGCAACAATTTCACTTTGCTATTGTAGTGTGAAAATAGGCATAGACAATATGTAAATCAATGGGTATGGCTGCATTCCAATAAAAATTTATTGGTATAAATAAAATACATTATATTTGGGGCTAGATTTGGCCCATGGGCCATAGTTTCCCCACTCAAATGTCAGGTTAAGGTTATAAAACACTGTAGCCAATTTTAAAGATTAGCACTGAACAAAATTAAAGACTTTTAACCCCACAAAATGCAAGATAGCCTCAAGATAATTTCAGGACTTCTTAATAACATCAATCCATGCAGCACTACGGGTAGGGCCATTATATAAGTTGTATGATGACATTTTTTTTTCTCTTAATCTCATCAGAGTGACTCTAAGGCAGGATGTAGAGTAGCCAGATAAAATATAGGATGAAATATAGGATGCCCAGTAAGATTCAAGTTACAGATAAATGACAGATAGTGTTTTAATATAGCTGTATCTATAACTTAAGAGTTAGAAGGAGGGGCACCCTATAGCTCAGTTGGTTGAGTGGCCAACTTCAGCTCAGGTCATCATCTTACCATTTGTGGGTTCCAGCTCCACATCGGGCTCTGTACTGACAGCTCGGAGCCTGGAACCTGCTTTGGATTCTGTGTCTCCCTCTCTGCCTCTTCCCTGCTCATGCGCGCGCGCTCTCTCTCTCTCTCTCTCAAAAATAAATAAAAACATTAAAAAAAAAAAAGAGTTAGAAGGAACTAGAATATTTAGAACATACACTAAAAAAAATTGTTATTTTTCTGAAAACATTGGTATTTGCTAACTGGCAATCCTAACTGTACATGTGATCTCATTTGAAGAAACTATGGAACATGGGTCTCTGTCCACAGCCCTTCCTGATAGCAAGGCCAGGATCAAATGGAAGTAGTGTCCCTAAACTCCCACCACCACCTCACAGGGGCCCTGGATTCAAAGTAGAAAAGTCACCTTTGAGTCAGGCAGACCCGGTCTCCTCCACAAATGGCCTGGCACTGAGTGGGCCCTCCATACATGGTAGTTGTGGTTTTTATTCATTTGCAGTATCTTGATGCATTTTATGTTCCCTTTGTAAACCCCATCACCAGTCCCGTGACCTGAACAAGTTCCTTAACTTTTCCTCAGCCTTAGTTTTCCCATCTGTAACATGGGGATAATCAAGGCATTTCCTTAAGGGATCTGTGAAATGAATTAAAATGAAGCAATGCTCGTGAAGTGCTTCACATCATGCCTGGCAACTAGTATGCTGTCTAGAGATGTTTCGTAAAGCATAATAACTAATTCCAGCTTCACATACATTCTTCATTAAATCGTCAAAACAAGCGAAGTGATGGCTAGTAAGGTCCCCATTAAGACCAGGTAAACAGAAGCCCCGAGCACTGACAGCACTCTCGGGGAAATAAGCACCAGAGATGGGATTTCAGCTGTGGGCCCCGGCTAGGTCAACTCCACAGCAGGCAGGGGGGCCACCCCATGCCAGCAAGAACATAAAAAGTAGATTCAAGTGCAATTTGGCCTCCAAAGATCTCAGACATGAGTCTCCCCTCCACCCCTCCCCCAGCTGCTGAGCAAGGTCCCAGCTGCCCAGCAGGTGACACTTGCCTGTAGAACCAATGCCTTTTTACCTGGGTCAGGTCGAACTGCCGGAATCAGTCCACCCAGGCTTTTCCTGGCTGTTGCAGAGGAGATGGGGGAGAGCCCCTCTGCCTCTCAAATAGCCCGTCTCCTCCACCCTGAGGACTCCTCTCAGTGCGCTAGGCAGGAGCCCTCTCTGGTGCCGTGGGACACAAAGGCTTCGTGACCTCCCTTTCCCCCGGGCACCATTCTCACCCATTTCTAGTCCTTACCCAAGTCTGTGCTTCTCTCTGGCAGCACAGAGCACACTGGAAATCAGCCAATCAAGTCTGCATAATGCTTTGCCTGGTGCCAGTCTTCACCGCTGGGCTTTGAGCTCCATGCAGGTGACACGTGGCCTGTGTGTTTCCTGCCCCATCCCCACCTAACCCCGTGTCTGGCAGTGGGAAAGAACCCACTAAACACTTGTTGGCTGACTGACACACGGAAGCAACTAACATTCCCCAGGCACCGTCCTGAGCACTTTGCCTCCATTTTCTTGTTGGGTTGTCATAGCAGTGTTTTGAGGTTGGAATGGGCGGTCCCATTTTACAGATGTAAAAAGCGAGGCTCAGGGCCATAGTCACAGAAAGCACTATGTATGACATGGCAGTTCAGAGACTGAGACTTCTACCACTAGCTGTCTGTGCGATGGCAGGGAAATCCCACATCAGTCAGATGGAAACAACTCTCTCACCTTCTGCTAAGGGCTGTTGTGAGGACTGAAACAGAAAATGAGAGAAAGGGCTCAGCCCCGTCTCTGGAAGACAATGCCTTGTCATTGTTACAGTTACGACTTTCACTAACTAGCACGGCTAATGACTTCCGGTACTGTGATCTAATTTCGCTATGCAGTCTACTGCATAAGAGAAAAGCAAGACAAGAGAGGGGCCGTGGTGGGGCCTGGAGATCTTTCCACCAGGCGAGCCTCCACACGGGACCTTTCCCTAAAAAGAAAGGCCTAGCTCTGTGGATCCTGACTCAGTGGACCTGGAAGGGCCAGCAGCCAGCCAGCCGGGAGCTTTAATGGCAAGGCTTAGTTATGCTAGCAGCCCAGGCTGAGGCTGTGGCCGACTGTGCTAAGGATTAACATGGGATAGGAGACGAAAGGGAGAACACACAGTCTAGACTTCTCTGGCCCCAGATCAGCCATCCATCACTGTCCTTCCCCAGACCTGGAACAGAAGCTTTCTATTCCCTGGGAAAGGCATAGGACTCAAGGGATAAGTCCTTGCATTGGAACCACATCTAGGCATCCCTCCAGCTCAACAAGCACAGCGGGAAAGACCCACAGGCTCTTGAGCTGGACACACCCGAGGTCAAACCCCAAGCTCATCGTGCCCTCACCCAGATGTGTGACCTTGGGCAGGCAGCTTGGGGCCTCAGTTTTAGTCACAAAATGGGTAGGAAAAAAATGCACCCTATCCCAGTTGCTCTGGGGATCAAATGAAACTCACATGAGAAATGCACTTGGTACACAGTAGGAGCCCCATAGACGTCAGATGGCATTCTCCTGCCCTCTGCTTCCACCTGTGTCTCCTGGTCCCCATCTCTCTCTGGGTCTCTCTTCCCAGCTCATTTCAGGGCAGGAGTTGGAAAGAACCAGAAGACCATCTTGGAGGCAAGCCTTAGGCCCTGCAGAAGGGATCCCGGGCCAAACATAACATTAGATTATTAAAAATGTGGATTGTAAACACCAGCTTAACCGGCCAGAACACAGTGGCCACCAGACCACAGCCCAGCTGCTTCCCATGCCCAGGGCCACACCTCCCATTGCCCCCAGATCTGGGATGTGCCCCGCTCCGCAGGCACTGGGCACAGGCTGGTGTGTTTTCGCTGAGCTGAGCCCGGGAGACCTGGCCAAACCCTGTCCTCACAGTCAGAAGGCCTGGGCAACAATTACAGGGTCTGTGCTCAGAGGGGAAAGGGCCTCCCACCCCGCCCCTGCCCTTGGCCGTCAGACAGGCTCTGAGGAGGTGACAAGAGACCGGGCCCCTAGGATCTCTAATTTAACAGTGTGGTACTTGGTACAGTACACAGACCAGGATGGGAAACCCCACACGCCCAGTTAGGAGTATGTGAGCTTGCACAAGTCATTTTACCTCTCTGAACCCTAGTTTCCTTACCTAGAAAAGGAGGATTTTAAGAGCCACCCCATCCCCACATGGTGGTGGTAGGGTAATGAGATAATGCATTAGAGCATTATGCCTGGCAAAATAAAAGCACACCCTTGGTTCAGCCCCAGGCTGGACAAGATTGAGGCTGGAGACGAAGATCTCATCATAATTAGCTCTCTAGTCACTGAAGCAGTCACTTCATTAGCACCCAAAAGTGAGCAGCCTGCGTGCAGGGGTGAGTGAGCAGGCTTTGGAGCCAAACAGCTGGATCTGAACCCTAACCCCATGACGTCACGGTTGTCCCTGCCCCAGCCACGCTTCAGTAGCTCCAACGACAAATCCCGATGTTACCTAGTTCACTTCCTCATTCAAGGAATTATTGAAATGGTTATCGAGTACGTACATTGCGTGCAGCTCTAGAACCCATGGACCGAATAGGCTGGACTCGTGTCCTTAAGGCTGTTGTAGTGATCCAAGGAGATACCGTGTGGACAACGCCTGGCATTTGGCAAGGGCTCAGTACGTTGTCTTTTCCTCACTAATTACTGCCTGTCTCTTTCCTCCTTTTCTTCCTCCCTTCCTGCCCTCCTCCCTCCCTTTCTTTCTTCCTTCCCTCCCTCCCTCCCTTCCTGCCCTCCTCCCTCCCTCCCTCCCTCCCTTCCTGCCCTCCTCCCTCCCTCCTACCAATGAGGCATGAATCAGACATTGGCCCGCTGGGAATAATTACATGGAGAATGGTGGGTAGAGGGTCCAACACCCACCCCCGTTCCCCAAACAGGTGCCAAGCCCTTCTTGGCAGGTGCAGACCAGGGCCTGGAAGGAAAAGGCAAAGTCAGTGGCCGCAGCAGGAGAAAGGGTTTTGAAAAACAACCCACACGAGTTGCCTTCTCAATGACCGAGACTCTGGCTGGGAGACCTTGCTTGCCCCAAGTGCCTGACCCTCAGCTCTGCAGGCCGGGGGGAGCGGGGGCGATGGCTCAGTGCCCCTCTCCACTTTGTCCCAGCCCACGGGGCCTGGGAAAGCCCCTTCTGGGCAGGGGAAGATGCCGGTCACACCACTGGGGCTGGCCCTGGGACTCCCCAAAGTCATGCCAGGGTCACGACCTCACTCGGAATGGGGCTGCAGGGCCCTCCCCGGCCAGGCTTGGCCTCCCTGGCCCGCCCGCCCCGCAGCCTGTGTCACCGCCCAGCCTGGCGGAAACCTGAGCCAGAGATAGAGCCCAGGCCGAGCCAGCCAGTTATGTCTTAATGTAATTTAGCTGTAATCGCAGCGTGTTTTCCTTCGCTATAATTAGTAAAATGTGGTTGTTTTCTGTGTTCCTGGAAGATGTCTGAACTGGAGCCAGCTCCCCGTAGCTTTTCTGACAAGCTCTCCCAAACAGGCCCACCGGCAACACCGCGGGTTTACCAACACTTTTTTTACCCCTTAACCTGAGCCCTCCTGATCCCGGAGCAGGGGCCTCTCCCTCCCGGCCCCTCCCAGGGCGGGCCCTTGGGCTCAGCACAGTGCCGCGCATGCTGGAGGTGCCCAATGAATGTGGGCGGGTGATCGAGCCACCAACCCAGCAACGACAACAAAAAAGCACGTAAGGAAGGAATTCCTGTTTTAGGAATTCCACAGGATCCTCAAAGAAATGCGCGCGTGCGCACGTGTGGGTGGGTGCACGCGCGCACGCTTGTGCAGCCGGCCACGTGGGTGTCTCCTTGAGGGTCTATCTGCGTGTGACTCTAGGTCTCTACGCGTCCAGCTGACCGTGCTGGAGCCCTTGTGTTTGAATATGAGTGCTCTGGGGACTTGCGGTCCCCTGGGGACTGCCAGAACCGACCTTGAAGGCTCTGGCCACAGTGTGGGAGCTTGCCACAAGGCACCCGAGACCGACTGTCCTGCCACCCATTTCTCACATCCCCTGCCTTAGATTCTAGTTACATAGTCTTTCGTCCTTTCATTCAGCCATCCAGCAAATGTTTATTGGGCCCCACTGTCCGTCATCACGTATCACTCTTAGTGGTTCTCCATTGAGTCCCCCTCTACCATCTCATTTCCCCACTTACCCATTAGGTCAATAAGCATTTATTAAATAATTACATGGGCCAGATGCTGGGGTTTTGTGTTTGCTGGTTGGTCGGTTGGTTTGCATGAAGGATCAGGATTCACATTTTATGCCTTTGTCAAAGTCTTTCCCAAAGACAGATGTATTCAAGATAGGTTTCAGATTTTGTATTATTATTTGATCGATCACTAAGTAAAATAAAGTGGTAATAGCACCCACCTCATAGGCTTCTTGTGTACAGTTCACATCTAAAGTCCTGAGCAGAGGGACGCCTGGGTGTCTCAGTCGGTTAAGCTTCCAAATTCCGCTCAGGTCATGATCTCACGGGTTCGTGAGTTCGAGCCCTGCATCGGGCTGTCTACTGTCAGCAAAGAGTCTGCTTCGGATCCTCTGCCTCCCTCTCTCTCTCTCTCTCTCTCTCTGCCCCTCCCCCACTCTCTCTCATAAATAATTAAACGTTAAAAATAAATAAAGTCCCTAACACAAGACCTGGAACACAGGAAGTACTCAGTAATGGCATTACTATTTCACAGAAATGGTAGACCAGTTGGGATCACAGACCCCACACCGCTGTGTGACCTCACGCTGGTGACTTAACCTCTCTGAAAGCATTTTGAACATAATTAATGTGTAAGTGCTCCGTAAGTGTAAATGATTATGTTAGTAGTTGTGTGGGCTTTCCTCTTTCAATTAACTTGTAATTCTTAGGAACTGCCCCATCAGCCATTCCTCTTGAGCCCCTTCAGTTCTGTCCTTGGCAGAAATCAATTACTTAGCTGGGCCCCTCCAGATTGTAGATGGGAGGAATGCTGAGCTCTGATTGGCTAAATAGGCCTGAACTCTGAGTGTCCTGATTGGCTGGAACACTGGTAGGTGTAGCCCATTCTCCAGCGAGTTTATTTAGCAGTAAGTCTCGGAGAGTGATGTCAGACCTCGGACTTGTCCTTTTACCTGGGCTATTCTTCTTTTTATCTCTTCTCGGGAAATCTCACCAATGTCCAGCTCTACAATTTCTGCAGATAAATCGCCTCCCTCCCCAAACACATTTCCTCTTACAAAACACGTCAACGTTGTGGTATTTACCCCACGGCGCTTGCATGACTGAAGTGGGATCGTGCTCGTGTGTAAGGATGCGGAGCTGCACATTCTCACGTTAGGCAGGAGGGCGTTCCTGGGGTCCTGGCGCCAAGCCCCTGCTCACGTGAGGAACCTCTAGTTCTTGCAGAAGGGCACTTCCCTCTGCCAAGCCTTCCTCCGGCCAGGCACAGAGATTCGTTTTCTAACCATGAAACACAACGGGGAATTTTTCCATACCTTGTACCATGTCTCAGACCTGGAAGTGGTCGTGCTTTTTTACTCATTAATTTACTTATTCGCTCACTCGCTGGCTTGAAATGCTGTTCTGAGCTCTCCGCAGATACTTAGAAGAGATACAGGATCAAGGTAATGCTACTGAGAGAAATACAATGTAAAATGACCTTTAAAAAAGGCAAAACAGAACAGCGAAAGGCCACCGAAATGTGAAAAAAATTCCTCACCTCACCAGTAATCATAAAACTATGTTGCAAGAAGATGAATTTTTTGCCTCTTCTTTTTTTTAAAGTTTATTTTGAGAGAGACAGAGTGTGTGGGGGGATAGAGAGAGAGGGAGAGAAAGAATCCCAAGCAGGCTCCAAACTGCCAGCACAAACCCCTAGGGGGTTCGAGCTCACCAACCATGAGATCATGACCTGAGCCAAAATCGAGAGTCAGACCGTTCACCGCCTCAGCCACCCAGGAGCCTCTTCATTTGATACAACTTTAAGAGGTTGATATTCGGACGGAGAGTATAAGAAAACAGGACCTTTCATATAGTATTAGTGGGAATGCAAATTGAATAAACATTTCTGGAAGATAATTGAGCAAGTTCACACCCAGAGTTCATCTCAAAGTAAAACTTGGGAAAACACATGAAGATAAGAATTTTAATAGTATTTATTAGAAATTTAAAATAATACAAATGACCATCAAGAGAGGATTGATGAAATAAATGATGGTACAATATTCACCCATTGAAGAGAAAGAGGGGATGGTAATGGCGATGAAAAATGTTTGAAACAAAATAATGTTGTAGAAAAATCTACAGTGCATGTAATATTAATGTAGATAAAACGAAAATATTTTGTAAAACATTCCCGAAGAATATATGCTTCTCTTGATAGTTATTCATTGATGAAATGGTTTTTTAATTAATAAACATCATTATTTATTAGAGCAGTTTCAGGTTCATAGCAAACCTGAGCATGAAGTAGAGTTCTCATACACCCCCACCCTCCCCCATACAGGCACAACCTCCCCCACTATCAACATTCCTACCAGAATGGCGCATTTATTCCAACTGTTACAATGATGAACTTACATTGACACGTATTTATTATTCAAGTCCATAGTTTCCATTACAGTTCACTCTTGGTGTTGTCCATTCTATGGATTTTAACAGATCCATGCTGACACGTATCCACCATTACAATATCACACATGGTAGTTTTACTGCCCTAAAAATCCTCTGTGCTCCACCTGTTCATCCCTGCACTTCCCTAATTCCTGGCCATCATTAACTTCTTTACTGTTTCCATAGTTTGGGCTTTTCTAGAATGTCATATAGTTGGAATCACATGGTACATAAGCTTTTCAGAGTGGCTTCTTTCACTTAGTCATAGCATTTAAGATTCCCACATGTCTTTTCATGGCTTGCTAGCTCATTGCTTTTTAGTGTTGAATAAGTTCCATTGTATGGATGTACACCATTTAGCAATCCATTTGCCTACTGAAGGGCATCTTGGTTTTCTCTAAGTCTTGGAAATCATGAAAAAAGCTTCTGAAAACATTCACGTGCAGGTTTTTGTGTGAGCATATGCTTTCAGTTCATTTGGGTTAATATCAAGGAGTACAGTTGCAGGATCATATGGTAAGAGTATGTTAAGTTTTATGAGAAGCTGCCAAACTGTGTTCTACAGTGGTTGTACCATTTTGCACTCTCACCAGCAACGAATGAGTTCATGTTGTTTCCCATCCTTGCCAACACTTGGTGTTGTATTTTGGATTTTGCCATTCCCACATGTGTATAGTATTATCTCATTGCCATTTTAACTTGCAATTCCTTAATGATATATGATGTTGAATATCTTTTCATGTGCTTAATTGGCATCTGAATTATCTTCTTTGGTGAGATGTTTATTCGGTGGATCTTCTGACTATTTCTAATTGGTTTGTTCATTGTCTTACTATTGAGTTTTAAGAGTTCTTTCTATATTTTGAATAAAAATCCTTCATCAGATGGGTGTGTTACAAATATTTTCTCCCAGTCTGTGGCTTATCTTCTCATTCTCTTTACATTGTCCACAGAACAGAAGCTTTCATTTTAATAAGATACAGCCTATCAATGACTCATTTCATGGATTGTACCTTTGGTGTTACATCTAAAAAGTCATCGTCATACTGAGGTCATCTAGGGTTTCTCCCATGCTCCCTTCTAAGAGTTTTATAGTTTTGCATTTTACATTTAGCTCTATGATCAATTTTGAGTTGACTTTTGTGAAGGGTATAAGAGCTGTGTTTAGATTCTTTTTTCTTTCTTTTCTTTTCTCTTTTCTTTTTTTTTTTTTGCATGTGGACATTCAGTTGATCCAGCATCATTTGTTGAAAAGACTATCTTTGCTTCACTGTATTGCCCTTGCTCCTTTGTCAAAGGTCAGTTGACTACTGTCATGTGGGTCTATTTCTGGGTTCTCTGCTCTGTTCCATTGATCTATTTGTTCTTTCAACAATAACACACTGTCTTGATTACTGTGGATTTATGGGAAGTCTTGAAATTAGGTAGTGTCCGTCCTCCAAATCTGTTCTTCTTCAACACTGAGTTGGCTATTCTATTATTCTTTTGAACAAAGTGTTACCTGATGGATCAGTTAAGAATAAGAAAATAAAAGATTGCTATCACTTATTCACTCTCCAATGCTCTTCTTTTCTTTATGAAGATTGAGTTTCTGACCTCCATCATTTTCCTTCCCTCTGAAAAAGTTCTCTTAACATTGCTTGCAAGGCAGATTTGTTGGCATCAAAGTCCCTCAATTATTGTTTGTCTGAGAAAATCATTATTCCTCTTCGTTTCTGAAGGATAA
The DNA here is from genome assembly GCF_003009895.1 of Hyaena hyaena. Taxonomy (NCBI): domain Eukaryota; kingdom Metazoa; phylum Chordata; class Mammalia; order Carnivora; family Hyaenidae; genus Hyaena; species Hyaena hyaena. The sequence goes on along the minus strand of NW_024080734.1, from coordinate 1,752,822 downwards.
TTTCGCATGATGTAGAATTCTAGGTGGGCGGGGGTTTTCTCTCAACATTTAAAATTTTTCAGTCCACTTGCATGCATGATTCCTGAGGAGAAATCTGATCCAATTCTTATCTTTGTTCCTCCATAGGCAAGGTGTTTTGCCCTCTGGCTTCTTTCAGGATCTTTTATCTTTCATTTTGCAAAGTCTGAGTCTGATGTGTCTGGCTATAGCTTCTTGGCATTCATTCTGCTTCATGTTCTCTGAGCTTTCTGGATCTGTGGCTTGGTGTCTGACATTAATTTGGGGGAAACTCTCAGCCCTTATTCCTTCAAATCTTGCTTCTGTCTGTTTCTCTCTTTTCTTTCCTTCTGGCATTCCCACTGTGATATGGTATAACTTTTGTAATTCACCCCATGATTCTTGGATAACCTGTTCTGGGTTTGTTTAAATTTTTTTTTTTTTTGGTCTTTTTTTCTCTTTGCTTTTCAGTTTGGGAAGTTTCTATTGTCATAGTCTCAAGTTCAGAGATTCTTTCCTCAACAGTATCCGATCTACTAATGAGCTTCATTTCTCTTAGCATCTTGGGTCTCTAGCATTTCTTTTTCATTCTTTCTTAACATTTCCATCTCTCCGCTTACCGTATCCATCTGTTCTTGCATGTGATCCACTTTTTCCATGAAAGACCTCAGCATATGAATCATAGATTTTTTTTTTTTTTTTATCCCAACATCGCTGCCGTATCTGACTCGGCTTCTGATGCTTGCTCAGTCTCATCAGGCTGTCTTTTGCCTTTTAGTGTGCCTTGTAATTCTTTGTTGAAAAGCAGACATGATGTACTGGACAAAAGGAACTGCAGTCAATAGGCCTTTACTAATGTGGTGGTAAGGTGCTGGGGAAAGGGAAATATTCTATAACCCTATGATCAGGTCTAAGCCTGTGTCCCTGGACATGTGAAATTGACCAGCACCTCTCAGCTTGTCCTTCTTTAGTGGGACAGGAGGGCTTGGGGGACTCTAGTTGTATGTATTTCCCTCTCTTCACGCAGAAGACCGGAAAAAACAGAGTTAGAGATCTCCCTTCCTCTGAGTCAGTTAGGTTCTGATAAAATCCCAACAGGTTAAGCTTTGGTGAAATAATTTCTCTGGAGGGCACGCCTGTTAAGAAAAACATTCTAGCATATCTCAAAATGGTTCCTTTTCTCGTCCCCCTGCTGGAAGGATGAGGAGTTTTTCTGAGTTGTGAGGACCTCATAGAGCTCCTGGGGCCAACACTCACGAAAGTTGGGGGCCCCTCGGGGACTGAGTTCTCCCTGGTGTTTTAACGCTCAGAACTATCCACACTGAGCCCGCAGTCATTCATCGATTACAGTTCAGGTCTTACCCCAGCACCGGGTGCTGCGGAGACTTCAGTTCAGGGTTTTCTGCTCCAGCAAGTCGCGACTCTGTAGCCACCTGCCTGTGTCTCCAAATTTGGGGTGGCGGTTCTCCCTGTGGCCTCACTTCTCTGAAAGATCCAGGAGGAGTTGTTGATGGTCTGGTTTTTCACTTGTTAGGATGGAGTGGGGACTTCTAAACTCCTTACAGGCTGGGCCAGAGATTGAAAGTCCCTGGATGGGATGATTTTAAAGAGTATTTTTGCTTTCCATCTGTATTAGTCAGGGTTTTCCAGACAAACAGAACCAATAAGATGTATCGTGAGAGAAAGAGATTTATTTTAAGGAATTGGCTCACACGATTATGGGAGCTGGCAAGGCCAAAATCTGTGGAGTGGGATGGCAGGTTGGAGACTCAGATAAGAGCCAATGTTGCAGTTCAAGCCCAAAGGCTGTTTGTTGCAGAATTCCCTCATGCTCAGAAGCTCTTTCTTTTCAGGTCTGTGCAGGCCTTCAGCTGATTGAATGAGGACTGCCCACAGTACGGAGGGTATCTGCTTTATTCAAATGCCACCAATTTAAATATTATTAATCTCATCCCCAAAACACCCTCAGAGTAACACCCAGAATAATGTGTGACCGCATATCTGGGCACAGTGGCCCAGCCAAATTGACAATAAAATTAACCCTCACACCATTTTTACAAGACCGCATTTTCTCGAAACGTTTAGTGTGTCTGTTTCACTTGTAACCAGAAGAAGAGGAAAAAAGAACACAACAAAATTAAATAAAAAGCAATAAAATGTGGCGAAAAATATGTTGAAAATTCTAGGATGTGCTTGTAACATGCTGCTTTAAAATGTGATGTCTGGAAACTCAGTAAGAAATAATGCTCAAATCGCGTGTAAAGCGCGCGCTACGTGAGGATCCCAGGTGGGAAGACTCGCCAGTGAGTAAGGAACGTGAACTTGATGCCTTCTGTTCTGGTTGCCCAGACATCCTTGTTTTTGCTTCCATCCAACTTGCCCTCTGTGTCCAGATACATGAGGTGCCATGTTTCAGGGAAAATGTTCCATCTGGAGCTGGAAACTGCTGGTGGAGCTCAGTGGGGATCAGGCAGGAGGAGGAAAGAAAGAGGAGGGTGGTGTAAACACACGGGAAGCAGAGAGCAAGGGAAAGTATGGCTGAGGGAGGGAGGGACTGGCTGAGGGAAGGAAGGCAGGAAAGGGCGTTCAGTAAATTGGAGCAGACGGGAAGCTGCACCACACCTCACAGAGCTGGTGTGGAAGGGAGGGTCCCAGGGGTGCCAGGGCCATAGTCAGTGTGCCAAAGGATGTCCCAAAGACGTCCCTTCAAGTGACTCCCCAACGTTCTCGTTTCCCAGACGTGAGTCTCACCAGGTCTCAACCCCCTCCATTTTAAGACTTTTGCTGACTCTCCGTTGCTCTCAGAAGACAGCCTCAACCTCGTAGCCTGACACGCGAAGCCATGACGATGCAGCCCCAGGTTTCCCCAGCTGTACCTCCGGAGGCAGCTGATCTGTGAAAGCTCATCGGTCCCCTCAGCCTCGAAGTCTTTCCAACGCCCCCAACACCCTTGAGTGAGTCATCCCTCCCTCTGGGCTCAGCCCAAACTTTCCAGCACCGGGTGCAATGACTTGGGTCATTGTGTCTGCCTCCTCCTAACACCGTGCTCCTGAGGTCAGGGATCGGGTGACATTCATTCTGATGTCCCTGGAGGCAGCACTTGCCATAGCCATGTGCTGCGTGTTTTGAAGGCATTCACCCACCCCTGTCTCCCCCACCTACCCCCCACACAGGCTACACCCACCACCATGGTCACTGTCCGTGGACCTCACGCTTAACTGGGTAGCAGAGTGGAGAGAGGACCCACAAAATGCCGACAACACCAGCTCCCAGGTTCTGCCCGTTTGCCATGTGCCATGTGCGTTTCTAAACGCTGCATATGAATGACCTCATTTGATTTTCATTAAGAACTGTATAAAGTCAGCACCACTATGAAACCCTTTTATAGATGGTGAAATGGAGGCCGGGAAGGTTGTCTTTGCCCTAAATCACATAGGCGGGGCCAGGATCTGCACCCCTGCTATTTGACCTCCCAGCCCACACTCTTAAGCAGTAGACGCCATAAACTTATAGAATAACCCAAAGAAGATCTCATTTCTGGTCGCAACTTCACGAAATGATCCCAGAGTTCGTCTGGATAATTGTTCCAGATGAAGGATAATTGTGACGACAGCCATGAAATATTCGAGAAAAAAGAATGATTGGCATGGGGAGCGGTCTTGCTCTACCAGATATTAAAAAGCATTGTAAAGTCACAATACTTAAAATGGTGGCATTGAGTCTAATCTCGTAGACCAGCATTTGTGAGAATGGGAGCATATAAAAAAGAGGTCACTTTGCCTTCGCAGCATCTTGCAAGATAAACAGGGAGGAGGTTACTATGACTGGCAGCATTGTATTGCCCTTTTACAGATGTGGAAACCGAGTCCCAGAGGGTACGGTGAGTCATACGTGACAATCAGGCCGTCCGAGGGGGAAATGTCTGAAGTCTCAGAGGGAGGGGAACTGGGGTCAGAGCAAAAACAAGACCTTCTTTTCCTTCGGAGGTGAGAGCAGGCAGTGAGCCAGGAACAGAAATGGTCCCCACATCTGCACCCTTAGCAGGCGTCATTAACCCCTCTCTGTGCTCTTCCGGGCTGAAATTCTTATTAATGCAGAGTGGTGGCCAGTCGGCAAGGACTGACTCATGAGATGAAAATACTTGCCATCTTAATCTGGGTCAAACCACCTTCCCCTGCAGACGATGATCCAGGGTGTGGAATGGGGCTCTGTCACACCATGCTATGTCTGGAGCCCTCCCGGCTGCTCAACCAAACGTCATCTCATCCTGTGTGACCCTAAGTCAGCTGGGGCCGCCCTTCCCCTCAGTCTCCGGACGCAGCCCCTCCAGCCCCACTGCACGCGGGGCTGCAGGAGACCCGTGCCCTCCCGAAGGCTTCTGAGGACACCCAGAGCGCACGCCTCCCTTCCACCAGTCGCTCTCTGTCTCCTCCAAAAAGCCACTGCCCGCTGCTCTGGGTAGCTTTGCCTCTCTGATCACCTCAGCTGCCAGCCCCTGGCCCCTCTTCACCCCACTTTTGCACAAGAGTGGTCGCAGCCCCCTCTCCTCCAGTCCCCAAAGGTCCCCAAATACAGGTCTTTGGGCCGTGACAGAGGAATATACCTGCAAAGAACAAAGCTCAACTTAAAACTAGGGACAGAGAATTATTAGAGTTTGTTGGCCCTTTGTCCCAACAAAAGGCATCCTTGGCATTTTTTCTTGGGAGACCCTTCTCTTCCTCTCTTTTCCCCTAAAAAAAAACCCCAACTGGTGCTTTGGGGCAGTGTCCCGGGGAGGAACATTCAGTCAGGGCTCTGCCACGGACGGAGCCTGTGCCTTCAGGAAAGTGGCCGCCACACCGGGGCTCAGGCAGCTCCCCGTCCCCTGCCCAGCCCGAGTCACTAACTCTTCTATTGCTCCCTCTCCTCATCTCTTCTTGCCCTCAGGATAGTTTTCCCTTTCCCCGGGACCTTCCTAGGCTGAGTTAGGAGCCCTGCCTCGAGGACGTCACCGGCCACTTACGTTATCAGGTTGGAGTTGGAATCTGGGCTTGTTTGAACTGCACAGATTATTACTATCATTTGTTTTGTTTTGTTTTTGATTCTTTAACTTTTCTGATCTGCCTTTGTCTCTCTGACTGGACCGTGAGTTCCAGCTACTCACCTGAATCAAGGGGGTAGAAGTGCGGGAGGTCCTACGTCACGGGGTTGCTGTGACGATTCAGTACAGCCGTGCTAAGCCCTGGCCTGCTCCCCAGCGGTGCACACATTACTGGTTTCAGTGCCCCCAACCCCAGCCTGAGTCGCCAAACCTGCCCCAGCTGCAGGGGTCTGGTGTCCACACTGCAGCTGACCTCAGTCCCCCCATTGTCGCCACACAAGTGAGAAAATCCCAAAGATTCAGCTCTTGAAGGACCAAGGTGGACCCAAGGCTGACCTGGGATTGGGACGTTATTATGCCAGAAGGGAGCCTCACACAGTGCAGGGTGCTTCTGTCCTGCACACGCCACCGTGGGACCATCTGTTAACCCCACAGGACCACAGGCTGCTCCGCCATCTTACCCAGGAGCAGCCGTGGGGCTGAGGTGGGGCTGGGGCTGCTTGTTCGGGATGCTTTGGGAGAAAGACTGATAGGCATGGTGGGGGCCCAGGTCGCCATGCCCCAAGCCACTTCCACCTCTTAGCTGCCACTGCCTATGACAGTCCATGTGTCCCAGAGATCTCCAGTCAGGGCTGAGGGGTCCTCTCCATGGGAAAGACATTCACCGTTCAGTCACCAAGGCCCTGACCAAGACAGGACTCGCTTGTCTAGAAGTCAGTGCAGCACACAGAGCGAGGAGGCAGCAGGCAGGGGCCCAGGAACTCTGGGATCTTCTCCTGCTCTGCCCCAAACCAGGTCTATGCCCTTGGCCAAGTCCCTGCTCCTCTCTGGGACCCAGAGAAGAGATGCGTCCAATCAAGGGTCTTCCAACTGTGGCCTGGGATGTCTCAGGCTTCTGTGTCCCCACCTCTGCTTCCTTTTTCTCTCTTAACTATTGGGATTCTGGACAAGATAGGTGCAAATGAGCGAGTTTGGGCGAGTCTGCTGGCTTTGCTGAGCCTCAGTTTCCCCACCTGTAAAATGGAAATCACACTAGAACATATCCCCACTGGGTAGTTTCAAGAGTCAGGTGCACTCACGTATACAGAACACTTGATGTTGTCCCTGGCACATGGTAAGGACCTCATGGATGTTACCTACTGGCATAATTAATAAAAGACCCTGCTGAATGTTTAAAGTTTGCAGCCATTCACTTTGATGGTCTCTGATCACCTCAGTCCTAGCTCCTATCTCTGGTTTCCATCCCAGCCGCCATCCCCCACCTCAGTGAATGACCCTGGGAACCATGGAGCCCTCAGCCCCCGGCCTGAGACTGATCCATGAATGCTGGCCCCAGCCCTTCATGGTCTAGCTGGGTGACCTTGGGTAAGTAATTTCACTTCTGCCAACCTTAGTTTATCATCTGATAAGTGGGGATGATGGCACTGTGTACCTCTTAGTGGTGTTGTGGGGATTGAGATAGTACCTGACACATAGAAATACTCAATAAATGGCTGTTATCATTAAATGCAGTTGGGGTAAGCATTTTGCTTTTGTTTTTTAATCATGTTTTGGGGAGTGATGGGCGCCCTCTAGTGGTGGAGCCCCACACGGAGGGGTGTCTTCGCCTTCGGCCAGGGGGTAGGACAGTAGTGAAGGGAAGTCAGTTGGGACCTGGATCTTAGAGGAGGACCTTCTTGAGACAGGGGATGAGCCTCCACCCAAGGCCACCACAGGTGGGCCTGGGACCAGTGATCTGTAAGCTGGTGTGGCAGGGATGGCAGAGTAGAGAGGTCCAGGTTAGAACCCTGGGAAACCTCTGCAAAGAAAGAATGGTGCCCAGCACGGAGCTAGGGGACGGGCATGAGAGAGTGCAAAGGCAGTTCCCCTTCTTCCTTCCTCTACTGCTAGGTGCTCCATTGTACAGATGGAGAAACTGAGGCCCACAGGGGGCAAGGGACCCTCGTGAGGTCATGCAAGACATCCAAGGCAGCGGTCCAGAACCTGGACTCCAGGTCCAGTGCTCTCTTCCCTACAAGGTCAGCTTGGCCAAACCAGGCAATGGGAAGCAGAGGACATTTCACTGAATCATGGAGTGAGGTTTCGAAGGAGAAGGAAAAAAGAAGCAGCAGGCGGAGTTCCCAGGGCTGGAGCCCTGCCCAGCTGGTCCCAGGGCTCAGGGAGGGTGGGAATGACGCAGCCTGGGCCCGTGGCGGTCTCAGGAGCACCATTCGCCGGGAATCTGCCTGTGGCGGCAGCCAGAGGGCCTATAGAGGCTCCTGGAAGGATAGCTGAGCCGGCAGCCCAGACTGACTCCGCGGGGGCTCGGTGTGGGGGGCGCAGTGTGTGCTCAGGATCTCCTCACTCCTCAGCACCTCTCAGCACCCCACCCACCCACACACACACGTGCACACACAGGCACCCAGGCCCAGCAAGGAGGGTGTGCCTGCATGGGCAGCAGAACCCTCCTCAGTAGGGAAGGGGTCAGCCTACAGCAGGCCCATGAGAGGGGGCGGCCATGAGCAGGAGTCCAGGCCCAGCTGTCGGCTGAGGCCCAAGTCTGAGCCTGTGGATGCAGCCAGCTCGCTTCCCCCACTCCAAAGGGCCCCCATCCTGTCCTCCAACCTGGAGACCTCGCCCTCTGTGTGTCCTAAAAACTCTCTCACTCATTACAGTTCAGCTGAGATTCACACTGCCTTTGTCAGGATCTTCCCAGCCCACAGACAGGGAGACTGAGGCCCAGGAAAGGGGAAGGGACTTCAGGGCTCTGGGAGTTATTTCTACCGCCCCCAACTATCCATCATTCTTGAGATCTGTGGAATTAGGCCAGTGGGAGGGAAGAGTAGATTCTGTTCAGCCAGCGAGGGCCCCTGGCCTCCAGGACCCCGGCGAGAAGCCCACACTCACCACCCACCAGCTCCCGACGCATGCGCGATCCCAGGGCAAGCTATGGAAGGGTCCAGCACATGATGACAAAAAGAAAGCAGGCTTTGGCACCAGGTGGACCTGAGTTCAAATCCTGGCTATCAGTTATTGTGCCTGTTCTAATCACTGTAGCCGCAATCACTGATGGGATCCTTACAATAATCTGCTAATATAGTACCACCGATGGCTCCATTTACAGATAAGAAAACTGAGACACAGCTGGAAATGGGCAGAACGGGGATTTGAGCCCTGCCTGTCTGGTCCCTTCAATACAAGCTACGATGTCCATTTATGAAGTACGAAAAACAGACCGTAGATGTGAGATGTGCTATGGGGCTGGGAACTTTGGGTTGAGTGGAGGTGACGTCCCCAGAAGGGAAGAAGACATTGGGAGTGCGAGTGCTCAGAAGACAGCCCAACCTGGGAGCACACATCCCTGCCAGGATCCACTCTGACCACCAGATATGCTGGGTCTGGGGGACCAAAAGGAAACTGAGTCAGGGCAGGCCTCTGGTTGGAGTCTGGGGTCCCAATTCACAGCCCCAACCCGGTCCCTCACCAAAGTCCTCTCCTCCTTACTAATTACTGATGCACTTCTTTGGGCCTGGCCCAGGTCTGGACACTGAGGAGACGGCCGATGAAGGACCCTACACAGTGCCCTCTCAAGTGAGAACTGGTCAAGTGGGATGCCACTGTGGTGAGGAGGCAGGACACCACTGCATCTCCATGAAGGGCAGTCCCTCTGCCTGTGGGAAGGCCATGAGCTCTGACCTTAGGGCTGAGAGGCTGAGATCTCTCACCCCGCCATGCCCAACTCAAGAGTTGCCCCTTTAAAAGATCTGCCCCTGGGGCGCCCGGGTGGTTCAGTTGGTTAAGTGTCTGACTTCAGCTCAGGTCATGACCTCGCAGTCCGTGAGTTCCAGCCCTGCATCGGGCTCGCTGCTGTCTGCACAGAGCCTGGAGCCTGCTTTGGATTCTGTGTCTCCCTCTCTCTCTGCCCCTCCCCTGCTTGCGCTCTGTCTGCCTGCCTCTCTCTCTCTTTCAAAAAGGAAATAAACATTAAATAATAATAATAATAATAATAATAAATAACAGGTCTGACCCCATCAAGAAGAGAGATGGGCAAGGCCATTTCCCACCGTGCGCCCCATGGACTGCAGCTACAAAACTCCCGATGTCTACACCCTCAGGCAGAGCTGGGGATGGGGAGCCACTCTGCTCCTCCCTCAACCTCTAGGCCACCCCCCGGGTCCCTGCTGGCTGGCCCCGGCCTCTCGCCAGCCCTAGTTGTCCCATGTGCTCTTGATCCTGTTCCCTGGCTGGGGCTCCTGGCTGGGCTGCCGCAGCCCTTCCCTTCCCACTCCGTGCTTGGCAAAGGGGCGAGTGTCTGTTCTCGAGCCGGGCCCAGGGGGGATGGCCAGGGCCAGTGATGGGAAAGGGGGTGGAGGGCAGGGCCGTCCAGGGGGAACCCCCTTTCCTGAGGAGCCTGCTTCGCCCGCCACGGGACTGTGGGGTTAGGGCAGGAGGAAGGGAAATGAGCCCATGCTTGAGGGCTAGAGAGCACCTATCTCCACAGAACATGAAGCAAGTGGTTAGGCTTTGCGAACTGATTAACCAAGGTGAGTCCAGACTCCTGCGAGAACAGGAAGACCCCGTCTTCTTGAGCAAGCTGAGTCTTCTATCACCAGGAGCCCAGGTGAGCCCCACTCTGCCCCTGGGAACCTGAAGGCCCATTCTAGGCCTGACACCAGTCCACACCTGTACCCGCCACCCTTCCCTCCAGTGCTCACCCAACTAGGAAGACAAGTTAGAACCTGAGCTTTGGAGTCTGACAAATGCTAGCTTCAAATCTTGCTTCCACTACTGACTACCTGCGCGATCTTGAACAAGTCATGTCACTCTCTGGGCCTTGCTTTTCTCATCTATAAAATGGTGATTACAGGACCCATCTCAGGAGGCTGTCATAATGAATGGAGAATGCACTCACTCCATTCGTGTTCCTCTCTGTGGATCCGTCTGCCCTGCACACCCACCCATCTCATGGGTGCCCTGGAGCCCAGGCAAGGGTTCCTGACCTCTGCAGAAGTGGGGAAGTCCTTCCCCCTCGGGTCCACTGTTCCCCTGCCCGTGCACAGTGCATGTTGAGGAGGGGCGCACAGAGCTATACTGTAGCCTCTTGCAGGAAGAATTGCAGACCCTTGCCACAGAGGCTGCCGGGGGACCTGGCCCAAGGCCTCTGTTGCTGTCACCTAACTGGAAGCAAAGTGAGGCAGAGAGGGGTCACGAGAGGGGCATGGTTTTCCCCCAGTCTGAGTCAGAAGGCCCAAGGTCAAGGCTCTGCCTGCCACTCTTAGCAGAATAACCTCCCTTCCTCTGAGACTGGCTTTCCCATCTGCGAAGTGGAGCGCATGGAAAGGTCCCCAGAGACTCCAGCGTGAAGGTGGTTTGCGAGCCTCAGCTGAGCAAGGCCAAGCGCTGCAGTCTCAGGCCTCAAGGCTGCCCTTGCCTTTGTTTGCTTTATTGAGTAAAAGAAAATACTTTGAACATTTTATGGGGACTTGGGGAGGGGAGGAGGGGTCAGGGAGAGGCTTCATCCAAAAGAAACAGCCTCCAAGGAGGATCCTGCCAAGAAAACCCAAGGGCGGGGGCCAGGAAGGTTCTCCTCTGAGTGAGGCCAAGGATGGGAGCTTGAGGGGACACAGGAGCCAGGAGAGAAGACAGAGCGCTATCTGTGCATGGGGGAAGGGCCCCCACAGCCCACTGTGTCCTCCCCAGATAATTAGCCAAGGCAGCTCCTTTCCCCAACCCACTGAAGCCTCCTCTGCTGCTGCTGCTGCTGCTGCTGCTGCTGCTGCTGCTGCTGCTGTTGCTGCTGTCTCCGCCCCGGGCCCCCCACCTCAGAACCTCCCAGTTCACCCACTCACTCCCACCTCGGCAAGTTCATTCATTCCTTCAAGCCGTCACTGACTCTTTCATTCATTAGCAAAGGCAGCCACTTTTCTGTCCATTCATTTCCTCACTGGCTCATTCATTCACTCATTCATTCATTCACTGATGCATTTGCTCAAAGGTGAACAGCCACAACCCCTACCTTCAAAGCCTTCTTAGACTGAGACATCCCACACACACACAGAAAATCTCTGAGAAACTGTGGAAGGCCAACAGGTCAGCTGCGAGGGCCTCAGAGAAAAGGCTCTGGAAAGAGGAGGGGAGGGCACCAGGTAGTGAAAGGGGAGGGGACAGCAGGCCAGGAAGATGGCGGAGGTGGGCAGGAGCACAGTGTGTTTCAGAAAGGAGAGAGGAGGCAGAAAAAGGGCAGAGCTTGTCACCCACAGACCAAGCTAACCTCGGCTCCAGCAGGACACTTCAGTAACCCCCAAGACTTCTGTGTGCCATGGGCCTTGAACACTAACCAGGCCAGGATCCCTTGGAATTCCCCAGCATTCCCCACAGACCTTCTTTCTCCAGAGGGGTGCAGGCCCTTGATTCCCAAGGGACCGGGTGAGACACCGGCTGGGCCTCTCCCATGCAGCACGGGGAAACTCTGGAGGGCCCTATGCCCCCCACCCCTCAGGAAACCCCAGGGCTTCGTGCCATCTGGGTTGCAGAGCTAAAAACCTTCCTCTGGGCTCCAGTCCTCAGAGACCACAGGCCTTGAAAGTCAAGCTCAGAGATTGCCAGAGTAGCTTGACAACTGCTGTTTTTCCAAAGGAGGAGGAGGAAGAGAGGTAGAAGTTGAGGGGGAGAAAAGAGGGCCTGGAAAGTGGGCGAAGCTGGCCTCACAGCTCTGTGGTTTATAGGTCGATGCCTGACCCCTGCAACGAGGCACAGTCTAGCCCCTCCTGGTGAGGGCCCTGGTTTTAAGCCATGTCTCCCCTCTGCAGTATCTTTTAACCAACCGCATGACTCTTCCCCCGAAAGTCACTCAGGCCCTTTGCCTCAACTTAGCACCTGAAGGTGTTGAAAACGCTCAGGTCACCACTCTTGCCGGGAATACTGGCTGTCACCCAGAGCTCCAGGGGAAAAGCCCAAGATGACAGACAAGCTCTCTACTTAACTCCTCAAAGCATAGCAGCAAGAGGAAGATTAGAATGCAAAGGTCATCACTGCCCTTTACTGAGTGGTCTTGGGTCAAATGCTTTCTCTGAATTTCAGTGTCAGTGGGGACAATAATAGATATGATAATAACAAGAGTTTCATCGCCACTTTACAGATTAGGAAGCTAAACTCAGAGAAGGTAGGTAACTTGCCAAAGGCGATCCAAGAAGCAAAAGAAAGAGCAAAGACTCCTACCCAACCTCTTCAACTCCAGAGCCCGAAGACTGACCTATCACACCGTATCTCACAGTGTTTTCATGCATTCATTGAACAAATGAATATGGAGTGTTTCCTGGGCACTGAGCATGGAGAGAGAAAGCTTTTGCCTGCTTTCAAGGATCTTCCAGCCTATTGAGTGAGACAGTAAGTAACCAATAATAATGGAGGCTGATCGTTGTTATAATAGATTTATTACAAACTGCGGGTCATATTAGGGCATTCAATGTAAGCCACTTTAACAAACAACCCCAGCCTCTTGATGGCCTAACAAGATATCCCATGGTGCAATGCTTCTGGTCCATGTAATCATTATGAAATCCAGGCCTCCTTGGAGACTTCTACTGGAATCCTCTACTGGATGTCAGCCAACAAGCAAGAGAGAGGCGTCATGGAGGACCGCGTGGAACATTTTATGGCCTGGCCCCAGAAATCACGTACCTCACTTGCCCATGTTCCATTGGCTAGAACCAGTCACACTGCCCCACTTAACTGCAGGGGAGGCTGGGATTTGAGAAGCCAGGATTGGTGATCCTCTAGCAGTTCTCTGCACTCCCTGGGGAAGACAAGGGAGAGAGTAACTGAGCCTATCTGATCAAGCGGAGAAGCTCCCAGAGGAAGTGAGGATTGAAGCGAGTTCCGCCGTGAGGCAGGCAGTGAAAGGGCATCAGGCAGAGAGAGCGGCATCCACAGAGCTGAGAGATCATCTGTCCCAAAGCACTTTGCAATGAATCCTATAAATCGAAGTTCTCATGACTGGGTCCTTTCCTAGAAGGAAAGGGAAGGAAGGTTCTTAGGTCAGCCTGCCCAGAGAAGCCTCTAAGCTAAGTGTCTGCGGGCAAGTGATTTATTAAAGAGCTGGGTTCAGTGAGAGATTGGGAGAAGGAAAATAGGGAGGGAAAGGAGCCAAGCCAGGATACAAACTAGGCAAAGGCTTAGCCTCAGCCTCAACCTAGCTCACGCAGCGAGACTTGGGAGCAGACCTTATCCCTGAGGTTGTGTGGACTGAGACACGGGAACTGGGCGTCTGTATCCAGGATCAGCCAGTCAGTGGCCAAGGATGCTCTGGTACAGAGCAAAGGGAGAATGTAAGTTCTTGGGCACAACCATCTCTCGGCATCTGGGTGAAGCCTCTCCAGTCAGGCCAGTAGGCACAGAAAACACAGAAGCCTGGGGAGGAGCTCAGAGAGACAGGAAAAGGGGACAGAGTCAGAGGCTGGGTGGGAGAAGCTGGACAGAGCAATGGCAGCGTTGGCTGCAGAGACAGAGTGGCACATCCCAGTAAGTACCAACGACCATACCCTTTGGGCCTCTCTAGCTGGAGGCAGGTAGAATTGAGGAAGCAATGTGGATTCTGAGTTCTAATCCTGACTTTGCCACTGGGTGAGGCTAAGTGTGTGGACAACCGTCTGAAGGCCACCCCTTCCTCTTATTTACAAATAAGAATGAAAACACTAACTTGAAGGGTTGTGCTGAAGATTAGAGGCAGAGCCGGGCGTACACAGTAGGCATTCCATAAATGCTGACTGCCCTTGCCATTTTGCTCCTTGAATCCACCACCCTGAGCCTCAGGTGATCTACAGCAGTTAGCTGCATGGGTTATGAGGGAAATATTTCGTCTGTGTCCCAGGACATGATCTGATTCCCACCCTCCTTAAGGTCCCAGAGGGAGGGGGAAGGGAAGGAGGGACCTACTGAAAGCCTCTGACCCACAAGGTGCTTTCCCACCCAGTGACTTCAAGATCCACCATTCTCACACTGTTAGAACTGGAAGGCAGCTTACAGATCACTCGGGCCATTATTTAACAGATGGGGAAACCAGGACCCAAAGAAAGGGAGGAATTTTCCCAAGGCTCCACAGCCCCTCAGATAGGACGGGCAAATAGATTGTACCTCACGTGCCAACTCTGGGTGATTGGTAGTGGCCTTGAGGACTGTAATAAGAGGTCTGGGTCTTGAGGTACCTGGGTGTCTCCATCGGTTGAATGTCCAACTCTTGATTTCAGCTCAGGTCACAATCTCATGATTCAAGAGTTGGAGCCCAGAGTCGGGCTCTGTGCTGATAGTGAAGAACCTGCTTGGGATTCTCTCTCCTTCTCTCTGCCCTTCTCCCACATCCACTCTCTCTCTCTCTCTCTCCCTTTGTCTCTCTCTCTTTCTCTCTCTCTCTCTCTCTCTCTCTGTCTCTCTAGATAAATAAATAAACTTAAAAAAGAGAGAGAGAGTTCTGGGTCTTTATCTGGGCTCAGTGGGAAAGACCACCAGCCTCCATTATGCTGCCATGGGTAGAGTTGAGTGTATACAGTAGGTATTGACAGTCTTACAAGAGAAGATGAAAAAATACACTGACTACGGTTTCAAAATAAGTCAAAATAAGTCAAAAAAGACTGAAGGAGACAAAAATCTGATGTCCAAAATTGTGAAATCCCTTAATAGAAGCTGCAGTGTAGCGACTGTAACTCTTTTTTATTCTTCTTCTTCTTTTTTAATGTTTATTTATTTTTGAGAGAGAGAGAGAAACAGAATGCAAGCTGGGGAGGGGCAGAGAGAGAGGGAGACACAGAATCCAAAGCAGGCTCCAGGCTCCGAGCTGTCAGCACAGAGCCTGACATGGGGCCTGAACTCAGAAACTGTGAGATCATGACCTGAGCCACCCAGGCGCCCCATGACTTTAACTCTTGATGGTAACCCTGGCATCCAGTAAGTGGCTCAAGGGTCCTGAGTCAGAGCAGACATTGGTTGTTCCTGTTTCCCATTCCTACTAGAGTCCTAGTCTCCTCTTGCAGAATTCCCTGCTCTCCCTGCACACGGTCTTTTGTATCTGTTCTAACCTGCCTCCCGCCCCACCCAGGCCTGGAATTTGAACCTTACACAGAGAGACACAGAGACTGCGACTGTGGGGGTTCATCCAGCGGTGGCTTGCCAACCAGCCCTTCAGACTCCGAATGACCAGACACCCCATCACACATCACTCTACCGCCTGTGTCTCCTGCTGGTCAGTAAGTTCCTTAAGAATGAGATTCTGTCTTGTTTGCTAATGTATTCCCTGAAGCCTAGCAAGGTCCCTGAACACAGCAGTCTTTAATCATTTTTGCTCTTCTGGAATAAATGCATGAATATGAGAAAATACACGAGTCCTGAACCAGAGGACAGGGTTTAAACACTAGCCCTGCTTCTCACTAGCCATGTAACGTGGGGCCATCCTGTTACCTCTCTGAACCTCAGTTTTCTCATCTTTAAAATGATCCAATTACACACACTTCCCAGGATTGTTGAGAGGTTTAAATGAGATAATGAGTGTGAGAGTGATTTATAAATTGTAAATAATATGCAGAGAGTAATTATACTCATATCCCCAAACTGAGGATCTTCCTTCGGTTGGTAACAGGCCAGGATAATCCAAATAAAAGTCCACCCTAGCAGATGATTAGGGTCATGATGAAGCAGGCATTGTCCTTGCCTCAAAACAGTTTGTGATTCAATGTCTGTGTCAAGTTGAAAGCCACAGAAAATTTAATTCAAAAATAAAGAGAATCTGTCGACTGAAGACACTGGAAAACTTTTGGGGCTAGCTTCAGGTAAGGTTTCATCAAGTAGCCTAAATGGTATCACTAAGGACCCAGTTTCTAAGCAGAAAGACTGTGGCCAAATATTGATTGGTGGCCCGGTGGCTGAGTACACAGTAAGAATATGGGACATTTTTGTTGAAAAGAAAAATTGCTCTTAATCTCACGTATGGGATAAACAGAAACTTAGATGATTCAGGAGTCAGGGATTTGGTTATATACAACAGAAACTAACTTAGGCAAAGGAAATTCATGGGAAGAACTGAGAGGGAGGCCAGAGAATAAGGCTTAGAAATGGGCAGGAATCAGTGAGTGGCAGGGCCAGCTCAGAAAGGGCCTTGTAAGCCCCAGCAAAGGATTCCAAGGTCAAGGGCAAAGCAACCGGAGAGCTACACGCTTCTATTCGCATTTTGGAAAAGTCCCCGTGGCCCCAGCCCACAGGAAAGATGGAAGAGAGAAAGAGTTAAAGAGGAGGCCAGAGGTGAGGCTGTTGCCATGCGAGGCAATAGGCGACAGAGGCCCAGGCTGGGCAGTGGTGCAGTAGCACCGAAGAGTGCAAGGACTTCAGAAATGGTAACAATGGGAAACCAATGGGACATGGAGGCTGGTTGGATGCAGCAAGAGTCAAGAGGTAGAAGCGCATTCAAAGACTGCAGCTGGGTAGGCAATGGCACCATTCACTGCAAGGGGGGACGTGAAGAGAAGACAGCTTCACCCCACTGGGTCTTGAGTCAGAAGAGGTACAGCCGGCACCATTTGTCCTGCAGAAGGCCAGGGCCAGGCAGCCTGCCCAGGGAACCGGCCAGAGAGGGATGGGCTCGAGAAGGATGCCTAGTTTGGTATCGGACGTCAGGGTAATTCCAAACTCTTTTGGGTACAGCGATGGGCCTCCAGAGCCAAGTTCTGGGACGCTCTCTGCCTCTGGCTTCCCGCCACGGGCATCATCTGCAGGGAATATTCAAAGATGTAAACATGATGATTTCATCAAGGTCCAAGTGTCAGGGGACACATGTGCAGGCGATGGCAGCCCATCAAACCGTGGAAATTCTGACCCGGGAGGTTCAGACACAACAATGTGGAGGCTTCCCTCCCCCACATCCCCTCTGGCCTGCGCCCAGTTCTCAAACATGGTTAATTAATGTAATGAATTATGACAAACGTGTATGGCGCCTCTGATTTGCTGACAGCTGATACAAACAGAGGCAGTGGCCAAGAATCCCAATGCGTACATTACACACACACACACACACACACACACACACACACATACACACCACAACTCCACCAAAAATAGCTTCCACCCAGTTTGTAATTCAGTGACTTTTCCATCTGTACTGGAACATGGCAAGAAGTGGCTGCTAACGCAAAGGGTGAAGGGAAAAGTTGGAAATATGTTGCTCCCTATTTTCCACATTGTAAAGCCTTCCTTCTCCTCACCACTACCTCTCTTGTGACATACGTTCATTGGTTACTTTAGCCAACCCTGTATTCCATGAAGGAAGAGAACCACATTGACAGAGGACCTACTATGTGCCAAGGGTTTTATAAACTAGGTCAGAACTCCTTTGGTTGTAAGCAATAGCATTCCAGTGGAATCATCTTAGAGTAAAACAAAAGAGGGTGAGATGTAGAAAGGACTTTGAAATATCTCATATAATCAAACAAAAATATAATATTCAAACCATAAGAAAGACAGAGAAATGGCAAGAGCCATTGACTCAAACCCAGTGACTCAAACCCCCCCACCAGAGCTGATAGCACACCCTATTTGCCCCTCCCCCTCTCTCTTCTCTATCCCTATCCTTCTATCTTACAGCCAGTTCTCATTTTTCATGGATTCTCTATTTGTGATTTCACTTACTTGCTAAAATGTATTTGTAACCTCCACATCAATATTTGTAGCATTTGCATGGTCATTCATGGCCATGTGCAGAGTAGTAAAAATTTTGAGTCACCCAATATACACATTCCCAACTTAGGCTAAACAAAGTGACCCTCTGTGTTCTTATTTCAGCTCTCAGAAGGTGAACAAGTATCTTTTTTGTTGTTGTCTAGTCAGTGCCCCATTTTTCTCATTTTAGTGCTTTCTGGTGGTGATTTCATTGTTGAAAGTGGTCCCCAACCGTAGTTCTGAAGGGCTGCCTATCCGTACTAAGAGCAGGAAGGCTGGGCTATACCTTGTGGAGAAAACGTGTATTATCTGAGTTTCGCTCAAGCATGAGTTATAGCTGCTGGCCATATAGCCACAGTGTAATGTTAATGGATCAACAATGTATATTAAATAAGGTGTCTTTAACCAAAACACAAATAAAACAAGGTTATTTATTGATGAGTTAATGAAAATGTCATGACCAGGGGCTCACAGGAACCTTGCCCTCTATTTCCCCTAGGAGCAATGGTTCAGCAGTCACTAATTCAGTTTGTGGCCAATTTATAGGACATAACTACCATGAATAATGAGAATCGACTCAGTCTGCTCTTTTCCCTTTTCTTTGCCTGCCTCTGTCTCTCCAGGTCGATGTCGTTGGCAGGGTAAGGGGCGGGCCAACAGCCCCCAAGCCTCGTGTTTCATAGCATCTGCCACTAGAGTGGGGGTTTTCATGGTTGGGAAAAGCCTCACTGATTGAATACAGTGGGAGTAGGGAAGGTCATGTAAGTGTATGGTGTCTCCCGGAGAAACTGCATAAAGCAGAGAAACAGTAGTTCCTACAAAAACAGAAGTCTGTTCTCATACAATTGACAAAAAGACCAAGCAGACAAACATCACACACACGTGCGCGCGCACATTATTTCATTTGCATTGCACGAGTTTTACCATAGCCACACGCCACTTACAACATTACCAACTAGTTTTCCTCAAATTAACGCTTTTTCTTTTCTTAAATACATGCTAAAGGAAATTTTATATTTCTGCTATACATAGCAATTGATCATCAAAATAAACTCATAACTTACGAACATTGTGAGTTATGAGTGGCATGAGCTAGTTATGAACTAATGTTCACCCATGATGCTCGCCGCAGCCCAGCTAAAACCCTCTGCCCTGACACCTATCACATGTTTAGGGTCATAGGTTTATGTTTGCATCTCTGTCCCTGGGCCAAGAGCTCTGTTCAGCAGGGATCGTATCTTGTTCACCTCAGCCCAGCTCAGAGCCTGATACAGAGTGAACACTTGACACACTTCATATAGCGAGGCTAAGATGGTTGCTACCTGCATCTCCCTCTCAGGTACATTTGGAGAGGATCCTGGATGAAGAGAACCCCCTCAGGGGAATGGAAGGACAGAGGGACACAGAGTGGGGACCTGGGGTATTACCTAACATGGCCAAACCCTATAGGACCTCATCTCCGAGAACTAGGACTTCCATACGTTTACGATGTACATTTCTTGTTTTTTTGGCATCTTTGTCCATATGCCTTCCCTGAAATGCTCTTTCCCTCTCTTCAGGACACATTCTTCAAATTCTCCCCCCTCTTCTGTATCAGTTGGGAAGCTTTCAGCAACCCACTGAAAGCGACTTAAATACAAGAACACTTTGTTGTCTCGGACAATGAGAAGTCTCCAGGAAGGCCCCACGTGGCTGAATTCAGCAGCTGTATGATGGCGTCAAGGATCCAAGTTTCTTCCATCACTTCACTCTTCCATCCTCACTACAGCAGGTAGTTGTCCTCAGGGTTGCAAGATGGCTACAACAGCTCTAGCTACCACACCCTCACCCAAAATCCAGACTCAAAAAAGGGCCATGACTTCCTTATGACGTATGCTTACAAGAGTTAAGAAACTTCCCTAGAAACATGGCCCACCACTACCTCCCACATACTTCCCCTCGTAGCCCATTGGCCAGACTATAGTCACATGCCCCTTATGAAGCCAATCAATTGGGAAAGGAAATGCAATTCGTATGATTGGCCTTGATGACTTAAGACTCCCCCCATCGGCCGAGGATGGAGACAACACAAGGTTTCTCTGAAGTACATGACCCCACAGGGGAAGGGGGGTTCCCAAATCCAAATCTGCATTCTATAGTGAGAAGTCTGCCACATTCTTCTGAAAGAAGAATGGCACCTTTCGGGTCACTTGGATAAAAACCCTCTTTGGTTCACAGAAGCCTTAAGTCTAAACGGTTCAAATGTTTCCAGTCTTTTCTCCCTCCCTAGCCTCTTCTGCACAAAGACCACTCCTCCCCATTCAGCTCCTTCATTTAGATTTGTTGAATTACTTCGCCCTCATCACACTGCAGTAGATTTCGTGATTTATGTGTTTATAGGTCTGTCTTAGTCACCGGGCTGTGAGATCCTTCTGGGTCGGGTCTGAATTGTACTGGGATCTAAGAGCCTGACCCGCCTAATGCCTCCTGATGGGTAACCAGTAGCTACAGTGAATTTACTGA
The DNA here is from genome assembly GCF_003009895.1 of Hyaena hyaena. Lineage (NCBI taxonomy): Eukaryota > Metazoa > Chordata > Mammalia > Carnivora > Hyaenidae > Hyaena > Hyaena hyaena. The sequence continues at coordinate 1,732,568 of NW_024080734.1, read as the reverse complement.
ATTCAATTATGAGGGCGAAGAGAAGGGGTAAGAAGAGGGAGAGAGAAGCAAGGAGGAAGGAGAGAAGAGGCAAAGCAGTCAATAAAATACAGGCTTTGGCAGCAGACAAAACAGAGGATGCCTGAAGAGCCAAATCACTAACTGGGATGGAGATTCTATTGTGGGAAAGAATCATTTGTTAGCTTAAATAAACCCTTTTACCTCAATTACGTGTGCTAGAATACAAAGTATTGACTCAGCCTGGGGAGGAAAGCAGAAGTTCAAACCCACCACCACTTCATTAGCAGGCACTAATTGCCCCCAGGCTTAGGTCAAAGGTTATGACAGGATTAAAATTGACAGTGAAAACAAAAGCAAAGCCTTGACTCCTGAATTAGCTAATTGCTCCTCTCTTCTTCCTTTACCTAGGCTTTTAATGGACGTGCTCTCTCGTGGCTGGCTGGCCGGTCCCTCTACCCAACAAAGCCACTACTTGCAAAACTCCCCTTGGTAACCTGAACCCTCATTACGCTCAGGCCCCACCCCAGACTGTCTGGAGGTACAGAAAGCAAGTGCTGGAATGTACTGGAGATTGGGGGGAGGAAGGGAGTTGAAGCAACGTGGCAGAGAATCTGTCTTCAAAACCACGGCATTAGATGAGCACCCACTATGTTCCCCCGGGGCACTGTGCTTCATAGGAACCATTTCCTGTCACTCTCGGTAAGCCCTGAGTGTCTCCACCAAAATGAACACAGGCTCTGAGAGAAATAGCTGATCCCTGGGTGGGGGTGGGAAATGTACAAGACAAACTGGGGACATCTTGTCACACCAGGAAGCAAAGAAGCCATCAGAATATAGGGCAATAGAACACGAGAGCCACCAGAAGGAGCCCTCTTTGGCCAAAGGTGGAAGAACTTGACCTTCAGAAAGAATAATGACGGCTATAGATCGAGGGACATTAAATAAGTTATTTTTTAATGTTTATTTATCTATTTTGAGAGAGAAAGCATGAGCAGGGGAGAGGCGGAGAGGGAGAGAGAGAGAGAGAGAGAGAGAGAGAGAATAAGCGCAGAGCCTGATGCAGGGCTTGAACTCACGAACAGTGAGATCATGACCTGAGTTGAAATCAAGAGTCAGATACTTGGGGCATCTAGGTGGCTCTGTCGGCTAAGTATGCGACTTCAGCTCAGGTCATGATGTCAAGGTTCTTGAGTTTGAGCCCCACAGCATCAGGCTCTCTGCTGTCAGCAGAGAGTCTGCTCCTCTGTCTCCTTCTCTCTCCGCCCCTCCCTGCCTACATGCACGTTCTCTCTCTCTCTCAAAACTAAATTTAAAAAATTAAATTAAAAAAATGGAGTGGCTGGGTGGCTCAGTTGACTTCGACTCAGGTCATAGTCTCACAGTTTGTGAGTTCGAGCCCCTCATCCGGCTCTGTGCAGTCAGCTTAGAGCCTGGAGCCTTCTTCGAATTCTGTGTCTCCCTCTCTCTCTGTCCCTCCCCTGCTCACTCTCTCTCTCTCTCAAAAATTAATATATATAGTTATATATATATATATATAAAGTGTCAGATGTTTCACCGACTGAGCCACCCAGGCGTCCCCTAAATAAGCTTTTATTTTATTTTTTTTTTTTACAAATAGTTTATTGTCAAATTAGTTTCTACATAACACTCAGTGCTCATCCCCAAAGTGCCCTCCTTCATGCCCATCCCCCCCTCCCCCCCACATCCATCAGTCCTCAGTTTTTGTCAGCATTCAAGAGTCTCTCATGGTTTGCCTCTCTCCCTTTCCCCCACCATTTCCGCCCTTCTTCTCCCCCTTGGTCCTCCGTCAAGTTCCTCCTAATCCTCCTATACGTGCAAACATATGGTATTTGTCCTTCTCTGCCTGACTTATTTCGCTCAGCATAACACCCTCAAGGTCCATCCATGTTGCTACACATGGCCAGATTTCATTGTTTCTCATTGCCATGTAGTATTCCATGGTATAGATAAACCACATCTTCTTGATCCATTCGTCTGTTGATGGACACTTAGGCTCTTTCCATGTTTTAGCTATTGTGGAGAGTGCTGCTATGAACATTGGGGTACACGTGCTCCTATGCCTCAGCACTAAATAAGCTTTTAATAATTCCCATGGTGATACTAAAAATTGCAGTTATCCTTGAAGGACACCAGTTAACTATTTATTCTGAAAAGCAGTAAAATAGAGAAAGAATCAACAATCAAGCACCTGTATGAATTTCTGTATGAAATTAAGCCTCTTGGAAGAACTGATGAGTTGATGGAGGAAAGTTCTTAGTTCATAGAAGAACCCCAGTTAATAAACACAGCAGAAACGAGAGAATTAGAACATCATTATCTTGCTACCCTCCAGCAAGAAAGAATCTAGGCCAAGTTTCCTCAGCCTCACCACAATTGACGTTTGGAGCCAGATAATCCTTTGCCGTGGGCCCTGTCCTGTACATTGTGAGGCGTACATGCTTATTCCGCAGCACTCCTGGCTCTAGATACTCACTAGATGCCAGTAACAGAGCCCTGGCTGTGACAATTGAGTGTCTCTGCACACGACCAAGTGTCTGGGAGACAGAGCCACCCTGATTGGGAACCACTGACTCAGGCCGTGACGCTCAATGGCTGCTAAAACTACAGGGTGATGTCTAGGAGGAACGGAACCACGCCTGACTCTTTAGAGCCTCCAGGGGTACTTGCAGAAGGGGGGGTGCCCACCACAGTCACCGGTGTCCATCAGCTTGGGTCCCCGGCCTCCCCAACAAAACAAAAACCCAAGGTGAGTCTTGCAGCAACATCCCTGGGATTTTGCTCACCAAGTTGCCACTCCTATATTGAAATCATAAATCCTCTCCTGGCCCCTTTCTGTATTTTTCTGCCGGCTGTCCTCTCTCCAGCCAGGTTTTTGTACCTCCTGCTTCTTCTTCTACCTAGGATGCTTACTCCTAACACCCCCTTCTATTCCTGCCAACACCTTCTCATTCTTCAAGTCTCAGCTTCCATGACTCTTCCTCCAGGAAGCCTTCTCTGACTCTCCTTTTTTTTTTTTTTTAATTTTTTTTTAATGTTTTATTTATTTCTAGGAGAGAGACAGCATGAGTAGGGGAGGGTCAGAGAGAGAGGGAGTCACAGACTCTGAAACAGGCTCCAGGCTCTGAGCTGGCAGTCAGCACAGAGCCCGACGCGGGGCTCGAACCCACGAACCGCGAGATCATGACCTAAGCGAAAGTCGGAAGCTTAACCAACTAAGCCACCCAGGCGCCCCTCTGACTCTCCTTTTGTACTCTGCTCGCCCATTGTGTCACTTGTCATAGTGTGTGGTCGATGTGAATGGTCTGTCCCTCCCAGTAATACTTGCGGGGGCAGAGACCCTGCTTTATCCTGATTCATTGCTTTATCTCCAAGGAACCCAGTGTAGAGTGGGCACTCAGACAGTGCTGCAAGAAGGAAGGAGGGAGAGAGGCATGACCTTGCGCTATGTTAGTGCTGGTGTGTGCACTTGGCTGAGCATCAGAATGTGACGGTTCACACATGTGCAGATCAGGGTGCGCGTGAACACAGATGCACGTGTGCAGTTCAGGAGGGCCACACACAAATGGGAGTGGCCTACAAAAGCCACAGCCTTGACTATCTTTCTTCTCTCCCCTCCCAGCTGCACCTCCCACCACTGCGTGTCACGTTTCCTAGCTCCTGCCGCACCTTCCTGGGTGTTTGTTCCTTTCTGCCTTTGCACTACTGTTCCTTCTGCCTGGGCTGCCCTTCCCTGTTTTGCAGTCAAACCTCCATTCAGATTGTCAGAGTATCCTGACCCCTCACCCTTACCCAGTTCATCCCCTTGTCCTCTGGACCTCCATCTACACACCCTTCTCTTGCTTGCTGCGTTAGAATCTACCTGTTCGCAGCATTCAGCTGTGAGCTCCCCAAGGTCTACCTCTTGGGGCACCTGCAAGGGACTATGTTGTGGCATCTCTGGGCTCCCAGCGGCAGAAGATAGGCAAGCAGGCCAGTGTTTCAGATTGAGAGTGCACTGTCTGTGCACGGGTGTAGAGTGTACAGACGCATGGATTACTCTAGAACGGGGTCTTCACATTTTTTTTTTACTCATAACCCCTTTAGTAATTTTGAAAACTAGATCTTTTCAGTAGAATCCATGCCATGCACAATTAAATTCATCTACATTGAATAAAAATGCACTGAGAATGAATAAATGAACAAGCAACAGCAAGTAAGAGATTTACACCCAAGGAAAACATAAATGTGGATTTACAGTAGCTAGTAATCTTCCCGCAAAAGTTAAGTAAAAGTATTTCTCCTACGAGTCTGAATTGGTGTTCAAGAATATGTGAAACACTGACTTCCATCGAGACAAGATATTTTACTCAAAGGTGACCTGCAGGAAGTAAGTTTAGGACATTTCACCTACTCCTATTTGAAATTAGGCAAAAATACTCCACAGAGACAAGGACCAAGGAAAGAATGGATGAGGAACCCTAGGCTCTTTCTCATCACTGAGAATAGCAGCAACAGTAGGGATGCACTTGGCCTACACTTTTATTTCCCAGAATGCTTTTTCCAAATTATGAATGTTGTCATTCTAAGATGGTTTGGTAGACAGATAGGTAAATAGGCAGATACGTGGACAGATGGGTGGATGGATAGACAGAGAGATGGACAGACAGATAGATGGGCAGATGGAACTTATCTACGAGTTTGTGTTCCCTGAATAAGTTACTTCCACTACCAACATTTCTTTTGCTTTCACAAGACACTCCTTAGTCATGAGTGAATTCCAGAACAACATTTGTGGGATCAAGGAGGCAAAGTAATTAAAGAAAAATCGCCAATACACCCTGCTGTGCAATGTACCCAAATTCAGAATAACCCACCATGAACCAAGACAAAATCCACAATTTGCCCTGTTACAAAATAGATCAACATTGAGGCAGAGTATGAGGGAGAGTATGCCACGGATCCGTGGCACTATGATCAAAAGGAGGGAGCTCCCCACACTCTCATCCCTTCATTCCATGACATGAGCTGAGATCAAGAGTTGGACTCTTCAAAGACGTGCACCTTCTGCTAAAGTGGAGGAGGGACTTTGTAGAAAGGGTGGTGGGCAGAGGAGACTGCCGACCACAGGAACATTCTCCAGCAGGTCAATTTGGGGAAAGGGACTCAGGAAAGTTGAGCATCTGTACATCGATTCCCACAAGATGATTGTACCATGGACCTCTGGGAAAGCCAGCCCTCGTATAGCCTGGAGTGTATGGGTCCCCAGTCTGAAGTCCTGAATGGGAATACATAGTATATGGTGATGGTGGGGAGAATGAAAGCCAAGGAAGGGGCAAACCGATGGTCCTTAAAACTCCAGCCCAGCAGCATCAGCATCCCCTGGGAACTTGCAAATACTTGGGCCCACCCCAAATCTCCTGATGTAGAACCTGCAGGGGTGAGGCTCATCGATCTGCATGGGAACCAGCCCTCCTGGGACTCTCTCTGATGCACACCCAACCGGGGAAGCACTGGAACATATTTGTCTTGCTTTTGCCCCTTGGCTTCTGGTAAGAACATTTCCATATTCCTTTGGGAAACCACCCCTTCCTTGTGGACCGGCCCATGCCTCCCTCACTCCAACTCTAGGAGCTGGTGCATGACGTACACCTGGTCACTTAAATGAATTTGTCCCTCTGATCACAGTGATTGGTTCAAAAATATGCAGGAGAGAGAACTGATCTGATGAGAGTCAGCCCCAGGACTTTTACTGGAGCCTTTAGGAAAGTATGTTTTCTTTCCTCTGAAGTTACGACGCCAGTCAGATATGAGCTTGGAGCTACAGGGAAGCCCTTCTGAAAATGAAGCCAGCACAGAAGAAGGCAGAGAGAGAAGACTACGCACTCGGATCCAGCTTTGCCTGAAGCCTGACGTCTGTTCATATTTCTGTTACACGGGCCAATATTCTTTCTCACTGGCTTAAGTCAGTTTTCATGTGTTTCTGTCACTCGCAACCAAAAATATCCAGAATAACACAGGGATAGAAACAGAGGGTTGGGAGGAATGCAGAGGTAAGATTCTAGAAAACAACAGACCTAGTTTCAAATCCTGGCTTCACTACTTAGGAACTGTGTGACTTTGAACAGGTCATTTTTCTGGTCCTCTATCTTTGTGTGAACCAAGGTGACCCTCCTTAGGGGCTGCTTGGGGGCATACTAATTGTCATGTGCAGGATTTGGGAAGTCAGATGACCTTGACCAGGTGACTTCTCTTCTCTGAGCCTCAGTTTCCTCACTGGTAGAAAGCAGATAAAAATAGCTCTCTCAGGCGATTGGGGTGAGAAATAAGAGAAGTGGGTAAAGTGCCCACACCCCGCTGGTGCCCAGTGGACGACATTTAGCCCTGCGTGGGCCAGGCAAATGAGACTTCAGTCTGTGACAGCCTTTAAAATCAGCCTGGGCCTCTGACCCAGCCCAGACGGTGACCCACGGCCAGCAGCCACAGACTGCTCAGCCTGGGAGGCTGGAGCATTGAAAGAGTGGCTTCTTCCGCAAGCAGAGGAGGTGGGCAGAAATTCTAGCAAGTGCTAATTAGGCCCAAGGAGCTCCCCTGAAGGAGAGGAGGAATGTCTGATTAACCACTGGCCTGCTCTGCAGGGGGCCACACACCCGGGCTACCTGCAGCCTTCCCTCCTGACCAGAGCTGGAAACCTCAGCCAGGAGGCCAGGCAGTTCTGGGACAGGACAGCCCAGGGTGAGCCTTGCCGACATCTGGTCCCAGCTCCCCGCCTAATGTTTGTAGCAGACCCACTACCTAATTGCATAGTTGGGGAGCAGCCCTCACATCTTTCGCACCTAATTCACCATTGTTTCTTTGGAAGCCCCACTCCTACGCCTGGGGAGGGAGGGCTCTGCCCAGTTTATGGGGCTTTCAAGCCCCGGGCACCCCAGGCCCGTCTGATTAGGCTCCAGCTGTGCAGGCAGCCAGGAGGCATCTCCACCCCCAACTTCCTGCACTCAGCCTGGGGCTTTGCCGCCTCCCCCTGCCCAGGCTCACCTGGGTTGGCAGGAACACCCCCAGATACAGCCTCTCCTGGTTGTCACGCTTCCCACGCACACAGGAGGGACACTTTGTCTCCCTTGCTCCAAGTTTTGGGGCTTTATTGCCCTCTGCACTCCCAACAAAGGGATGGAAGGAAACGGTGGGGAAGTGGGAAGGGAGAACAGGGAAGCCTGCGTTCAAATCTCATCTCTGTCACTTTCTACCATGGGACCTGGGGCCAATCACATTCTTTTATAGGCCTCAGTTTCCCCGCCAACAAAATAGGCCTCTTGACACTTATCTTGCCAAGTTCTTGTACCAATTGAATGAGATCACAGTAATAGCTAGGGCACCAAGTGCTCACTGTGCACCAGGAACCATCTCGACAGACAGATCATGAGTCCATCTAGATTAGGTGCCCCGTAAACATCACTTCCCTTTCCTTTGCCAGTGGTCGGGGGATGGGTGGCCATAGAGGGAGAAGACTGAATCCCAGCGGTGGGGCAGGTAGAGAAAGGACCATCATCCTCAAACCCACTTCTCTCCCTTTTGGGGGCCAGTCCCACTATTCCTGCATGCTGACCCCCTGAAATGCTGAAGTAAGTCCCCGTCTTTCCTCACCTCTGGCACTTGGTCACATGGAACCACTATGGGGTAAAGAGCAGAGAGGTAGGATCCGGGACCCAGAAACCTCAGCCCTTTCCTCCCTGCCCTCTGCTTCCTTGGGTCAGAGAAGCAGATTTGGGAAGGATGCTAAGAGGGACCTGGCTGGCCACTGAACTTGCCTTTGACTCTCTAGAAGAGCCTTCACTCATCTCTCTTTGCCATATTCCACTGTGTTTATTAACTGCTACCATTACTATTCATTGGTCATCTAATGGGCTCTGCCATGAACTCACTGGGTGCTCTGGAGCAAGTCGCTCTCTGTGTCTGTGTTGTGATGGTTTGCCCTCTAAAGCAATGGGGTTGAAAGGAATGGAGAGAAGACGGCAGGTAAAACACCAGCGCGGATGCCTTCCAGCTCTTACGGGGCTGGAATAATCCCCAACTATTTCCTCTGCTATCTCCTTTGAACATTACATTGGCCCTGGGAGGTGAAAACAGTTGGGCTGATGAGGGAATACTACTCAAGGTCACATAGCTGGCAAAGGGCCAAGCTGAGAATAAACTCAGGTCCCTTAGGTCCCAGATCCCTGTACCCTGTGACACTGACATCCTGGAAAGGATCCAGGGACCCGGGACTGTGGTATAAATCTGCCTCCGCCCTCTGGTGGGTTGGGAAATGATGAACGCCAAGACAGGAGTGGGGAGGCAGGAGGGAGGGGAAAGACTAAAACCCTGGACAGGTACCGAGAGCTCCAAGCTCTAGGAATCAGATAGACCTGGGCTCAAATCCCTGGTCCTTTATTAACTATCTGTGTGAGCTCAGGTAAGTGACGCCACTTCTCTGATCCTGCTCTGTAAAGTAAGGCTAAGAATGCCCACCCCAAAGACTGTGAGGTAGATTCAGTAAGATTGTTCTTGGTACATAATAGGTGCTCTGAAAAAGCTCCTTACTCAGCTGGTCTGTGACTTCCATCAAGTGAGCACCCTCAGACATTACCCGTGATTGGGAAATCTTTCCACCAGCCCCCTGTGCCTGTCATTAACATATCTCTCATTGCTCAGGATATATCCAGAAAGCTGCGTCTAGAGTAAACAGAAGCTGGGCCGACACCTTCCCCTCTAGATGGGCAGGAGATGAAAATAACCACTGGACCAATTGTTCCATGAGATGGAGCAAAGGCAGGGTGCTGGGTGTGGGAGACGCCAGCAGCCTGTGATGGGTGGGCGGAGCCAGCAGCAGAAGGCAGCCCAGGGTATGGTGAGAGCCCGGATTATGGCATCAGGCAGCCCCAGGCTGGAAACTGCCGACGTCCTCCGCACAGTACCCAGAGCAGCCCCTTGACCGTGTAAGGCACACAGCACGTGATTCCCCATCTCACTCTGAATAAAAGCCCGTCATGGGGCTCTTGGGTGCCTCCATCAGTTCCGCATCCCAGTCTTGATTTTGGCTCAGACCATGACCTCACGGTTTGGGGGCTCAAGGCCCACCTCGAGCTCTGTGCTGACAGCTCAGAGCCTGCTTCGGGTCCTCTCTCTCCATTCTCTCTGATGCCCCTGCTCATGCTCTCTCGCACACTCTCTCTCACTCTCTCTCTCAAAATAAATAAATAAACTTAAAAAACAAAAAAGCCCAAATCAAGGTCTGGCCCTCTCCAAAACTCTGCCTATTCTCCCCCATTCACTATGCTCTACCCCCCTGGCCCCTCCTTTTTTCACGACAGGCCTCCAAACCTTAGCACTCCCTGTTTCCTCTGCCCGGAATGCTCTTCCCCTCAGTGTCTGCCTGTGCCCCCCACTCCAGAGGTCTTCCCTGAGCACTCTATCTAAAATAGCATCCCCATCCCCTCTATCCCTTTGCCCTATTTTATGATATACCACTATCTGACATATTTTTATCTATTTGATTTATTGTTGACGTTCCCCAATGGAATGTAAATTCCATGAGGACAGAGGCTCTACTTAGTTCACTGCTGTATCTCTAGCCTCTGGAACAGCATCTGGCACAGAGTAAACTAAACACATTTCTTGGATGAATAAATAAATGACCGAATTCTGACTCCCCGATTTTCTACCTTGAATTGCTTTGAGCAGGTCATTTCACTTATCTGAAACTTCCAGTGCAAAAGATAGTGCACACCCATCTCATAGGGTTAATGTCTAAATTAAACAATAGGATATGAAAGGAACTGACACAGAGTAGGTGCTCAATAAATGACAACTACCATCACAATTATTATCACCAGGTGTCTCAGGCTCAGTCACCCACTCACTGAGGCCTTGGACACATTGATGGTCTCTCTGGACTTCAGTCCAGAGTAACCATCGCCCACACCAGGATGCCCAGGTGTGTAAAGTACCCAACAGGGCATCTGAGACACAGTAGGCATTCACCTGGTGGCAGCTACTGCAATCCTAGAGAAGGTAGGATTTGGACACCAGCCCCAGCGCTTTCTTATTCTGTGATCTTGAGGAAGCTGCTAAATGTTTCTGAGCCTCAGTCTCCTTCATCTATAAAATGGGTATAACGATAGTATCTTCCTCGCAGCTTGTCCTGAGGTTGCAATGAGATCGTGCACCTGAAAGGGCTTCACAAAGCCCTAAGGAAATGTGCTGTGACACACAGGACAGGACCCAGGGAGGGGGAGGGACCCTCATAATGCAGGGAGGAAGGACAGAACCAAGTGTTGTGCTTGGCCCGAGCTCTGACGTGTGTTGCAGAGGGAGCCGTTCAGGAGCCAAGCCTCGGTCCAGCCAGGAGCCCTTTGCCGAGAAGATGCTCCCGCCCCACTCTTTCCTTCTTCTCTGTAAGGCTCACGGGGGCTTCTCCTGGTCAGTTTTGGCAGGAGGCTTCAAGGAAGGCAGGTGACAGCAGCAGGACCCTACAGAAGGCACCTTCCTCCTCAGTCAACCTCCTGCCCAATCTGCTTCCTACTCCTGAGGCCAAGCCGGCTCCTCCCCTTCACCCTGGCCAGGCCCTGGGGAAGGAGACCTAGATGAAAGGGCCCCTGGAAGTTTTAGAGGCAGACAGACTCCTTACGCTCCAGTGCATGAGCCTCTAAGGAGAGGGACACCAGGTCTTCAGTGGACCTGGGCCCTGTGACTCCTCTGCCATCAGACACGGAACAGGGCCCCACCGCCTTGCTCAGCCTGTTCCTGGCAGAATCCAGACATGGGCTGCACAAACGACTCAAGCAATAACTCCTAGACTGCAAGCTCCATGATTTTTGTCTCTTTTGTCCTTTGATGAATTCCCAGTACCTAAAACAGTCCCTGGCACTCAGTAAGACCTTAATAAATAGACGTTGAATAAGTAGTTCCATCAATAAATGAATGAATGAAGCAATGAATCAGTGAATACCTGACGTTCTCTGCAGGCTGGAATTTTTCTGGTGTTATCTTTGATAAATGCCCAGTACACAGAATAACAGGAGGTACGGAGCAAATGTGTGTGACCCTATGACTGAATCAGTCATCCAATCAGTGACTCGTTAGAATGTAATCTCTCTGAAGGCGAGGATTTCCAGAAGTAAAGATCTCTTTGGCTAAGGCTGCATTCCCAGGGCCTAGAACAGTGCGTGGAAGCACGGTGGGGTGGGGATGGGGGAGTTGGCGGGAAAGGGGGGAGTGAATCAGCGAATGAATGAATGAGTGAGGTCCCAGCTCTCAGCACCAAGACCAAGAAGACTGAAACACAAAGGGGCCACTCTGTCTGAGCTCTGTATGTGCCCCTCCCACCCCCCACCACCACTCACCTCATGGTTTTTTAAATAATTTGTCGATTGTTTTTAATTGTTGAGGCAGTAATACTTGGTTCATGAAACTGCAATATACAGAGAGGTGAAATAAATAGCTTATATATATATAATATATATAATATAGCTGGTTTTAAAATATTCCCTTATCATTGGTGTACTAGGTCATGTGAGTCACGGAAGGTCCATAGCAGCATCCTCCAGAACTGCGAGCAATGCAGGGTCACTTGATTGGACGAGGCCGTCTGTCGTCGGAGGTCGAGGCGCCGAGAATTCCAAGGGGCACGCCTTCCCTGCGCGGTGTCTGAAGACAGCTTGCAGCAGACAATAAATAAATGACTGCAAACCAGAGAGCGATTTTTGTTGGAGATTGGGACAGGGAGAGGGGACTGGAAAAGAAGGGGAGTTTGGGGGTGGGTACTACTTTCTCTTTGTTTTTCTCTTTTTCTCTTTTTTTCTTTTTTTTGTTTTTGTTTTTGTTTTTGTTTTGCTTTCAGAACCTTTGGGAAAAAGGACTTTGGTTTCTCAAGAGTGTCGTTTTCCTCATTCAAATTCTCCTCTGGGGACGAGTTTAGAGTTGTCGGTTCCTAGAGAGAGCCAAGCACCTGTGCGTTGACAACAGTCCCTTTTCACGAGTCTTTTGTCACAGACGGGGTTTCAAGTCAACAGTAAAATCCTTATCGCTCCCCCTCCCCCAAGAGTTTTGGTTCAGTTTTTGTCTTCTTTTAAACACAATGTACAAAAATAGAGCTTCTTCCTAATTTTTCATGTAAAAATATTCCTCTGATGCAGTTCTTGTGAGTGTGAGTGTGGGCCTGGGAGCAGCCTGGGGGGCTGCAGTAGGGCCAGCCTAGCCTGGGTGTGTGGGGCGGATCCGCCGGGACCTCTTGGTCACCGTGGTGTACTTGAAGGGCTTCTGCAGCTCCGTCTGCCCCTTGGGGTAGCGTTTCATGAAGTGCACATCCTGTTGGTTCTCCCGGGTCTTGGGACCCTTCCGTGGCCGCCCCTTCTTGGTGAAGCCCACGTACCAGCCAGAGTATCTGGCGGACATCAGGGCTGTGTAGTTGTTCTCCAGGACCTTCTCAATGAATACACACTCCTTGCTGGTGCCATCAGGCTATAGGAGGCAAGAGAATAACGATGTGAGACAGGGAGGGTGGGTATGAAGGGCAGAGCTATGTGGACAGCGTACAGACAGGTGACTGAGGGTTGGCTCGGGAGAGTAGAGAGGGCCTGACCTAAGCTTTGTCCTCAGCAACTTTACTTCCTGGATCTGTGGAGTAGGCTCATCGTATTGACGCCTGCCTTCTTCTCTACCTGCCAATTAGGTAATAGATTCCCATCGTCATTCAGGAACCCATCCGTCTACCCTAGAGCCAAGGGTTTCCACCTCAACTCTACTAGTACAAGAGACCCAGACCTGGCCAATAAAACATTATTCCCAGGACTGGTGCAGAGTTGGGCATGTGGCATGAGTCATCCAATCAGAATGTTCCTAAGGACCCTTGTAGAAGCAATCCCCAAAAACATAGGCTGATTTAAACTTGAGGAAAATGTAAGGCTGAAGCGAAGGCAGCCATTTTACCACCAGGAGGAGAAACGCCATCTGACAACAAAGCCAATACAGAAAAAGTAAAACCAAGACAAAGAGAATGAGAGAAATCAAGTTCTGGTCACATCCTTTGGGCTCTGGACCAAGCAGCATCTGCAGCTCATTACCTCACTGTGATGTGGGCCAATAATGTCTCATTTCCTTTAAAGTAGTTGAGATTATGTTCTGTCACTTGCAACAGAAAGGAGTCCCTGCACATGTGCACAAAACCTGATATAAAGTCAGCTACTGAACTGCCACTCAACTCTACTGCAATATAGTTAAATTCAAATCCCATTTAATATGGGATATGGTGCATTTTAAATGTTTGGTGTGAAGAGGGGTGGGGATCTCTGAAACTAAGGGTTTTTGTATGGCCAAACCCCGAAGCCTATGCCTTTGGTTCTGAGATGGCAGGCTCCCAAGCAGATGTGTGAATTCCCTAGGAGACAAGGGATGCCAGACAAGGAGTACTAGATTTGGAGTCAGATGCTGCATCGACTCTAACACTTCCTTATGTGACCCCAGGCTAGTTAATTCCACTCTCTAGACCTCGGATTCGTCATCTTACCAAACAGGGACAGTGACCCCTGCATCACAGAAAATGTTGGGAGGAATGTAGCTTACAAAGGAGTCTCGTGCATAGCAGGAACCTGCTAAACTATTTCTGAAGAGCAGGTGGTTCTGATGGTTCTGGCCTCCCTCCCTGGATCGGATCTGGACAAAGGATGGTGGGAGGCAGGGCTTTGAACCTCCCCTCCCCCGCCTGCCCGGGGACAGCCGAACTGCTCCATGTAGAAGAGTGGGAAGCACACAGAGGTAGAAGGCCTGAATTGGCAGCACTTGAGTTTCCAACTAACGTCTCCAAATTTAGGCCAGGCCCACTCCTCGTTACGGACGGACACCCGGCCAAGTCGGAAGCCCGGCGGTCTGGCTGTGCGTGGAGACTGAGGTGCGAGTTCCAGCCTTTTGTTTGAAGTGGAAACCAGGCTGGAGCTTCCAGGAACGTTCACCTTTGAGTGGAGGGCAGGCTTGGGTCCTGCAGACAAAGTGCTGAACTTTGCAGAAAGGGACAGGCAGGGTAAGAAAACATTGTCTGGAGGCTGAGATCTTTCAAGGAGGCTGCGGAGGTGGCAGGGGGTGGGACTGGAAGGCACATAGGCCCCAAAAGACAGTGCGTGTTGGGCAGCACGGTGTAGGGGTGAGCAGTGAGGGACTCTTGTGAGGGGAGCAGGGCATGTGCGCAAGGCAGAGGGGAGGGGTCTCTGGGCCCCCCATGGATGATTCTGGAAGCTGCCTATCCTACCTACCTGGGCCCAGGTCCTCTGGCCAGTCTCCGTGGAACAGTCAGAGAAAACTGAACAAAGCCTTGTCCCATGCTGTTTCCCCACCCTGGAGTGCCTGCCACTGCCTGGAAGACCACTTTCATCCTTCAAGGTTGCGCTCAGTAACCACTTCCTCCGGGAAGCTTTCCTTCACTGCCTTCTATCTCCCTGGGTATTTCCTCTTCTTCCTTTAAGACTCCATTCAAGCATCCAGAGTGATTGGATTCTGTGCTCCATCTTCTCCCTTGGCACCCATTCCTCCTCCCACCCCCCAACAGGGCAATTCCTTATCTGCCTGCCTTCTCACTAGCCAAGGGCTTGAGCAGGTCACGACCACTCATCAGCTGCCCTCAGGGCTCAGCACAGGTCCGGGCGCCCAGAGCATTTGTGGTTGAGCGAACGAAGGGTTCTGGGATAGAAATGGTGGCGGTGACCCACCAACAGGCTTTCCTCTGAAAGAAAGTAGGCTCTGCTTCCTGGATCCCTCACTAATGTCCCAGAGACAGTCGTGAGCTACGACAGGCCCTTCTGGGGGTGTGCTAAGAAGGGGACACAGCAAGCAGAGGGCCAAAGTCTCTGCTTGACCCACTTGGTCTCCCTACTCATTCATTCGCTCACGCATTCAGCGTTTATCAATGGTCAATTATAGGCCAGACATTTCCACATGCATTATTTCATTGAGTCCTCTCAACTTGCTGACGTAGATGCTCTCTCCGCGGGAAGAAAACAGAGTTCAAAGAGGGCAAAAGGGTTTGCCCAAGGTCATGGGGCTTGCAAGAGGCAGAGCCGGGTTTTAACCTGCATGTGCCACCGTGGCTCATTTCTCCTCTGTCCAGAGAGGTGCATGAGGAGAAAGGCCGTAGAAGAGTGGGAGCGGACTGTCAAGGCACCTCACCTCCCCAAGGCCCACGCAAGGTCCTGGACGTGCAAGGAGCTAGCACAGTGCCTGGCACGTGTGTTTGTATGTGTTTGGGGCTACTTATGAGAGCTGAAATTCCCAGCACCCGAGAGCCCGGGAGCCCCTCATGAGGAGCCATGGCACCGGTGACAGTCATAAGCGCCCCCATGAACTCAGATAGCACATACGAAGTTAAAGGCAGGCTGCACCTGGGTTTGACCCATACCTCTGCTCCTGACTGCCTGTAACGGCCCTGCATATTATCTGCAAAGGTTTTTTAAAAAGTGAAAAAAAAAAAAAAAACCTGTGCTGGGGCCTCACCTCTGGAAATGCTGACTCAACTGGTTCGGGCAAGGCAGATCGTCAGTATTTACAGGATGAATATCCCATCCTAGAACCTTGGTGATTAGGTAGAACTTGAGCATCTCTCCCTCCCCCCGCCCCATGACCTCTAACCTCCTCCTTTCCCAACCGGAGTCCCATTCCTTCTATTTGATCTGAAGACTGAATCCTGATGGCATCATTCAGCCCCCGGATCCGGTCTTACTTGAAACTGTAACTACCCCCTGCACATTTTAAGTTAGATGAGCCAAAACATTCTTTTTTTGCTTAAGGCCTTTTGAGTTGGGTTTAGGTCACTTACAACTGAAACAGTCCTCACAAAGTTGGGGTGGTGGGCAGGGTACCCCTCTGCCCTGAAAGGTCTGGGGCCCTCGGTTGCCCTGGTCCAAGGAAGGTTCACCAGGGCTCATATAGGCGATTGGATTGAATAGTCAGAGATGGGGACAGGGGGCGCTTACTTAGCACCAAGGGCTCCATACCCAGCACCTGTTTATGTAATGAGAGGGTGTACTCCTTCTTGGGAGTGAGAGGGATGTAGGGTCCCAGAAAGGTGGCAGGAAGAAGAGGGGCTGCCTGAGAATGCAGGGGCTCAGCGTAGAGCCTTGGTATGTGATTGTGACAATGCAGCAGAGAAGTCGCTACAGCCGGGGCCCAGAACATCTGAAAAGGCCTCTGCTCGAGGCTCCATGCATGTGACCAGCCAGGGCCAAAGATGTGTAAGGTTGGCACCCATGGTCAAGACCGCCCAAGAAAGCTATCCAGTTAGGCCACTCCAGAGCAACCAAAGCCTAAGCTGAGGCCATGAAGTTACTCCTTCCCACAGGCGAAGGAGTAACTTCGTGGCCTGCCTTCAAAGGGGAAGGGAAGGAATATGTAACAAGTGCCCACTAAATGCCAGCAAGATCACTGCCATTCGGCAGATGAAGACATCGAGGCTCAGCAGTCAGGGCACTTGACTCCCTGGCCCGACGTGAATAATTCTTGCAGTAGGTTAAGACCATCCTCGGAAAGCAAGAACTATTTTTCTACTGGTTTGGTGGGTGCTTCTGCAGCTCTCCGTCCGGGAACACAGAGAATCAGCTCTCAGTGAGCTCTTGATCTAGTTGGGAGGCGCAGGCACACAGGCAAACGTGACAAGTCAGGTCAGTGACAGGCGACAGAGGACCGTGGGGGGGACTGTGGGCTCCAGTGTGGGTGTGCTGTCCGAGGAGGGGTCAGGGAAGGGAGAAGCTGTTGAAGGCTGAGCAGGACTGGGGACAGACAGGGAAGGGCAATCTGGGCAGAGGGAACAGCGTGTACAAAGCCCGCTGAAAGCCCCATCCAGGGGGGTGGCAGTTGGCAGTGTTATGCGTCCGTGGCTTCAGAACCGTGAGGATGGGTGGCAGGGCTTTGAGGCCAGGGAGACCCCCCCGCCCCCCGGGGCCTTGTGTGTCTCCCCAGGGAGTGTGGCCCTTCTCTGGTAGATAGTGCGGACCCAGGGATGGGTTTTGAGATGAGTCGGGGGTGGAGGACAAGGGATGCGCTTTAGAACATGGATGGTGGGTAGTGGGCAAAGGCAAAAAAAGCCTGAGGCTGGCAGCCTTGGGGCAGCTGGGGCAAAATATGAGATGAGAACGGAGACAGGAGCAGCAGTGAAGGACGGAGGGGTAACCCCAGGACCTTGGGGCCTGACTGCCTAGGAGGCTGTGACAGAACAGCACCCCAAAAGCCTGTGGCTTCTTGCTGCAGGGGCCAGAGACAGTAAGGAGCACTGGGCTCCGCAGAGGCCAACAGGGGGCCTGCCCGGGGCGATCCTGGGGCAGGTGGATTTGGGGGGCATCCCTGGGCCCCCCGGCCAGCCCAGAAGCCAGGCGCCTGTAGGGAGATGGGGGAGCTGCCGCGAGGGGAGCGGGAAGGAGGGGGCCCTCCCTGGGCTGCGCCGAGCCCAGCAAGCTCAGCGCCAGCGCCAGCTGAACCGTCCCCAATATTAATGACGAGAGAGAGGGCGAGGGGGCAGGAAATCGGAGCCGGCTCCTGTGGAAGCGGTGACTCAGCGGCCAGCCGGCGGGCGGGCGGGCGGTGGGCGGCGGGGAGCGGGGCTG
This sequence comes from Hyaena hyaena, assembly GCF_003009895.1. NCBI lineage: Eukaryota > Metazoa > Chordata > Mammalia > Carnivora > Hyaenidae > Hyaena > Hyaena hyaena. The sequence goes on along the minus strand of NW_024080734.1, from coordinate 1,714,953 downwards.
CTCTTTTGACCCCAGCGCGGCCCTCCTGGGGTCAAGCTGCCGGGAAGCGCGCAGACGGGACGGGGAGGGCGGGGGGCGCGCGGGCACCGGGCACGGCGGGCTGCCGCGCGCCGCTTCTGGAAGCCGCGAGAAAAGGAAGCCGAGCGGCCAGCCGCAGGCAGGTCGGGCCTGGGAGGCGGCCCGGGCGGGCAGGAGAACAAAGCGCCTGACGCGGGGCCGGGCAGCGCCGCCACAGGAAACGCACGGCCAGGCCAGGGGACCCGGCGCCCGGCCCGCCCCTGCCCCGATCCCCTCGCCGGCCGGCCGCCCCGGGACGCGGAAAGTGAATCACTAATTAAAACCACTCCTCGGCGTCCCAGGGCCGCGCTCTGCCGATTACTGAGATTGTGCTCGGCGAGCAGCTTCAGGCGGTGTGGGCAGTGTGGCTGGGATCACTACTGCCTTCCGAGCTGGGCTTTGAATCCCGCCCAGCTCTAATGTGGGACCCGGGACAAGTGCCTGGGCCCGGGGCCAAGCCTCGGCTTTCACATCTGCGAAATGAGCATGGTAGTGGTACCGCCCTCGTGGGATTACTTGGGAGTCTTTTTTTTTGCACAGCGCCTGGCAGAAAGTAGGTGCTCAATTAACAGAAGCTTTTGGTACTGTTATTATTAACAAATAATAAGCAACGATACTCTGGCTCAAGTCCCTGGCCTGTTAAACTCTCCCCAGCCACTAGGGTGTGGAGGAGGGAAAGAGGGATAGAGTTGGAGGATTCAGGGAAACGGAAACTATGTGTTAAACAGGAATTGGAGGGGGGGGGAGAAATAAACAGAAACTGGGGCTGTGCTTCCTTCTCCCAACAAGGTATAATAAATGCAGATCAGCAGCCAGGCCGCGCCCCCAAGCGGGAAAAGCCATCCTCTTTAGAATTAGGACCAACCCCACCCAGCCTCACTCTACCTGCCCAACAGGAAGCATCATACAAGTTGGCTATGGGGGTGAGTAGGGTCCCTGCAAAGGGAAGGGTCCATAGGGCAGGCCGAGCAGGCAGCGACTGCCAGGAACACCTTCCACTGGAACATCCAAAGGAAGCAAGTATATGAACTTCACAAACAGGCATGCCCAGGACAAAGGGGGACACCAAGCAGCCCCTGGGGGAGCTCAGAGCCCCAGTTTTGTGGGTCCACCCCCACCCTTATTTGTTACATGCAGCTCTGTTGCCTACTCCAAAGGAATATAATCTTCCTGAGATGCTAGAGCCATGAGGCCCAGCGCTGATGAGGCGGTGGCTTCAGGACACTGTACCTCTTGCAATGTTAGAACAGTGCTGCTGCCCCAGCCCTTGGCCTGCTGCATCCCTGGTCCCAGACAGCAGGCACACGCAGGCAGGAAGCCCCCCAAACCCCGCAAGGGCTACATCCAGCAGGAGGGACCGGGACCCTACATGCTCCCCAAAGTCCCAGCCATGGATACCCTTGCCTGGCAGGCTGTGATGTGGTGGCAGAGAAGGGGCTAGAGGAAGAGCATACAGTTGGCATCTCTCTCAGACACACACATATTCACTCGGCCTGTTTTCCCTTTCGGGCACCCTGCGCCAGCTCCCCAGAGTTGCCAAGGGGATCCCACCCAAATACCCTGGGAGTTCCCAACCATCACTCACCTTCCCCACGAGCTTGCCTTTCCGGTTCATACACAGGTAGAATTCCGTTTCCTTGCCCTTGATCCGGACTTGACTACCGAAGGTGTCTGTCTCCACTAGGAGCTGGGCTTCGAAAGGCAGAAGGAGAACAAGACACATTTGTTTTACCAGGGGCAATGATCCTTGACCCTGTCCCTGGACCCCTCACGGCTCCAACAACAGGCATGGGTGAGGTCTCACTGGAGCACCCTGCCCCTTCGGGAGATGAAGCCATCCGTCAATTTGTTCTCCATCTCCAGCCTCTCTTGACTCCACTGGGACCTACATGGCTCCAGCTGGAGGGTTGTTCTGCCACCTGTGGCTAAACACCAGTGTGCCCTTGTCCCCTCATCACCCAGCCCCACCGCCCCTCACCTCTGTTCCCCAAAACGGGGCGGACAGCCACATGAATAACCTCAGAGAAGTAGCAATCTCTGGACACTCGAGTTTGCATGGGTATGCGCGCACCATGCCTTGGGGACATCACCCTACTCCCTCCAAAATGTAGGCCAAAGGCCCCTTCCCCTAGGGCAAACATCTAGAACCCCAGCTACTGTCCCGTCTACACTTTTGCCACTTGAAGTAGGGGAGGTCCAGGGAGGGGAGGGTCAAGGCCCCTGGGATCTGAAGGCTCTCTTCAGGATATTCTACTTTCCTCGGTCAAGGCCACCAAGGCTGCAAGGAGGATAACTTCCAGGAGCCCAGAAGTCCCAATCAGGACCCAATATCCCCTGATCTGGAGTAGGAGACCCCACACTAAACCACCCATTCTCCACAGAGCCTTCCTCAGGAGATGGGTGTCCAGAGCTAAAGCCCCAAGGCCTGACTAAGAAAATCAAACAGTCAAAGGGTGACTGTCCCTTGAATAGGCAAACCGTGTCCAGACCCCTCTCTGTCCCTCTGCCAATTCATATTTTCTCCCCAGTAAGGGGCTGTGTGACTTTGGTAGGCCATGTCCCCTCTCTGAGCTCTCTCTCTGGACTTGAATTCCTGTGCCTGGTTCCCTCCCCAGCACCTCCTCCCACTGCTGCCTTCTTTGCCTATGACCCCCCTCCCCAATTCTCACCCTCCCATCTCTGACCCTTTGCTTCCCAGCACCTGCCCCTCCCTCACCCACAAACTTTTAATTTCAGTGACAAGGGACTTGCTTCTCCATAACAAAAATCATAGCCCTAAATACGGCATCCTTGGAGCCACAAAGAGTGTACCTCAGTGCCCCTAAAATACACTAGGTATGATTTTAATAAAAAAATTTAAAAATATATACCCTGGTGCCCTGCTGTGAAAATTAAAACCATCTGGAACTCAGGATTTCCAATAATTAATCTAGCCCTCCTTTGACACCACTACTAATTAAAATATGATACCCCACCTTTCCAAGGAAAATAAGAAGAATTTACATAAAATTTAAAGATCTAACAAGAATTTAGTAATTCTAGAAACAGGGAGGGAGGGGGAGGCACATTCTTCTCTCCACCTTCCCCCATCCCTAGTAAACACTGAGTGGAGCATATTAAGCAACACTGAGATAGGGGGTTATGAGCCCTGCATCCTCCCCGCTCCCCTTTAATTCAAACTCCCTATAAGTCTCCCTGGGAACCCAGGGTCAAACATCAGAGCGGCCTGGGGCTTGCTTTCTGCATCTGCCCCACACAGGCTGGAGCTCATGGGGTTCAGGCAAGTCTCCAATCCCAGGAGCTTCTAAAGAAGACAGCACATGTAAGGCAAAGGCGAGAGCCCTGGAATGGACAGAGCTGGGTATGAATCCCTGGCCCTACTTGCCAACTGTATGACCCTGGGCCTCAGTTCCTCACCTATAAAATGGGTATAATCAACCCTAGTCTTCAAACGTTATTGTGAGGATTCCACAAAATGAAGGCAGAAAGGGCCTAGTCCCTTGTTCTCAGAGGCCAGGTAAGGCAAGTAGCTGGTGTTTAAATTTCTTAATAACTGCAAAACAAAACTGTTTTTGCCTAAAATATGCACTCACGCGCATACACACACACTCCCCATAGTGGGGGAAACAATCAGATGTGTATAAAAGGGCAGAAGTAGAGCCAGACTTGCCTCCCCAGGCCAGCCCCCTGACCTGAACTTCTTCAGCATCCTCGAGGGTAGCAGGCATCCCACATTGAGAAGTGAGCTCATCAGAAAACGCCTTGGGCTGGATTTATGGGGTCTGATCCCATTTCTGGCATTGCCATGCCGGGCTGTGTGACCGACCCTGAGTGAACCACAGCCCCCTCTGAGCCTCAGTCTCCTTACCTGTGCAAAGGGGAGGGGGAGGCTCAAGCCTATTCTGGGACTGGGGCAGAGCCTAGGAGAGGGATAGAAATGGGAGACTGCCTGTAAGAAGGGCATTAGGCCCCAGGACCGCAGCCCAGGCAACCCCGAGAGAGTCTGAGGGGGAGACCGCTCTGTCTGCCCTTCTCCCAACACGTGCCTAGACCTCTGTCCTCAGAACATTTCCTACCGTTCTTGCTCCCACGTGAGCCTTGTGAAGTCACACATCACCACGAGCGTGAGTGTCTTTGTCCCCATTTTACAGTTTAGGAAACTGAGGTTCCAAGGAGCAATGCAGCAAGTCTATGTGACTTTCTGCAGGGGCCTGGGCTCCAGGGGAGGACCCCTAACTCTGGGGAGATGTCATTCCCTGCCCTCCAACCCTCAATGCTCGGAAGCCACAGCCCACCCCAGGAAGCCCTGGCCTTTTCCTGAGCTGTCCCAAGGGCCTGGGGCTGGGGCTGGGCTGCACCTCCACCCCCGCAAGCCTCGCTGCCCCCACCCCAGTCTGGGGAAGGCCTGCCCCAGGTGCCATGCCAGGGAGCCAGAAGGCTGTTCGCTCCGACCACAGCAAGCCTTGCAGTGACCTAGACTCCACTCAGCGCATGACATAATGAGGAGGGAGCTGGGCCAGAATTATGTAAAGTCTGCAGGGAGTAATAGCAGCAGCAGTTCTCATAAAGAGAGAGAGAAAGAGAGAGAGAGAGAGAGAGAGAGAATGAGAGAGAGAGAGAGAGAGATGGAGAGTGAGACCCAGCTGCCCAGGCCAGGTTTACTCCAGAGCCTACCTCGTGCTCAGCAGCATGCTCCCCCTTCTCATGACCCAAGTCCCCAACATGCAGCTCTCAGGAGCTAAAAACCTCATCTGGGCTCAGTTCCATTCTCGAGGCCTGTACGAGGCCAGGCAGGAGGAGTCTGGAACTTTATCTGGCTCCACTCCTCGTCAGACCTCCTCTCCAAGCATCCCCTCCAGACTGCACAACTCAACAGCCTCCTCCCTCTGCCAGAGAGAGCCTTTAAAAATATAAAATTAATTCTATCTCTTCCCCGCTAAAAGCCTCCTAGTGATCTCCAACTCACTTAAAATCCAACCTCTTCATGGGGACCCATATGGGGCACATACTCTGGCCCTTGTTGACCATTCTTACATCCCAACCTCGCTCACAGCCCTCCAGGCAACAAGCCTCCTTGCTATTCCTCTCTGAGTGTACCAAGCACACTCCCACCTCAGGACCTTTGCACTTGCTGTTCCCTCTACCTGGAGCTTCCCCTAGTAGCTTCTCATCTCTCAGGTTGCCACTCAAATGTCACTCCCTGAGAGAGGCCTTTCCTGGCCACACTGTCCGATGTCACACCACCCTCCCTGGTCCAGCTCTACCCAGCCCCTGCTCCATTTTTCTTAGAGCTCTTCTCCAAATTGTCTTAGTTGCTACCTTTCTAGGCTGTCTGTCTCTATTCACCGGAAGGTAAGCTCCACCACAGCAAGGACTTATCTGTCTTATTCACCACTGTGACTTCTAGCCCAGACTCAGCTCAGAGTAAATGAGCAACAAGTACATTTTAGGAAATGCATAAATGGCTCTGTGAAGGAGATACGAGGATACTATTTAAGCGTTAAAGAAAGCGAGGCTCAGGGAGGTGTGGGGACTTGCCCAAAGGCACCTGGCTGCTCAAAGCAGGGCAGATGTTGGGAGCCAGTCTGTTCCCCACGGGTACTCTCCGGTGCTGCCCCTGCTCTCGCTAGAACCCGGGGCTCCCAGCCACCCGTCTCTAGCCTCAGGATTACCAAGGGAAAAGCCCTGCTCCTCTCTGGGCCAGGCCTGGGTGGCATCCGAGGTGGCTTTCAGTTCCGCCCCTCTGGAAAGTATCAGTAACTTACATTTATCATGTAGCGTCTCACGACATCCTGACAATAACCTCCCGAGGTCAGACCTGTTATCCTCATCCCTATAGGACAGGTGAGAAAACTGAGTGCCAAGGTTACACGGTGACGGAGCTACAACCCAGGCAAGGCTAATCCGCAAGTCCCACCCTGTCCAGCCCTCGCTTAGCCTTCCGTCTGCAGCAGTCCCGGTCTCGGGGGAGTGAGTGAGTAAACGAAGCCGGGCCACTCTTTGCTTTGACCTCACTTCCTTGAGGCAGAGGACTGTGGGTTGACATGCCCACAGAGCCCTTCTATTAAAAAAAAAAAAACATGCTTTTTTTTCTTCCTTGTTTTCCTTAAATGCTTGAAGTAACAATGGTAATTTAAAAATAACAACTAATACTCACTTGAGCATTTACTACCCGTCAGGCACTGTGCTTAGTCTAAATGTGCAATGCCTCATTTGATCCTCACAACAACTCTATGAAGTAAGGACCGGCACACCTATTTTACAGATGAAGACACTGAGCTGGTAAGTTGTTTGCCCAGAGTCACACAGGAGGGCCAGGATTTGAACACTGGCAGAGTAACTCCAGGGCAGTCTGGGGCAGACAAGAGATTCAGAGGTAGGCAGAATGGGACAGACTTCACGCACACCAGCCATGGTAGAGAAAAGGGAAGTGACGCTGATTGACTGATCGATTGACTGACTCCAGTGTGATTCCTTAGCGGGTCCTCCCAGCATGTGATCTGGGGCCTCACTTTGAAGACTTTTGGTTCGAAGGGTGGGAAACAGCAGGGAAAGACACAGAGATGCAGCCAGAGACCAGAGAGAAACACAGTGCAGAGACACAGGAGACAGGAAGCAGGGAGAGGAAGCCCAAGAGAACAGAGCTAGAGAATGGGGATGTCTTTGCCCCCCAAGCCTCAGGCCAAACCACCCCCCTCCCAAGACCTGCAAGAGCAGTGTGGGAGCCAGGAGTCACCTGGGCCCTGCATGAGGTGACCGGCAGCTGGCTGGCCGCTACGGCTCCAGTGCTGACTGCGTGCTGGCCCCTTGCCAGGTGTCCTCCAGAGATGAAATGTCCTTGCTGCAAAAGGCACTGGGAGGTCATAGCAAAGCAGTCCTCCCTTCCTCCCCTCTGAAGGTGGACCAGGTTGACAGGAAGGGGTGGGGAGAAGGAATGCTTTCTGGAAACGTTGCCACACACACACACACACACACACACACACACACACACAGCCTTTCTCCCAAACTCTCCTTCTCCAAAAGTCCCCCAAGGAGGTTTGCAGGCCATGTGGGCTTGCTGGAAAGGAAGAGGGGAAAAAATCAATAGGATTGATCAGGAGCTATATTTAATCCTAGCCATAGCGCTAGTGTGGCCATTTCAGCTGCAGAGTCAGCGAGGTGTGGGGGATCACTCCTCCCTGGGGACCCAAGTTATGGGGCATGAGCTCAGAGGGCAGGGGTTTTAATGCCCCTTCCCTGCTGCAAAAGCCCTAGGCGAAGCCTGATCTGTGGCTCGCTGTGTCTCCACTGCACGATGTGGGGCTGGCAGGCTGGAAGGGTGGGGGGTGGATGAGAGGACAGTAGACCAGAGGCAGGGAGCACTGACCGCCAAGTATCTTCTGAGTGCCTGAGCTCTGCGACGGGTGCCTGCCTGGGGGGAGCACCCCCAGACGCACGCATGGCTCGTCCGTGCGTTCACTGGGCTCAAGCGTCTACTGAGCACCTGCTTGCGGCTGGCTCTGCGCATCGTGATTCAGCCGCGGACAAAACAGACAAAAGCCCCTACCTCAAGGGGTTTGCATCGTAACAGGAGAGACAGAGAGCAAATGGCCAAATACATACTCCACTCTCTAGTAGCATTGGTGCTAAGGAAGAAAACTAGGCCCCTGAGAAGACAGAGACGGGAAGTCTCTGATGAGGAGAAAACCGAACAGAAGCCTGAGTGGAGGCAGGGAGCAAGCCCTGAGGGTGTCTGGGAGAAGAGCATCCTCAGGTCGCGAGGACAGCAAGTGCAGAGGTCCTTAGCCGGGCCCTGTTTGGCGTGGCCCAAGGATGGCAGGGAGGAGCTGGGGCTGGAGCCGTGTGGGCAAGGAAGGGGCAGTGCAGCCACGGCTAGAGGGGTAGCCAGGAGCCGGGCCATTCGGGCTTTCCCCCCATCCAAGAATTGGGGCTTTATTCTAAGTAAGACAAGCGCTCTGACAATGCGCTGACATGGTCTCACGTTTGGTACGGCTACGTGGAGAGGGGCGTTTGGCGCCAGCCCTTGCCCGCTTCTCTGACACAGCCCTCCAGCTGGTGCCGGAGCAAGGGAGATGCAGACCAGAGGACCCCGCTTCACCCCGACTCTTGTCATTTGCTCTGCAAAAGCTCTGAATCACCCCATGTCTTTTGATCGGAGCCACACACGTCAGTCCCTGATTATGCTTCGAGTTGCCCCACAATCATTTTATACATTCATCCAGCAGCCTTTAAGTGGGGGCCTGCTTTCTGCCAAGCCTTGTATGGGACACGGGGACATGCAGAAGGGTCACTACGCTGAGGGAGCTCACATTCCCAGAGGGGCAAGGTGGAGCAAGGGATGCAGGAAGCTGGCCCGGCGGAACAGGCCTATGGAGGGACAGGCTGGGTCGTCATGACCCCGCACAGCAACACCACGGCTGCAGTGGCAGACTGATCCGTGCCTGAGCTCTCGTGGAAGCCCTCGGACTGCTACCTCCACACCCCGCCCCCAACCCCCACCCGTGGTGAGGGAGCCCAGGCTCAGGGAGGGAACAAGGAGGACCCCAGGTCACGCTGGAGGTTAGAGAACTAGACTCTTCCTACTCAGAGTCAGCCCCTGAGATGAGGCAGGGTCCCTGGCCTGGGAGCGGCAGAGGGCTGGGACCAGGTGTGTCTTCCCACCGATCCCAGGGCTCTGATTCTGTGCTGAGTAAGGGGTCCCAGTTCAAACTGAGAGGAGACCAGGCCACACCCACCAAGAGGGTCCAAAGACCTTGGCCAGACAGCAGCCCCAAAAGGCAGTCCTGCTGCTTGGAATCGTGCTGTGAAGCCCCTGAAGCCTGCAGCGGACGTGCCAGGGCCCCACCGATGAGAGAGAGACACGCTTCCTTCTGGAAGCGCCAGGAATCAGTTCCTGAGACGGAAACGGGCTCTCCCCCAGAGCCCAGGATGGCACCCCTGCCCCTATACAACAGCAGTGAGTTCATGCGGTTATTATTTTCGTTTTTGCTTTGATAATCATACAATCTTTGAGCTTTAGATATGTTCTCATATCAATCAGCCCATTTCACAGGGCAGCAAACGGGACCAGAAAGGCCAGCTCAGATCCTAGGTCTCTGGCTCGCAAGCAGTGGGGCTAGACTGAAATCCTGTCCAACTCCAGAGTCTACCAGCTCAGCCTCTCCAGAGCTCACCTCCCTGGCTAACACAGGCCTGCCCAGCGCTGTTCCGAGCACAGTCGGCCCTGGGCGCCTGGCCTGCTGCAACACGTTGGGTTTGTGCTTTCTTATCCGTTTTCTTCTCAAGTAGAAAAAACCTTTTGTCAAGTGACAACTGGCAGGACTATCCAATCATAGTGCATATCAAAGCAGCGTCATCCCCACGCCACCATCCCCGGGGCCAGGGTCCCCACCTGCTCCTGGAGCTCAGACTCAGGCCCTAGGCCTCCCCCTTCTAGAAGACTCCAGTTCTGTCACTGGCAGTCTTGCTTCCCACAGCCAAGAGGACCCAGGGCCTCCACACCTGGCGCTTCAGTGCCTCAATTTCAGAGGCAGGTGCCGTGTGGCTTCTTCATCCACACTTGGCTGAGGAAGCTGAGCCCGGAGCCAGACACGCGTGTCCCGAGCTCCGCGGGCTGCCCAGTGGCATGGCTGTGACAAAACCCAGGTGTCCTGCACGGTCCAGTGCTGTTTCTTCAACATGGTGACTGCCTATGAGGCAGAGGTGGCCAGGAGCGAGGGCCGGAGGGGCGGGGCCTTGCCCTGAGCCACCGGCCTGGGCTGCCAGCTGTCTCACTACCTAACTAAACCTCCAACTTCCTGGCTCGCACACTTGACCCTCCAGAGCCTGGCCCACCCTCAGGGCCCTCAGAGTGCTCCGGGAAAGCTTTAGGGAGCCATGGGGAGATCCTCTGGCAGAACAGCACGGTGTCAGGGTCCTGGGCAGGGCACCCGGACCAAGGTGGGCCTGCACCCTGTGCCTGCCCCTGAGTCTGAGACCCTGAGTGTCTGTCCGGGTTCCAGACTCCAGGTGTTTATGGGGATTCTGTTTTTACTTGGGGTTTGCTGCAAGTCCCTGACTGCATTATAACTGGAGGTGGAAGCAAGCCTTGGACTGCATCATTCTTCCAGCTGCATGGAGTCCTGAGAAGGAGGGAGCAGGCTTTTGGACTGTCTGGGGTGCAGTGGGGTGGGGCGGGGGGTGCGCCTGGCCTGACTGGGAACTACTGGCTGCCCATCCCCCCACAGGCAGGGCAGGCCCCTAACGCAGCCCCATCCTCCAGGCTGGCTTGGCCACATAAATCACCCTCCCAATAATATTTGTATTGATTATCTAGATTGGAAGCCTCAATTGGCTCCATTGTCTCACTTCCTCTACCAGGGCTCACAGATGGGGTCCCTTCGCCTCATCTGCGTTTCTAATGCGACACTTAAATGAAACAGCCTCAGCAGCCAGCAAAGCCCCGCGCTGCCCTGGGTGTCAGGGGGTGGAGGAGTGATAAACATATTCCTTGAGAGAGAGTGATTAAAGCAGGGATCTGTAGGGCTGCAGAAGCCAAAATGGGCTAGTTCCTGGATTCTCAAAGTGTGGTCTACCTGGGCATGCCACCAGGGCACGGGTTAGACATGCGGCGCTCAGGCCCCTCTCCGGATCCACCAAATCAACATCAGCATTTCACAAGATCCCTGGGTGATTCACAGGCGCGTTCATGTTTAAGAAGCACTGCTCCAGTCCGACCCTTGTACTGTACAGACGGGAAACTGAGGCCCAGAGGAGGCGAAGGGCTTGCCTGATGTCACACAGCAGGTGAGATCCCCCGAGTCTCTGGCTCAGGCAGAGGAAGCGAGAGGCAAGTAACTTCTGGAGTGAGGGGATGGCCGTTTCTGGGCTCCTCTCCCTCCCCAGCTCCTACCTCCTGTCTCAGGGCGTGGACAGATGGCTCAGACCAGAGTCCGACCCCCCTGTACTCTCCCAGCCTGGAGGGGCCGGTGAGAGCTCCGGGGACTCCCCAGGAGGGCACCTCCCTCCCGCCCTGGCCGGCCAGCTGCCCCTTCCCTGGCAGTAAGAGGACAGCAGATCCCAGGGAAAAGCACCACCTGGGTCTGCCCAGCACAGCAGGGGGCACGGAGAGCCAGAGGCCCCGGAGAGGCAGCCAGCAGAGGACCTGGGAGAGGTGGGGCGGAGGCACTGGAGAGCTGTGGTCTGAGGGAGGGAGGCAGGGAGGGCAGGAGGGTGGGGAGGGGGAGACAAGAGGTGGACCGAAACAAAGAGGGGAAGGGGTGAGTACCGCGAAGGAGGGGAGCAGGACTCAGAGAGAGGAGCCGGGATAAAAGCAGCAGCAACAACAAGACTTAGAAAGGAAGAAGGGGAAAGAGGGCGGGAGGGAGGGGAACGGAGGCAGTAAAGAGTGATGGCACAGAGAGAAGGGAGGCAGCTGGCCTGGAGACGGGGAGCCCAGCCCGGCCCAGCCCTGCCCGGCCTGGCCGGCCCCAGCCCCCAGTGACGGTGCAGCTGCCGCACTTGGGCCCTACCATGAGGTCAGTCCTGCCCTGGGGCGGAGGGAAAATAAATGGTGTCCAAGATAAAAGGTCCAAGAAATTATTTGTCTTGTTGTCATGTCTTGACTGCAATGGGCAGGGGCCGGCGGGCAGGCGGGACACCATCCCAGAAAAGCCTAGGCTTGCAGGCCCGCAGTGCTTACACAGGACCCCAGCCCCAGCCCCGCGCCGCGGCCACCCACAGCCCCAGCTCCCCTGCCCAAGGCCGGGGGCCCAGGACACCTCCCGCCCAGATCCCGGCCGAAGAAGGCCAGACACGTGGGGCCAGGTCAGTATTTGCTCAGCGCCTCGCCCAAGACCCGCTCCAAGCTCCGGGAAACTGGAGTCCTGTCTCTCTCACTGCTGAGGGCCTTTGTGGGCTGGGGGCCTGGGGAGGGAAGGGAGTCAGTGTGTCTCATTCCTCCAGGCCCCCTTGCAGAGGCGGCATGAGGTGAGCAATGGCTCCCAAACATCTCAGAGGAAGGCTAGACAGTTCCAGGGTCAAGGGCAGGTCAAAAGGCCCATAGCCCACGGTGCTCAGGGCACCACCGTTCCTCATAGGTGTACAAGCTCAAGCTCGCAGAACACACACCCATGCGCACACAGGAGCACCCACCCCTCACACCAGGCCACTTTGTAGCACCACTGGCATCATCCAAGTAACACTGCCTAGAGGCTCCCACGTCTCTGAGCATGTGAACCTGGGGCCGGTGAAGTGATGCCATGGGAGCAGCTACCTGCTTTAGGCTATGCCTAGGTCACTGGTACCCACGAACCACTGGCATTTACCAGCAAAAGACTTTAGAGTCACATCTTCAGTCAGTACTCCCACGAAGGCTCTCAGGGGTGCACTGCTGCATCCCCATTTTACAGATGAGGAACCCGAGGCCCAGCAAGGCTCAATGCCAGGTGCAGGATTACACAGCCAGGACATGGCAGAGCTGGGACTTGAGCCTGAGGTCTCAGCAAGGCCCCGTAGGGGTTGGGGGGCTGGCACCTACCATACTTGTCCCCGTCCTCGCCGCGGGCGCTGATCCTGCGGCCCAGGACCTGGATGTGCTTCCCGCTGGTCCGGCTGTAGAGCTGGTACAGCCGCAGCTGCTTACGGCTCACATCGTCCCGAGCCCGCGTCTGGTTCTCCACGTGGATGCGGAAGTCCACGTTCTCCTCGGCCGCCAGCACCTGAGCAGGGAAAGGGGCATCAGTGGCCTGCCCGGGAAGCCCGAGGTGCTCTTCATCTAGGACCCCCCTCTGCGCTGGCTCTGCACGAGGCCTCGGCACACACTCATACCTGCCCTGTTACCACCCCCATTTCACAGATGAGGCAACCAAGTCTCAAAGAGGTGAGGCCCGCTGTCCGAGGCGGCCCAGCCAGGAGGTGGCAGAGCTAAGCATCAGGCCTCCGTCTATGGGACAAAACGCACTTTCCACCACAGCACCCAGTTAAAGGAAGCAGTATGCAGCAGAGGTCCCTCATTTGACCGTGGGCACACCCTGGGAAGGAATGGGCCAAAATCCACTGTCACTTGGCCCCAGGGGCTGGAGCTGGAGGCTCTCCTCTCCATGTGCAGAGAGTCCCCTTGCTCACCCACACTCACCCAGCATTTGCCCACATCCCTGGCCTCTCTTTGAGAAGACTTCATTTTACATCTCCCACCAAAAGTCTCCATGTCCCCAGAGGCTTAGTTCATTTCTGACCACATCCTCCAGGAAGCCATCTCTGGCTATGCCAACATGTAACTCTCCAGTCTCACATCCTGAACATGGCCTCTCACCTGAACAACTTACAGCCGCCTCCTCACCAGCCTCCCGTTCCCACTCTTGCCCCCGTCTTCCACCAAACCAAATCACTTAGTGCAATGCTCCCACTTCACACACTCGAGAACTTCCCATCACATTTAGACCAAGGTCCTCACCACAGCCTCAAGGGCCTTCATGATTAGCACCCCCCTCCCGCCCCCGCTTCATCTTTTGCCACTCCCTCACCGCCAGTTACACTGGCTGCCTTTTATGCTGCTGAGGAATCCAAACACAAAGCATACCTGCCTCAGGCCCTTTGCACTTGCTTCCCCCTTGGTTTCCATAATCTTTCCCAGACTTCTACATTCTGGCTCCTTTACTTCATTAGGGTCTCTGCTCAATGTCACATCCCGAGACAGGCCTTCTTTGACGGAAGCAGCCGCCACACCCCTGTCACTCTCCATCTCTCTACCATGCGTTGTTTTTTCTCTCTAACACTGACCAACCTGACATAACATCTATTTATCTGGTTTTTGTCTGGCTCTCCCTGACTAGGCTGACAGCACCATGGAAGCCGGAGCTGTCTCTTTCTTGTTTATTCCCAGCATGTAGCACAGTAGAAACTCAAATATTTACTGAATGCATGAATGAATAAACAAATGAACACTGAAAAGATGCGGAGGTCTGCCATTCCATTTAATATTAAATTGGGTTTTCCTATGCTTTCTTCTCCTAAATGTATGTTGGCTCCGTCCCATCTGAACTGAATAACCCTCGAAGCCCAGATGGCATTCTTGGTTTGTGCTGTGTGCCCATGAGGTCCGACATGACGTGAGGCATGTAGGACCCCAGCATGGCCCCACTCAGCCTGTGGCAGAGATTCGGGGACCAGGGTTGCCCAAGCAACTGCCTCACCTCTCAGCTGTGAGCTCCCAAAGGCAGAAACTGTGTTTTCCTCATCGCTACATCCCCTGCCCCTCCCGGGTCTCTGTCCCCCAGCTGACCGACACACATCCCCCGACGCTAGCCTGGGCCCCACGCACTTCGGCAGGACCACGGTATTTAACCCTCACGGTCATCCTCAGGGCCACATTACAGGTGAGAAAACGGAGGCCCCAGAGCCAGACTGACAAGATCACAGTACAGGCGAGGGCACAGTTAGCTCCAGTTATGGCTCCTAAGCCCTTCCTTCAGCCCCACTTGCCCTACAGGCATGATCTGAGGAGGTCCCGGATTCAACACCCTGCCTAGCTAACACACCGGAGGCACGTCACTAACCCCTCTGGACTTCAGGTTCCTCAGGTAGGACATGAGAGGGATGCTAACGGCCCCCACCCACGGACTGCGGTGCAGATTAAACACAGAAGTCTTAGAACAGGGCCTGGCACCGAGTAAGTACTCAGTAGGCATAACTAAGAGGATACAAGGGAGCCCTTTACGAGGCTCACAGTGAAGCCCGCAAACAGAAGCCTCTCTGGAAACACCAGTAGATCACGGTCCTCGTCCCTACAGACAGGGCACTTCTCGCAAATCAGTTTGGGAAGATGCTTTGCTTCTGATCCTCCAGACAACCTGCCACATAACCTACCACCCCCATTTAACAGATGTAGAAACTGAGGCTCGGAAAACTCAGCTGCTTTGAGCCGCACAGCGCATGGTGCTGGCTGCCAGCCCACCACGAGTGCACATCCTTTACTTCCATTATTCTCGATGGCCAGCCCCTGTCACCATTCACAGCCAGGGCCTGGCACCTGGGACCCAGCCCCTTCCATATCCTGATGCTCAGGGAGGGAATAGGTCCAGTGGCCCCTGAGGTTCACACCTGGTGGGCGCAGGTCCTGAAGACCCCCACCCATGGCCCTCGACCTTCCTGGTATGACTTCCTGAGTCATACCCGCCCTGTCCCCTCCCCCAAGGGCGGGCCTCCGGCCTCCTTCCCTGTCCTCCAACTCTCCTCCAGCTCACAGGAGACCTTATCGACCAGAGGTCAAACCAATCTCCTTACCCTGGGTCCCCAAGGGGAGCTGCCCTGCCCCAGAAGCCAGCCTCCCATTAACGATTTTCTCCCTGGCCCACTGGACAGAGGCAGGGTGGGTGACCCAGGGTCAGCAGGGGCTATCCGGTGGCCCTTCCCCAGGATGTGGGGGGAACAATCCATCTTGCCCAGCTTCCACCATTTAAGCCACATTCTGTGGTCACATCCTTCCCAAGGGAGGGGGTAGGGGTGGCCTCTGACACAGAAACAGAGCCCATCCTTCTGAAAAGGCAGAGAGACCCCTGGGCTCCCTGGGAAAGCCCTCTGGGGAGCCCCAGGCCTTTGCACAAGTCAGGTCCTCTGCCCAGGGCTGACACCTGCCCTCAGGTACCTCCTCTGGAAGCCTTTTCTGCCCCCCAGCCCCCCGCTGGGTTAGGGCCTGTGGACACTACTGTAATGGCTTATTGTCCCCAGTGTAGCCTGTCCCGCTCATCCTGGGCTCTCCAGCTTTGGCCCCAAGAGGTGCCTAGCAAATGTGTGCTAAATGATTGTGGTGAGGATGAGGGAAACCCAGAGGCCGAAATCCGCCCCACCACCAACCACCCAGACAGGCAGAATGCCTGACAGAGCGGTGGCAAGGGGCGCTCAGGCCATCAGACTTCCCTCCAGGCACTGTGCTAGGCAGCCGCCTAGACATGGCGCCTCCTATGATTCCCGCAGCCACTCTTGGAGGTGGGTGCCAGGGAGAGTTCCCTTCACAGCCTGGACTCTTGGGGCATCTCTCTGGGGCCACAGGGCTGGAATGTAGACATACAGAGCTCCAGAGGCTCTCAGGAACACTCTCTCCCTCCTCCTTCCCTGCTAACGGGGCAGCAGGCCCCGTGGCCTCTGGGCCTAAGAGGAGGCCTGCCTTCTAGGCCTTCCGGGAATAGTCAGAGCCGCTCTCTGCTGGCTAACGCCCCTCCGGGTGCACAATCGTCTGTTGTAAAGCTGCAGGGTGAACAAAATCAGACTGGCACAGCTCTCACCAGGTGAGCAGGGCTGGCACAGACAGGATGTGTCCGTGGGCACAGGAAGGCACCTTCTGCCACTCTGCCTTCCCCCACCCCAGATGATCTTTTTGGTCCAAGTAGCTTTTCCCACAGCAGGATGGCATATAGTGGTGTCCCCGTGCTGCCTAAAACCCCCAATTACCACCCCCCTGCCAGCCCCTTCCCTGCCCGGAGAGCTTGGGCTCTAGTAGAAATATTCACTCCCCAATCCAAGGACTGCACAGGCCTGACAGGTTCAAATCTCCCCCCGCCCCTCGGCTCCACCGAGGTCGCAGGCCCTGGCACAGAGCACACGAGGTGCCCGGTGGGGCAGAGCCCGCCACCTTCCGCCTGGCCCGCAGTCTTCTTGTGGAGCCCGGCTCTCTAAGACACCAAGCGAGTTCGGCTCCTACTCCACACTCTGCCCCCCACCCCCACAGCACCCACTCGGGAGCCTTTACAGTCTAGCCTCTCCTACCTCCCATCACGCTGGGGTGAACCTTCCATGGGGTGAGCGCGGTGCCAGCTTCCAGACATCAACCCAGGTCCCCTCCTCCCGGGGCATCCCTCAGTCAGCCACAACTGCCCCCTCTGGCTGAAGCTCTCGGCTCTGAAGACACATGTGGGGGCTTCCCGTGTCTCCCTGGGCCCCACTCCCACCTTCCACAGGCATCATCACACATCACGTATGTACACACACTACATGAGTATGCACACACCACACAGATTCAACAACAAAATGACTAGCACTAACTGACCTCGGGGGTCACCTGGCTCTACCCTGAATCACCACTTTCATTTGATTGCTTTTTTTTTTTTTTTTTTTAAGTTTATTTCGGGGGCAGAGGAGGGGCAAAGAGAAAGGGAGAGTGAGAATCCCAAGCAGGCACCTCACTGCAGACCCTGACGCAGGGTTTGAACTTACAAACCATGAGATCATGACCTGAGCTGATACCAAGAGTGGGACACTTAACTAACTGAGCCCCCCAGGCGCCTCAGTTTGTTTTCTTTAATGCCTCAGTTTTCTCACTAGCAGGATGGGGATTATTTATAATATCTATCTCAGGGGCGCCTGGGTGGCTCAGTTGGTTGACCGTCCAACTTCAGCTCAGGTCATGGTCTCCCAGTTCCTGGGTTCGAGTCCCGCACCAGGCTCACTGCTGTCAGCACAGAGCCTGCTTCAGATCCTCTGCCCTCCTCTCTCTCTGCCCCTCCCCTGCTTGCGTGCATGCTCTCTCTTTCAAAAATAAACATTAAAAAAAAAATCTCAGAAAAAATTACAATACTAGTAACAGCAGCCACAACTTTTTTCTTTTCCTATTTTCTTGTGTTTTGTTTTCCGAACAGCCACGACCTACTGAGTGCTTCCCTCTGTGCTAAGAATCATTTTAGGTCAACTGTTTTATGTGATTCCCAGGGTGGGCCTATGAGTTCTATGATTATTATCCCCACTTTACAGATGAGGCAACTGAGGCTTACAGAGGTTACATCGCTTGTCCAACGACCTGCACCACTGAGACAAGGAATCAAGATTCAAATCCATCTCAGCCTAGAGCTTAAGCTCTCCACCACTTCACCCTTGCATGCTTTCACTCTCTCCTCTCTCCATCCCCTCTTCTACCGCTATTCAGGATGGCAACTGGTTCTGGCCACAAGCCATCGTTGGGGCAGGGATTGGAGCAGGGATTAAACATGAAAGGGTTGAAGGCCTTGAGCTCACTCCCCCTACTCAAGAGGAGGACGGGGTCACACTGCCCCCTCCCGCCCGGGTCCCCATCCTTGAGGCCTCATACAATCCATGCCCCTGTCTCCAGGCAGCCTGACCAGAAAGGGAGGGTCTCCCTGGGCCCAGGAGGGGCAGCCCACAGACTTCCAGCCACATTCCACCTCCTGCCTTCTCCAGCAGCAATGCTGCCAGCCTCGCTGAGGGCCTTCAGAGCGTCTCCAAAGTCTCAGTTCACCCCTCCAGGAGGGTCCCCTATAAAGTCAGCCCTGCTCTCCATCCCCAAATGCAGCTTCCCCCAAACTCTTCCTAGAGAGCAGGCCTGGACTCAGGCCCAGGAGTGGCTGCCAGCCCCAGTGCTCTGTGGATTCTTATTATTCGTGAGGGCAAAACTAACGTTGGCTCCCACTTGCTAGGTGCTTGCTTTGTGCCAGGGCCTGAGCTAAGCACTTTGCAGGCGTGGTCTCCTTCCTCCTCACAACCTGGGCCCAGCGGAATGATTCCCATCCCGGTGACAAAGGGAGACACAGAGAGGCCAAGGGACTCACCACATTGTACACAAAGCGACAGAGCTGAGATCTGAACCCATCTCTGGCTCTGGAGCCCATGAATTTCCCCCAGCCGGCATCTGCAGACGGAAAGGGGAGGAGGAAGGCGGAGCCCACCTTTGGATCTGAGTTTGGCTCAGATTCACGCTCCCACCAGCCCTTCAGCCCCAGGCTTTTCCCTTCTTTCCTGTCACAGTTCCTACACTGAACTCAGAACAGTGACGTTGTAAAGGGCCCTTCCCTGCCCCCAAGCCTGTCCATTAAGCTCCCAGGGCTATCGAGGTATTGATTGGCAGGGCGGAGCCATCAGCATGGGGGGCGGGGTGCTGCCACCCAAGGGGGCTGATTAGAAGCCCCTCTCCCCACACATCAGGCTTCTCCACACAGATCGCCAATACGAGTACCTCTGCTGGTCGACCCTGGAGCCAGCGTGGGGAAGGAGGTAAGAACCCTAAAGGCCCACACTCCCTTCTTTTATATATTTTTCTCTTTCCTCCAAACCCTGTCTCAATTCCCTGTCCCTTAAAGCATGTGGGTGGGGAGAGTGGTCATGCATGCCAACGAGGTAAGAAACAAGCCCTTTATTCTGGCATTCAATGCCTACCATGGCCTTGTACATCACCCCTCTTCCTAAACTTGATGGTTCACCTGGCTTAGAGTCCCCTGAGTACATCAGGCTGTTCCCTGTTTCCATCTAGAGATATTCCACATGCCTGCAATGGCTTTTACACACACACACACACACGCACGCACGCACGCATGCACGCACGCACAGGTTCACAGCATCTTCACCTGCCTTATTCTTAATCTAAGATTCAAACTGAGCATCTCTGGCCAGGTCCTCTTGCCCCCAGTCTGGTTTCATGGCCCTTCACCCTTGAGCCCATGTCCCCCTGAACAGATTCCCTCCGATTTCTCTCAAGTCCCCAAGGGCTGGGATAGGTCCTAAGCCCCCTTGCCCCACACCTGGTGCCAGAAGGGACCTGCCCCAGAGAAGCTAGGGCCCCTCCACTCACAGACTCAACATTCACCCCACGTGCCAGGTCTGTGCTATGTGCCGTAGGGCTCTCGGGATGGGTCCAGCCTCCCTTGACTCCCTGGAAAAGGCCTCTAGAAGCACCAACGTCAAGTGCCCAACTGTAGCTCATATCACCTAACGTGTGCAGTGATCAGGTCCTGGGCCACGCACGCCCCCGGGTGATCACTCTCCACCCTCACAGCAACCCCGAGGGAGGCTCTACCCTGATGCCCACAACAGAGATGAGCCACCGCAAGGCCAAGCAATCTGCTCAATCCACGACCACCAAGTGGCCAAGGCAGGGTGTCTGGTGGGCTGGATCTGAAGCCTGCGCGCCTATGCGTCCCTGTGAGCCCCACAGAGAACACACTGGGTCGTGTGACAGTGACAAAGTGCGAAGAGGTTACAAGGCAGAGGCAGAATGGGGCTGAGGGAGGCAAATGAAGCTGCCCGAAGCATCAGCTCATAGTCTCTTCACAGGGAACACTTTGAGGAAAACACTGAAGCCTCAGACGCCTCCTTGGCGTCCCCTCTAAAACCCAGGCCAATGCCACCCAGGCAGCGGGTGTCCCATAAATGTCTGTAGATTGCTCATGAGGAGCAGCACCGTAACTGAGTACCTGTTGCATACTTGGCCCAAGACATGATTTCAATTACACCTCCTGGGAGTGGTATCATCGTCTCTATTTCTCGTGTGATGAGGAGGTAGAGACTCAGAGAGGTTAAGGATCTTGCCCAAGACCACACAGCCCGGGAGTAGTGCAAGGAGGATTAAAAGCAGACCTAAGTCCAAAGTCTGTGCCTTGAACTTGGACAAGAGGAGCCCTGAAGGAGGATATCCTTCCTAGCCTTGCTCAGCGCCATGCAGCGTGGTGCCCCTAACACACACATGCAGCGTGTAACTGACTGAATGATTACGGCTACTCCTGGGAGCGCCAGCCACTGTGCTAGCTCCTCTGTGTTCATTATCCATTTAGTCCCCACAGTAACCCTTAAGAAGTAGGTATCTGTCGGGGCGCCGGGGTGGCTCAGTTGGTTAAGTGTCCAACTCTTGATTTCAGCTCAGGTCATTCATGATCTCACAGTTTGTGAGTTCAAGCCCCACATCAGGCCCTATGCTGACAGCACAAAGCCTGCTTGGGATTCTCTCTATCCCTCTCTCTCTCTTTATTTCTCCCCTGCTCTCTCTCTCTCAAAAATAAATAGAAAATAAACATTTAAAAAAAAGGAAGTAAGTCTCTCTCATTACCCCCACTTTACAGACGGGGAAAACTGAAGTGCAAATTGTTGAAGGCGAAGAAATTTGCCCAGCAGCACACAATTCAAACCTAGGTCTCTCCTAGGCCAAAGCCCACGTGCTCAAGCTCCACAGAAGTCCTCTAGCTCACCTCACTGATACCCAGGTGGAGAAACTGGGGCCCAGGGAGGGAAGTCCTCCAATGAGCCAGTGACAAATCCAGGACTGATCCCACGGGTCCTGGGGGTGTTTCTGCTCTGTGGCCCACAGGAGGCTTGTCCTTAGCCCTACCTTTGGCACGGGAGTATTTTGAATGGCCCATGGTACGATGTCATTTAGATGTCGAAGCAGTAATACCCAAATACCTCCTGGTCCCTGCCAGCAAGCCTGATTAAAGCCTGCAGGGCCCATTTACCCACGGATGTTCCAGAACAAGTTCCCGACTCAGGCCCAAAGTGGAGGCGACAGGCCTCAGCCCCTCCTGAGGCCCGGTGGGTATCCCCCGGCCCGGGCCACCCTGGCAAGGCGCTTGGCACTGCCCTATCCCTGAGCGTTCTGCTGGCCTGTGAGTGGGGGGCAACCGGACGTAGTAAAAAACGCAGAGCACACAGAGATGGACCAGAAAGCCCGCGCCCTCAGAAAGGAAACAACCCACATCTCCCCTGTCCTAGTCACCAGGAGGTGACAGCACCCTGGGGAAGGAAGGGGAGCTTACTACACTGACCGGGGTGTGGGGGCCAAGGAGCCCTCCCCAAACAAGAGGCACGGGGGCTAGAGCCCTGGGCAGAGGACCAGGCTCTGCACTGGCCCCCGCTCGCACCCTTAGGAAGAAGGAGGGACTGTTACGTTGGTTGTTTTCTTCCCATTCTACACGTGCAGAAGCTGAGAGCCAAAGGGTAAGAAACTTGCCCAAGGTCGTCAAGCAAAGGTAAGGCTGTGCGACAAGAGGGGAGCAGGCTGGCGGTCTTCCTTTCAGTCCAGAACATTCCAGGAAAATCACCGCAGATTCTGAGTCAGGTGCCCTCCACTGGAGACACCCACTCGGGCTCTGACCCTCCGGGATGATGGAGACCCTATCATGAGGATCCCAGGGGAATCTCTCACTGAGGAACCCTACCTAGCATGCCTCTTGGTACCCCACTTCCCCACCAGTATTCTTTCTGAATAATTTCCTTATTCTTTCTGAAAAAGTCCATCTGGTGCCGTGGAAAGAATACAAGGTCTTGAATCCAGAGTCTTGAGTCTTGACATTGGCCTTGGACAAATTCCTTCCCCACTCTTTGCCTCAGTTTCTCCAACTGTCACGTGGAAATATCACCCCTCCTACTTCAGGAGGAAGAATAGTAGGAAGAAGGAAACAAGCTTCCCGACGCAAGAGCCTTGGAGTCTTCCTTGGTTGGATACGCCAGCCTCCCTGCACTTCTCAGGAGGCAGGATTCAAGGAATTCAGGGTTCTCTGGCCCTCTCCCCTCCAGACTGGGTGCATCTGGAGACCAGAAACTGACTAGTGGTGTTCCCAGGGCCAGCAAGAAGCAGGTGTCCGGCAAGTATTTGTTGAATGAATACCTGACTGGATGGGCAGATGGATAATGTTGCTGCCTTAAGAAATTAAAAGTGCTAACCAGCAGAATAGCTTCCCATCACCCTCACGTCCCAAAGGACTCTCTGGCTTTCCTATTCTAGCCAACTAGAAGAAAGGTTCGAAACCTCACTGAGGAAGCCAGGTGTGTGTGTATGTGTGTGGGGGGGGGGGGCGGTCAGCCAAGAGGGGGCGTGGAAGGAAACTTCAAAACTTGAACACATCATGCGGTGAGAGAGGAAGTGGTGCTGTGAGAGTGACAAGGGATGGGTGGCAGAAGCCCCCCTTCCCTGGCTTGCCTTGAGCCTGGCCTGTCTGGGGAAGGCCAGGACCTAGCCGAGCCTGGCAGTAGGAACAATGTCAGGCAGGTGCCGGCCAAGCTGCGTGAAAGGCCCAGCCCGGTGTCATTGTCGGCGCTCAGCCAAGTGCAGAAAAGCAATTTACTGGTCACGCCGCCTGCTCCCCTCGGAAATTTTTAAAATTCTTCCGATTTGAGCTATCCGTGGTGTCCCAAGTTGTATGGAGAAGGGGTTTTATTAAATTCCCAGCTTCCCGCTTCCTGGAGTGGCCAGCAGGGGGGAGGGGGCAGGGCGGGGCTCACCACATGGTAGAGGGGAAGGGGTGGGGGAAGGCAGTGTCTGGCATTGACTGTGCTCTCTTGAAAATGCGGCTGGAGATGGGGGCTGATGGATGGGGAGAAGGGAGGAGCCCAGAAACTCTAATTGCTAAGACTGGAGCAGTCCCCCAAAACACAGAGGCGGGGCAGGGAAGGGCATAGGCGCATGCATTTCCCAGCAGAACAACACACCCTCTTGGGTAGGTTAGAGTTTCCAAACCTTTTCCCACACCTAGCATGTATCGCTTCAGCCTCAAAGCCACCCGTTTCCCAAATGATGAAGCTGACACTCACGGCGGTCTGCAAACAAGGAAAGATGAAGCTGGGACTCAGGTCCAGTCTGCCAGCTTGTAAAGTCCTGAGCCCTTCCCGCCCTGAAGGAAGGCCTCCCCTGACCCCTGCTCACCAAGGGAGCCCTCGCCATCCCTGATAAGTACACCCTGTGGGCATGTGGCTGCTCTCCTGAGCCCACCCAATGCCGCCTCAGCAGGGGGCGGACCTCACCACTCCCAGCAGCCAACACTCCCACCCCTCATCTCTAAGGTTCATGGCCACTCCCTAGAGCATGAATGGGGACAGAAGGCCACCGTTTCTTTATTGTTTAGGAATCCTAGGTGCTTCTGAAAATCGGCAGAGAGCTGAGAGTCCTCTGGAAGACATAAGCGCACTTAATCCCATCGTTAGATGCTCTCTGGGTGCACGGACCATGGGTTAAATGCATCAGCCTTATGGCAGTTCGGATGGGGAAAGGCTGCCAAGAAGGGATGAGGTATGAGAGTGGGGAGAGGAGGCTCCATCACCTGCTGGAAGCCCTAACCCAGATGTACCACCCAGCTCTTCCCTGAGAGGCTGGCTCTGGCTCTGGCCAGGAGGTAGGATGCAGAGTCCCAGTTCCCTCCTCATGCTTCCCCAGAGAATACAAAGGCCACACTGCAGCCCCTTCTGAGCCCTGCTTTAAGGACCAAGGGGCAGCCAGCAGCAGGAGGCTGGGGCAACAAAGTCCACAGCCATCCCTCTGCCTCCAATGCCCGTTTCAACATTGCCCCATCCCAGGGCACAGCACTGAGGGAAAGGAGCTCCCATCCAGGTAAGACCAACAGATCCCTCGGGGTGATCCTGGGACCTGCCCTCTGCTTGGGGACTCAGCTGTAAACCAGGCAGGCCATGCCTGGCACTGGCCTCTCTCTCTGACACCAGCTACTCCCCACCCCTGCCCCCCACCACCAGAGGGTCACATCTGCTTTGGCAAACAGCCAGTTTTAAGTTACTGACTCCAGTTATATTGATTCAAGGAGTCACTGGGGACCCCAGCCTGACTAACAGGAGGCAAGAACCCAGCAGTCCGTCTGTCTGTCCATCCATCCATCCTTACAACCCCCAGCCCCACCTAGCTGCCTCCAGCCCAGTGTCCATCCTGATGCTAAGGATCCCCTCCCAGGAGTGGAAGGGTAGGTAAGCAGACCCGCCACCACACCAAACACTGAAAGAGGCTGCTGAGTCTCAACAGCACTCAACACTCACAGCCCTCCTTAGGCTGTAAAGCTGGGAGAGCCACCATTTTCCCTGCTCAAGGCTCTTTTTGGGCACCTCCGGAACCCACAAAGCTATAAACCTAAGCATCTTCTAGAACCCTGCGGACACCTGCCTTCAACCCAGGGGGTAAGGGGCAGATAATCTCTTTTGGCCCCTATCCAGCTCCTTCTAGGGCCCTCCCTTGCAGCTCTAAGTGGGGGGAGGGGGGGGCTGGGGCAGCTGGCACTTCCTATTCCCTTTCCCTTTGCCCCCCTCCCCAACCATGCTGAGGCAGCCCTGGTCTGGTTCTAATCGGGGCTGAAGTCGCTCCCTCTTTCCCTCTTCTCTTTCTCTGCCCCCCCCCCTTCCTTCATTTCCACGGCTTTGGAAGCCAGAGCGTTCCAACTGTCTGCGTGCCAAGACCTTCCCGAGTCTGAAAGCTGCTGAAGTAACAGATCAGATTTTAGCAAGTGCTTTCCAGGCTGAGCGCCAAGCCCTCTTCTGATTCACAGAGAGCGAGCAAGCGAGCGAGCGAGCGGGGAGCAAGGCGGGGAACAAGCCGAGAGCTGCACCACCTTGAGCGAGGGTGTGCAGAACGGTGGCCAGTTCCGTAGAGGCTTCAAGGGCAACGGCCCCTCAGCCCAATCGCCGGTATCTGCTACCTCTCACCCAGTCTCCTAGCACGCTCTGTCTCTCTCTGTCTCTCTCTTTCTCTCCCTCTCTCTCCTGCAAACGCCTCTGAAACCACAGAGTAATTTACAACTGAAGCTTTCTCCCTGGACTCAAAATCCATTCGGCTGAAAGGAGCCTTTTTGTTTGGAAGAGCGAGCGGAGATATTAAGGGACGGTTGGCAGAAAAAAGCGCCCAGGTCCCAACTCCTCGCCGATTGTGGGCATGGGGCTTGGAGCTGGGCACATTGCAGCGGCTGAGTCCGCCGGCTCCGGGGATCCCTCCCAGCCGAGGCCGACAGGGGCCGCGCCAGTCTGAGCCCTGCAGCACAGCCCCTTGCCCTTGGCTGGTCCCCCGCCGGCGCAGGGCGCGCGCGGAGCCGCCCTTTGGCGCCCTGGGAACAGGTGCACTGGCTCGGCGCCCATTAGGGGTGGGGCACAAGGAGGGGGCGCGGCCCGAGGTAGGGGGGTCGACCTGTACCGAGAGGCAGGGGCAGGGGGAGGTCAGAGTCAGGATCCCACATACCTGTACCTGGAAGCACAGCAGCAGGAAGTGTAAACACCTGCGGAAGAGAGATGGAGAGGTGGTCAGTGGGACTTGAGGAAGGGGGGCGCGCAGACAGACAGACCGATACGCAGTCAGAAAGTCAGACGAACGGCCGGGCGGGCAGACAGAGTCACAGGCACACGGACAGACGGCCAGGCAGGGTAGGCGGCCCCGCGCGCGGGCGCTTACAGGCAAGTGCAGGCGGAGGGCGCTGAATACATCGCTGGGCGGGGGGGAGGCGGCGGCTCCTAGCCCAGCCTGCACATGTCCGCTCCGCGCGGCCGGGACCGGGCGCCTCCGCCGCCGCCGCCGCCGCCGCCGCCGCTGCTGCTGCTCCCTCCTCGCCGGCTGCTGCTGCTGCAGACTCTGCTGCTCCGGGGCGCTCCGCGGCGCGCCCTGCGGCATCAGCGCCCCGCGCGGCTCCTCCCGAGCGCTGCGCCCTCCGGGCTGGCGCGGGGGCTACGGGGTGGCCGCCGCTGTGCAAGAGGCGCCTGGCTGGTGCGGGGAGGCTTGCTCACTGCTGGCCGTCCGTCCGTCCGGGCGTCTGCGGGAGGCTGGCTGCTCGGCTCACTCCGGGGGCAGCATGCGCGGCGGGGCTGGAAGCTGGGGCGCGCTCTCCGGCCGGGGCGCGGGGCGGTGCGGGGCCAGAGGTCAGCGCTCCAGGGCCGGGGCGCGCGGCTGCAGCAGGAACGCGTCACGGCCGCACCGTCTGGGCGCCCGCCGGCTCATGTCTCCTCCTCCGCGTCTCTCCGGCCGTGCGCATCGCCGCCTCCCACCACTGGCGGCGGCCGGGGCGTTTTCTAAGCGCGGGCGGCGAGGGGGCGGGGGGCCGGGGGCGGGCCCGGGCCCGAGTCGGCACAATGAGGATGCGGGGCCCGGGGGCTCCCCCCTCGGGGCGCGGCCGGACGGGCGCTCAGCTCGGCTGGGTGCGCCGCGCCCACATCAAAGGCGGCCCAGCCTGCTTGCCTGCCTGCCGCGGCCTCTCTACTGCCTCCGCCTTCTCCTGGCGACTCTGGGTTGGAGGGAGGCGCTCAGACTCTCGGCGACGGGACCGGCAGCTCCGAAGGGGCAGAGCCCGCGAGGCTGGGGCTGGTGGGCGCTGGAAGCCGTCGGAGCTCTGCGCCCAGGCGCAATGACCCGCGCCGCGGCGCAAATGCTGCCCGAATTGGGAAGGCTGCGGTGCCCAAGAACGCAGTTAGGTGCGGGGCGTCCTCACTCGCCTATATTCGCTACTAGCACTCACTCACACCCGCTAGCGCAAGAGTGGGGAGCCAGGAGGGGGCGGGTCAGGCCCAGCCCCCGGGGCGGCACCGCTTAAGAGGGTTCGTTTTAACCCGCCCTGTGAGTCCACGCAGGAACGTGGCGTGTCTCAGATGCCTACTCAGATGGCTGGCACTCTTCAGTGAGACCCCTTCGGATCTCTCCGTCCTTGCTCCTGCGGGGAAGGGGGTCTCCAGGACTTCTCTCCCCCTCACCCCCCTCCAGGGCTCTCGGGTCGCTTCTCCGGCTCCCAGCTGCGCTCCCGGATAGACGAGCCAGCTTTGGAAACGCGCGGCTGCCACCTAGCGGCACCGAGGAGTCCCTGCAACCCCCGCCCCAGAGGGCTGCAGGAGGCAACCAGCAGGACTCTGGTCAGCGACCACCTGGCTGAGACTCGCTTCATTTGCACTCTAAGCAGTTTAGTTCCTTTAACCAGGACACCAATGAGGACATCTCTTCGCACTGCCTCTCCCTGCTTCAGAGGCGTCACTCCCGTCCTCTCCACAAAATTCAAAATGTAGATGTTCTGGTCATGTACAACTGCCTCACTCTCCAGTGAGGCTTCTACTGGCAGGCTTCCTTTGGCCTGATGCTTAGGGAAAAGAGGTCACAGTGGGAAAGACACCGGAGAACAGACTCAAAAAGCAAAATTCAGAAATCCATGCTATTTGGCTAAATACTTCCGGGTGTCATTGGTGGTTAGTTGATGTTCTCACTTCCCCTAGAGCATAAACTGAAGTAGCTGCTGTCAAACAGCGCTATTTCTCAGTTATGGAATATGAAATATCAACCGTTCCAAGAATCAGCCCTGTCTGCAAACTCAAAGCTGAGGCTCTTAAACAGGTCGCCTCTATTTCAGCACTGGACACAAGAGCAGAAAACCTTTTGAAAACTAGGTACTGGGTGAAAAGGTCCCTGTGTGAAGCACTGGACTCAATATACTTAGACATTCTCAGTGCAAATATTGTTCTTTCTATACTATGATTAGTTACTTCTAAATGGAATGAGTATACAACTATGTTCTATGTAAAATGCCTGCCACTTTTTTCAGTATTCAGGTAAAGTATATCTTTCAGCTGCACAAGTTAGACTATCACCCAAGTAAGACTGACCAAAAAAGCCCAGTCAAGAGAACAGTTCTGATTAAGAGCATAAACTCAAAAGTCAGAAATCCTGCATTTGAATATTGCCTCCAACATTTACTTACAAATTCCAGCAAGTAACAGTCTGAGACACTGCTTCCTCATCTACAAACTGTGGCTAAGAACAGTAACAACTCAAGAGTTGTTTTCAGTTACTAAATGAGGTCAGTCTGGCACATAATGAAGGCTCCAAAGGTTTTAGCTGTTATTAATAATCCTAATTATGATTCTCAGATTTTCACTTCTTTGATTTCATGCAGTAGGTAGTATTATTCTCCACTTCCAGTTGAAGAGGTGTCTAACCAGAATGTCTTGACTCCAAATTCACACCTCAAATCTAGTTTTCATATGCCTTTCTAGTTACTACATAATCTTATAGGAGCTTTTCCTATCTGAATTTGACATGTTCATATAGCACTTAATATGTACTACTAATTTGGTAGTCACTTCTCAATTCATTCAATCACAATTTATTGAGATCCTACAGACAGTCCAGGAGGGAAGACAGACAAGTTCTTGCCCTAAAATAAGCCACTTCATTAGGGCACGTAGGTGTCTCAGCCTGTTAAACATCTGCCTCTTGGTTTTGGCTCGGGTGATGCTCTCCCAGTTTGTGGCACAGAGCCTGCTTGGGACTCTCTCTCTGCTCCCTTCCCAAAAATAAACTTAAAAAGAAAAAAAATATTAAAAAGCCACTTCACTTCTAGGGAAGATGGGCACTAAGCAAGTTAAGTCAAAGAAATTCTAGCTTGTTATCAGTGCTTTGAAGAAAACCAAAGGCATAGAAAACATTTCTTAGTAATACTTGAGCTAAGACACAAAGGTGGGGAGAGCCAGCCATGGAAAGGAATATTCCAAGCAAAAGACATCAAGTGCCTGCAAGTAATAAAAGACTAGGTGACAGGATTAAGCCAGAGGTGAGTGGCAAAAGTTGATGCTAAATACAGGCAAATGGTCAATCATGACTTGCAGGTTCTCAGAGGCCAACAGGTAGCCAAAAGCCTTTTTTTAAGCCATTATTTATGTACATTTTTTAAGTGCATCTGTGTTGTGTGTTCAGTTTGACAAATGTTTCTATCTATGTAAACACCTTTCTAGGAGCACCTGAAGGCTGTCAGTGAAGCATCCGTCAAGCATCTGGATTTTACCTCAGGTCATGATCTCAAGGTTCAGGAGTTCGAGCCCTGCATGGGGCTCTGTGCTGTGTGGAGCCTGCTGGGATTCCCCCTCTCTAACCCCCCGACCCACATTCTCAAAATATAAACAAATATACCCCACCTTTCTGAGCCATCGGCTCCCCACATCCATCACTGGTCCCAAATTAACAGTAATTTGTTGGCACTAGATTCTAGAGTAACATAAACTAAACCACATATTATGTGACATTCTGTGTCTGGCCTCTTTTGCTCAGCCATGTTTTTGAGATCCATCCTCATCCATTGTTGCTTTTACCAGTTGTCCGTTCTTAATGCCAAGTAGTACTCAACAGTGTGGACATACCATTAGTCTGTCAAAGCCTTTAAAACTAAGGCCCGAAATCCATTTTTTCAAGTTTACTGTAGGTGATAATGAATTGGAAATGTTCCAATTGTGGCAGTGAGGAAGGCCAATGCAGGCCACTAGTTTGGGGCGCATGGCTGTGCTAATTACACTTAGGAGGTGTACGCTAATAACACCTCCTTGTTGTCTTACACAGAACTGAAAATTTAAAGGGAGTTGAGAATGTATACTGACTGCTAGTGCAACGGGATGGAAGTCCTACAGGGCAGTGACTGCTTTGCTTACTAATCCTAGACACTTTGGGACACAGTAGGTGTTTATAATTACTTCATTTTAGATTCCTCCTCTTTTTCAAGTGTGAAGGTAAATTAACAGCACTACAATCTGACATTTATTTTCCACTTCTCCCCAACATAAGGCTGTAGAAAATAGAAAGATGGGAGCACCTCCATTCCTTGTAAGAACCCAAGTCTTCAACAGAAGCTAGTTTGGTTAAGAGCAGACCCTTAGCACAGATGAGGCTCAACAATTTTCTCAAAACCAGCATTCAGAACTTTCACAGCATTAAACAGGACCTCTAACAGCCAAATTCTTGAGTCAGGGAGCAACTGGCTCTTTGGCATGGACTGGCTGGAAGGTAGCCTTAGACTTTCTGAAATGTTAATTTACCCTTTATTGCTAACTATATTGAAATTTAAAAACCCAACGAAATAAAAACTTTAACCCCTTTACCTCCAGGGCCCAGACCCCTATCTTTGATTCAGAGACTCAGTGCATGTGTGACCCACAACTTTTCTTGGGACAATTTCAAACAATCCCAACACTACCTAGAATGTCTCCCCTCATTAAGCTAGTAGTTGTCAAGACCACGTAATAGCTTCTGCTTTGTGATAATACTATAAACCTCATGTTATTTGCATGGTCCATTTAGACAGCCTGATCTGCTCTGCCCAATTAACCTTTTTTGTTCTGTGGTTGAAACTGAAGGTTAACAGAACCTTGCATGATTAAGATATCAAATCCAGTTCCCCAACAAGTGCCATCACTGCCCAACAGCTCTTGACAGCTCTCCCTAGGTTTTCCAAAAGTTCTGATCTGATCATCCATAAAGTGAACCTAAATAACAACTCAGTATTAACGAGCACCACTCCCACCCTGACTGTTCTTAATTGTCATTCCTTTTAAAAAGGAACCAGAGATACTTGGAAAAAATTATCCCAGGGAGGAAAAAAAGAATGAAGTTGAACCTGGAACATTTTCTCATACAACAAAGCAAGAAGCTATCAGACTACTAGAGTCTGTGATGGTAGAAAGAAGCTTGAAGGAGACTTCCGTCAGCCAAAAAAGGAGAGCAAAGTATCAATACAGGATTTCAGGATACTTAAAATTCACTACTTTCGGAGGTTACTAGAACATCAACCCATCATTCTGAAAACTGGCAAGTGAAAAGAACAATAAAGTATTTGTTTTCAGTCAGGTATAAACGGAAGCAATAGAAGGATT
This sequence comes from Hyaena hyaena, assembly GCF_003009895.1. Taxonomy (NCBI): domain Eukaryota; kingdom Metazoa; phylum Chordata; class Mammalia; order Carnivora; family Hyaenidae; genus Hyaena; species Hyaena hyaena. The sequence goes on along the minus strand of NW_024080734.1, from coordinate 1,683,780 downwards.
TTAAAAGAAATATCTGCAGAACAGCAAATGGCATTGTTAAGAATAAAGCCATTTAACATTCATATTCAGCAGGCTGGCTTAAGGAGGAGAGAGAATTAGTCCATCAGAAAGTACTAAGAAGTATTTCTGGTAAACCTATTACAAAGTCTCAAAATCAAGAATAAAACAGCTTCTGTTACAGGTCCCTCTACTATGAATCAAGAAAGATCCTAATTAACCTTAGAAAACTAAAAATGTGGGGCACTTAGTCAGCTAAGGATCAGACTCCAGATTTCATCACTGGTCCATCATGATTGAGCCCGGTGTTGGGCTGCACGCCGGGGTGTGGAGTCTGCTGGAGATTCTCTCCCTCTGCCTCTCTCCCTGGCTGGTGCACTAACATCAAATTAAAAATTTTGTAAAAGCTAAAAACGCCTTAAAACTTGTTTTCCCAAAGTGCCTTGTTTTTAGCAATTAAACCAATATTGATGGAAGTATGGCCAATCTCACTTAACAGTCTGAACTGCACAGAAGTGGTTTTTTTAAAGGAGGAATTTCTAGTTGCAAGCCTTAGAATAGGGTATAGGGTCACCAGTAAGGCCAGCTGCTTTCCCTCAGAATGGGAAGAGCTCTTTTTGGTTTTCCTGCCACATACACACCCATGAGCCCAAGTGTTAAACAGCTATACAAAGCTACTCAAATAAGAAGGGAACCAGACCTATATTTTAGGACATTATAATCCAAGTACACTTCCACTTTTGAACATTTTAACTACCTAATACACTCTGGTATCACCACTTTCTGTAATGTAAAATACTACCTACAAGGAATGACAACTCTACTGTATTTAGCTCATGGTAGCACTCTGTACCAGTAACCTTGAAAAAGTCATGTGTAAATTGTTTTCAAATTCTACCAACTTAATGATCTTTTAAACATCAAGTAATATAAACATCCTTTATTTAAAACAAGGTACTATCCAGTGAAATGAAGAACAATGAACAATCACCATTTCCAATCGGATCTCCATTAATAAAGGTATAAAATGAGAGAAGCTACAAGGATAGACCTCCTGGAGCAAGGAAATGAATACTCGGAAGAAAAATGAAACTTAAAAGGAAATGACTAGATCTAACCCCTGGACACCGGGAGTAGACAGTACTGCACCAACCTTTTCCCCACACATCAAAATGAGGTTACTGTAGCAAAACACAAAAAGGCTAGTTATCTGTTGATCCAATCAAAATACCTGCAGCCTCATCAACAAAAGCAATCTTCCTAATCAATATAAAAGAAAACAGACCGAGGTGAAAAAAAAGAGTAAACAATGCATGGGGTGAGAAGAGTTTCTTTAGACTTTAGATACTATGTCCCCAAACACCAACGAAGAAAATTTGGAAATAAAAAAAAACAAAACCAAAACAATTTTGGTGACATAAAATGGTCTCTTCTCCTAAAGTTTAAACAAAAAGGAATGAGGAAAAACATCCAAGGGAACCAAACAGAAGGCCTAAGAACGGATAGAAGCAAGAGACCAGAATCTCCTAAGAACATGGCCCTAAACTGGAAAAATCTCTGGAGGACAGACCCAGTTTACCCAGGGCCCAGAATAAGACATATTATAAAACTTCAGAAAACCAGCAACAAAGCAATCTTAATCAGTTCTCAGAAAAACTGGTCATATACAAAAGACCACAGAAGGTGGCCAAAAAAACGGCACAATGAAAATACGGAGAAAGATTTACCAGCACTGAATTTTAAGTCAAAAAAGGACTTTTCAGAGTTGCCTGGGTGGCTCAGACTGTTGGGCGTCGGACTTCGGCTCAGGTCATGATCTCAGCGTGTGGGTTCGAGCCCCGTTTAAGGCTCTTTGTGCTGATACCTAGCTCAGAGCCTGGAGCCTGCTTCAGATTCTGTGTCTCCCTCTCTCTCTGACCCTCCCCTGCTCACGTGGTCTCTCAGAAATAAAAACATTAAAAAAAATTTTTTTTTAAAGTGACTTTTCAGGTTACATGTACTAAAATACCTCCTCCATAGATTAGCAAACTACCAGATAACATACACCACAGCAAAACAGTAATCTAACCATGACCCCATCATGCAACTGGCACATGGTAACAGATCCCAAGGACTGGGCCCTGAAGGTCTTCATGTAACCACCACATGCAATAATGTTTCTCCCATGAACCTAAAAATGTATGAATTGTGATATTTTGGGCAAATTAAGATAATCTTCTGGTTTCAATGAAGAACCCAAGTTGAGAAAGCCCGCTACAAGGTGTTTAACATGCCAGATTTTACCAGTACATAGGCTGGCTAAGTAGATAGGAGGCCTGATTGAACTTCTGGAAACATGTTGGCATGGTCATAATTACCAATTATCAGGAGATAGGGAAGTAGAATCATTAAATGCTCACAATGAAGAATAAAGCAGCAGAACAATTTAGAAGGTTTAGGGCAGGGACTGTTTTTCTCAGGGGATTTTAAGGTGTTATCTGATACTTTTGCCTATGTACATTTAGTTCTTTGACAAAGTTTAAGGGTAAATAATAGAAAGAGAAACAGTGCTACTTTATTAAAATACTGAGTTTATTTCACGTGTATATTTTTGTCTCCCCACCATTTCCATTTGTCTGACCACCACTACTACTATGTCCTATCATAACATTCCATACATACTTAAAACCAAGCAAAGGGTGGAGTTCCATCTTTAAAAACTAAACAGGCATTGTGGACAACACATTCTTGGCAATGGAACCTGGACAACATTTATCAGACACGGTAGGGAAAGTTCTCACTCTGCATTATAAAAAGGACAGCCAGATATCAACTGTTACAGAAATGAAATAAGACGGAAAATTTTAACAAACTGTTTAAACTATTTTCTTAAAGAGACTTCCTCCACTGCCAGAGATCTTGAATAGCCTGGAAAACAAAAAAAGAAATGTGGTTAAAAGAACCACAGCACTTCACAGACACCAATAAATTAAAGCATGTTTCTTTGTACAGTTCAACATATCTATTATTTTTCGTCCTACCACCAAAAAGGTTCAACTCTAGATAATTAAGAACCGACTGCAAGAAAATTTATACTCAGACATAATTTACTTTCAAATACTTCAAATCAGACAGTCATGTAAACCTTCGTAAGCGAAGTCAATGGTACCAGTACTGCATTTAACAGCTTACATAAATGAAAGAGTAGAGAGGCCAGTCTGGCCAATGTTCCCTATTGTCATCTGCTTTAGGGCTGCCAGACTTAGCACAAAGAAATAACAGAAAATGCAGTTAAATGTATTTCCGTGACACAGTTAAATATATTTACAATTTCTAAGCCTGTAGAACACACACTAAAGAATTATCTGCACTTGAAATATACTAAATTACTCAGCCTTGCTCTTATCTGATTTGTTAAAACACTTAAGACACTCATCTTCTAAGGAATAACCGGCTTTTCCATTCCTTAATGATTTAAAATGTCTACTGACAAAAAAGAGCATCCCTCCATTTCTATGCCTTCCTTCAACACAAGGTGAAACCTATACTTGTTCTCATGCTAGCATGAATATCCACGAAAAAGAATCATTCTTCAAATGAATCATGGTTAAGTATATTTAATTATCCACTTCAAGTTGAGATTCCGTTTCCTATTCATAAATAATGTCCTTTTTAAAAAGAATAGTCTTGGGGTGCCTGGCTGGCTCAGTGTAGCATGTGACTCTCAAGACTGTGTGTTCAAGCCCTACACTGGGTGCAGAAGTTACTCAACAATAAAATCTATTAGGGGCACCTGGGTGGCTCAGTCAGTTAAACGTCCAACTTGGGCTCAGATCATGATCTCACGGTTCGTGGGCTTGAGCCCGGCATCCAGCTCTGTGCTGACAGCTAGCTCAGAGCCTGGAGCCTGTTTCAGATTCTGTACCTCCCTCCCTCTCTGACCCTCCCTGGTCACACTGCCTCTCTCTCTCTCAGAAATAAAAAACATTAAAAAAAAAAAACAACCCAATAAAATCTTTTAAAATAGATAAAAATGAAATAGTCTTGATGTTTGTCAATTCTTTACAGGATTCAACAAATTCCTTTAAAACAACAGAGTACAGGTTAGTGATTTTTTTTGAACTTTGAATTTACAAAATCCTGCTAAACAGTCATTTAAAACTAAGAAATAAGTAGGCTTTATTTGATGAATTATCAAATGCAAGGGAACTGAATATCAAAATGTGAGAGTCTCACAAAAATCCTCTTGATCATTCAAGAATTTTGCAGAATCATCACTGTTTTCAGTAAACACTATCTTTACATAAAATTTCATCTGTAGTTTCTCCACATACACGAACACTACAACTGTTTTCATTAGCTCTTAATTCAGGAGCTTATGCAAAGATATACTAGTAAATTCCAAGTCATATATGGAAGGGACTTTACTGGCCATATCCTCATTAGCAACTTTTTCACAAGAAAAATTATACAAGTAATTTTTTATACATTGTGATTACCTGTATCTTTAGGCATGCCATAAAAACATGAAGCATTTAAGCTTTGATAATCTCTACAGTAATAATTGAAACTGTTTTTTAATATTGTAGAAATTTTATCCTGGCACCTGAAAATGTGCTTCCCATTTAATTTTTTATTTTAATTTTAGAAAGAGAGCAAACGTGTGAGCAGGGGAGAGGGAAAGAGAATCCAGGGCAGGCTCCACACTCAGCTCTACAGGTGGCTCTATCCAACTACCATGGGATCAAGACGTGAGCCAGAATCAAAGAATCCAATTCTCAAACGAGGCTGAGCCACCCAGGCGCCTGCCCAGTATGCTTCCAGTTTCAGAGTCAGAAAATACTTCTGATCGCAGTGAGTTCACTTTAGCTCCAAGACAGACACTCTTGAGTGGAAGGCCTTTATAAACTCTGGTTATTTATTATTTTATCTTCCCCTGAATTTTAATCACATTTTATTTTACCACTTTCTCTGGCATTAGTGGGAGATAGGTCTTAGGCTTCCTTGTTAGTGTGGCAGGAAAGCAGCTTATCTAAAGTAGAAAATTTCTCTTACTAAAAAAAAGTTGAATACAGAAGGCTTTGGGATTCCTGACAAAAAATCATTTAAAACAGCATTATGTTCTGTATCTACAAGGAGCCTAGCACCCTTACCTGCTTTTACATTTTCCTTTACAATCTGAGTCAGCAACCATAAAATAAAAATACACCCATCAATATCCTTCTACTAACAAAAACAATATGTAAAACAAATTAACAGCTGACTTAAGCTAATACATTGATAATATATTGAGTATACAACTTAACTGCTTGCTTCCAGATTTTAAACATTATTTTCAGTAAAATGTGTTTCCCAAGCACACAAAAGATCAGACTACCTCAAGTAGTCAAATGGAGCAGCAGCAAGGAAACCACAGCATATTTCTTTAGTCAACAGAGTACCCGAAGTAAAACTGCTCAGTAACCAAGATAATTTACCAACTATATAAAAACTGAGAAAAATGTACTAAAAAATTATCTTCTCAATCTCTGCCATCTAAATTCTTAAGAGTTTCCATGTACTTAATCTGAAGTATTGTCTGTGGTTAGGAACCTTTTAAAAGAAGCCAACACTTAAAGAAAATAATCATAAATAAATCCTATTGAAAAATCTGGATTTGGTCAGGTCTCCTGAAAATTCAGTTACCTCTTGGTCAGTCATCCGGAAGCAATTCTTCACATAATTGATGAACTTGGCTTCCACTTTAGGGAGAGAACCACCCTAGGAAACAAAAGCATTAGAGTTTTGAGTATAGGAACACTGTTCTTGAGATATTATGAAACTCCTCACAGATTTGCATACTATTACATGGATCACTGGTTCATTCCTTATCCCTTCAACTCTTTTATTTTAATAATACTGAGTGTTTTAGGCCCAGAAAGACCTACTGGACCATGTTATTTAGAACCCAAGTCTTTCATAGTACTCCTATATTGATAGGTTTGTCAAAGTTTCAAATTCTCTCCAACCACTCTAAAACTACAAAATATAAGCTTCAACTGAGATTCTTCAGGCACTCAAATGTCAGCTTGCCTATTATATACCACCCAGAGTCAAATGGAGAACAAATATATACCCCAGAGTACCATATACAAAGAGATCAAACTTGAACATCACTTAATACATACTAAGAACCTAGGTCCAGCACGCTAATCTGCAGTCAGTTCAAGAGGCATAGGAGTCCAAGCAAGACAAAACATCAGTCCTATATTTCATTGATCTCTAAAACTTACATCTCCTTCAATTATAAACATAGGAGAGAAACCACAATAGTACTAACACCAAGTTATTTTCAAAATATTTCATCAACAAATATTTTCAAACACTGAAAGTACCTTGGGGTTTATAATCATTTCTAGTTTTGAATTACTTTAATATACAAAGTCTATGGTTTTTGTTTCCTATTCTGGTAACTAAATTTTCATTTTTCATGTAACCTGAATCATCTATGCATTAAAAAAAAAAAAAAAAAATCAAGATTTTAGAATGCCAAAGGAATCATAGTACAAAATAAGTGGTCAGAAATACGGTATGGGATTCTTAAACTGCCTCTATCACCTAGAACATAAACCTCACTATAAATTCCCAGTTTCAAATTATTGTCACATACATTCTTATTTGATTCATTCAAATATTTATTGAGCAGCTAAGGAGATACAAAGGTGATTAAAACACGGTCAAAGAGGTGAGGCAAATGCACAAATCATAGAAGGTATATCATCCCACTGAATCACAGCAGCCAAATGAAAGTGCTTTAGGAGACCAAGAATGAGATTGCTTCCAGTCTGGAAGGGGGCTCGGGTGGGTGGCAAATCAGGAAAGGGGATTTGAGATTAAAATAGAAGACTTCAGTCTGGATTGTTGATGACACTCAGTATGGACTACATTTGTCTCTCCTTTTCCTCTTTCCCCAGCTTGGGGCTTAATTTACCAGTAGTGCCCAGGACTGTTCAATTCGCCTGTAATTAAACCAAGGAGATAGGTCCACATTAAAATGGGGGGGGGGAGGGTTATCAAGAGGTCATTTTAGCTCTGTACACAAGGGATAAAAATAAAGCATGATACCAGGAAGACTAGAAAGGTTTACAGTATTACTAAAGCAAAAACAATAAACACATTCTGGTTCTAAATGTTATTTTTCCAACTGACTCTTCACTGTACAAGGAAATCTACTGAAGCCAGGTAAAAATCTAGAAAACACAATAAAAACATGGGCAAAGTAAGGTTCAGCAACATTTCCCTCACCATTCCACTTTATTCTCAAATATTAGGGTCTAATATAACTCAAGAATTCCAGCTTTCCTCAAATATTAAGACATTTAAACTGATTATTCTATTCCATATTCTCCAAGTCCAAATTCACTAAAGTTTAAGAAGTTTAGTTCCCCAATAAAGAAAGCAGTAGGATGAAAGCAAAATTCGTGTTTCCACTATTTAAGACAAACAGTAACTAAACGTAAGCATATTGGTCAAAGACCCACATATATTGACTGGAAATACCTTGGTGTAAAAGGCAAATAAAAGGACTCAAATCATGCGTAGTTTCTTTTTAACTGTACCAAGCAACCAGCTGCTTGTAACTTTATAAGACTCATACGCCCTCTGCTGGTTCTGTAGCATCTTACAAACAGAACAAAAAGTAAAGGAAAATGTTCTCATTGAACTCCTTTAACATCAAAGTCAGAAAGGAAATCTTAAAATCAACTTACTCGTATTTCTTTCATAAAAGAATATACATAACTTCAATTACGCGCAAAAAAAAAAAAAAAAAATCACTAGAGACTAGAGATCAATGTTAAGTAACAAGTAATATACTTCCGAAAACCAAGAGCACAAAAGGGGCAGATACATCAAGGAAAAAAAAAAAAAAAAAAGGAAAGATATTGTCCCAAGCCTTCACAAAGGTGCATTTTAATAGAAGGGGAAATAAACCTAATAAAAGTTTCTTCAGGAAAGATCATTTTACTCACTTTTTCTATACTTGCTTGCATTTTTGCTTTAATGTCTTCTACAGAACTAGGTCCTTTCGGTGTTTTGGGAGTCTTTTCCTGTTTTTTGAAAGATTCTTGACCCTGAAAAAAAGTTGAAAGGTCCTAAGTGTATACACTGATGTATACTCTCAAGAGTCATCCTACCTGCCTGGATTTTCTCAAGGAAAACATTATTTACAATCCTTCCTTGTAAAATGTATACAACCAGAATTTAGTTATCATAAATTAATCCATGTCTAAACAATCATTATTTTATTCTTAAAAATCATTCCATAAGAAAGGAATACAATAGCTTGAGTTCGCTTTAATATTTCACACCAGATTAGTTCTACACTTAAAAAGGGTACCATCAAAAGTGAAAGCAGAAGGCTCCAAGAATGAAACAAGTCAATGCCGCTTGATGCCTGATGCCCATTCCCATAGCTTTTAAACAGTAATCCCCAAGACCAGGTACTGTGATTCTGGTAAACTGTCTGTTAGATTCTTACATGCAACCAAGGTTCAGAAACTGCTATGCAATAAATAATACCTTTCAACAATAGGAGACAACTCTAACACAATCTTTGTGCTGGCTTTCTCTCCCACTAGAATGCCAGGAATCACACATATATGACGATTACCAACAAGCATACTCAACGCTTTAAGACACCAATTACAGGTGTTCTCCAGGCACTACCAAATTTCAGAATAGCTTCTTCCACAGTATAAGTTTTAACTTCTCTAACTACTTCAACAAAGACTGTGTTTTAGGTGTAGGATACCACTTACTTTTGATCTTGGTGTTGATGGTTTTGAGTCTTTTCCATTCTGGTTAGATTTTTGTGCATTTTTGGCTGGAGTATCTCGTATAGACTGCAATTATAAATTAAACCTAATCAATGCCCTCCTATGTAACAGACAGGGATGCAAATAAAACTGCCCCAAACCACAAGTAGTAATGCTAAGAAAAAAAAAATTCAATCTGACAAAAGTGGTCAAGGGCTAATATCTAAAGTGGCCACATGGATAAAGAAAGGAGATCATTTTTCACTACTAGGAAAATTTTAAGACTACCCCAACTCAGGACTAATTTTTAAAATATTAGATATATTAGATCATTAACTCCTCCCAAGCCAACTTTCATGAACTACAAATACAGGTAAAAAGCAGAAAAAACTTCTCTATCATTTGTTACTAGCAATTTCTGACAACCTTGTATCATTGTTGGATCCTACTTACTTTCTTCACTGGAGCCTTTTCTTCAGCTTCCTCATCATCAAAATCATCATCATCATCACTACAAATGAAATGAATCCTTACTGATTTAATGCACTCATAAACCAAAAAGTCTATTGGCTATGAACCAATTTCATAGAAAAAGTGATGCATCAACAAGTTTAGCCAATCAAGGTATTAAATTTTGAACTTTTTGGAATTGACAAAAAGAATCGTGAAGAGCTATTTTGCACATTCATCTTCACTACAGCATTATTCACAATTTCCAAGAGGTAGAAGCAACCCACATGTCCATTAACAGTCAAATAAACTAGGGGCGCCTGGGTGGCTTAGTTGGTTAAGCGTCTGACTTTTGCTCAAGTCATGATCTTGCAGTTCATGGGTTCGGGCCCCGCGTCAGGCTCTGTGCTGACTGCCAGCTCAGAGCCTGGAGCCTGTTTCAGTCTGTGACTCCCTCTCTCTCTGACCCTCCCCTGCTCACGCTGTCTCTCTCTCTCTCTCCTAGAAATAAATAAAACAAAAAAAAATTTAAAAAAAAAAAAACAGTCAAACTAAAAAAGTTATATTAAATGGAGTATTGAAGGTTTTGATAGTTCTTACGATTTATACTATTGGAATATTCAGTTTTAAAGGAAACCCTGTCACATGCTGAATATGGATGAATCTTGAGTATATTAAACAAGACAGTCATAGAAAGAAGCCTACTGTATGATCCCATTACGATAACGCATCATAAGTATTCTTTATACTTTTTATAGAACCAAAAGTAAAATGGTGGTTGCCAGGGGCTAGAGAAAGGTAGAAATGAGTTGCTTTCATTTAATTAGTAGATTTTCAGTATTACTAGATGAAAGAAGACCTGTTAAACAATGTGAACTGTACACTTAAAAAAATGGTTAAAATGATTATGTTTTTACAACTAAAAGGAGTTAAGAATTTAAAAAATTGGAAGATTATAGTTTAAAAACACTAAAATAAACAAACACATCTAATATTCACAGATCAGCAGAAATATCTTACAAAGGTGGCAACTCTAATCTACAGATTCACTGAAATCCCTGAGTCCCAGCTGGCTTCTCTGTAGAAATTGATCCTAAAATCTGTATCAAAATTCAAGGAACTGAAAGCAAGCAAAAAACAATCTTGAAAAAGAACAAAGTTAAATTCAGTATTTTCAAGAGAAGCCCACAAGAACTACAAAGCAACAGAAATCAGAACCGTTGTTTAGCAGAAGGAATAGACCTACATCAATAAAATTGAAGAGTCCACAAATAAACCTGTATTTACGTTAATTATTCAATAACAGCGACAAGACTGTTAATGTTGAAAGGCTATTAGCGCTTGTACAACTGGAAATCCACATGCAAAATTAATTTAAGTCAGTCCTCTACCTCACATGTACAGAAACTAATTACAATGGATCAAAGATGTAAATTCTTAGGTTTGACACCAAAAGCACAAACAACTGGAATTCATAAAAACTTAAAAAATGTAAGCTCATGTAACACTGTTGTCAACTGTGCTTCAACTGAAAAAAATTAAATATTCTCAAGAGTGGAAAGACAAACCCAAAGAAAGGAAAAAAAGATTTATGAGTTGTATCTTATAAAGAACTTGTCCCAAAACATTAAAAAAAAAAACAAAACACAAAAACACACAACTAACTCTGGGGCACCTGGATGGCTCAATCAGTGCAGCTCAGGTCATGATCCCATGGTTTTTTTATGAGTTTCAGCCCCATGTGGGGCTCTGAGAACCTGCCTGGGATACTCTCTTCCTCTCTGCCCGTTCCCCGCATGCCCACACCCACACTCTTTCTCAAAAATAAACATCAAAACACTCTTAATAATCTAGAAAAAAAAATCAAGATACAAACCTTGGATTTCAAGTTAACTTGAGTGGTTCCACAAGATGAGCAAATGTGTAATAAAATTGTAACTTGATAAACCTGTGATGCCTTGCAGTTAAGGACAGTATGTGTTGCCAAACATCACATCTCACAACTAAGCCACTGGTTCTCTCTGTAGATTGGACAGAGTGACTGTCCATGGGAGACTCCCATGACTCCCATGCTTGGATGCTGTCTCTGGCCAGTTGTTTGGTAGAAATCAGTGATCTCTCAGAACTTTGGAAGGTGCCCACAACTGGCACTACTATATTTTTTGTCACTTCAAAGCACCTATGGACAGTCCTTTGCTTTTCCATACAAGAGTAAGCTTAGGAATGCTCTGCTTCATTCTAGGTCAGGCTGCCTGCAGATACAGACCCTTTCCTCTGCTGCCTTATTGCCAGTTACCCTGAATAGAGTATATGACAAGAGTTTATTAATCCTGTACTGCAAAAAAGATTCCATTGGGCCAATAGGTAGCAGTGATTCCATTAGTGGTAGTTAAAGTCGTCCTACACAATAACCCTCTTCTAGTCTGTCACACAGCAGCCATGAAGGTTTTCACAGTGCAGGTTAATTTATTTTTCTTTATATTTTGTATTTTATTATTTTGTATTATACTTAAGTATTACAGTCATTTTCATATGAACAGATTTGCATTGTGGAATGAACCATCTGAGTTTCCATTATTTCTTATGGGGAAATTCGCTTTGATATACAAGTGCTTTGGATTTACAAACATGTTTCTGGAACATACTACACTTGCAAACCAAGACTTTCCTGTACTAGGAATGCTCCAACAGAAATAATTTTTTAAGCTTATTTTTATTTCTTTTTGAGGAACTATGCGCACACAAGCAGGAGGGGGGCAGAGAGAAAAGAATCCCAAGTAGGGCTTGATCCCAAGAACCATGAGATTATGACCTGAGCCAAAATCAAGAAATTGGATGCTTAACCAACTGAGCTACCCAGGTGCCCCAATGTATGTGATTCTTAAAACCTAGTCATACGATCACATATTCTATGATTCCATTTATATGAAATACACAAAAATAACCAAATCTATTAAAGATGAAATACATTAGTGGTTAACTAGAGCTGGGTGAAGGGAAGTGGTTATAGAATGATTTCTGAGGAAATACCAACATTATATGCTAGCCAAAGTTTCTTTTCTTCCTCACACGTAATCTCTAAATTTAAAACGGGAGCACTTCATCTATGTGCAATCAGAGAAAACACCCATCTTTCCAGAACTGGGGTTTATTTGCTATAATGGTCAAGTATCATGTAATACACATACAGCCATGTAGATACAGTCATGATTCTGTCAATTTTGGCATTGGAACCCAATCCCTTTATGTGCCTCCCCACACTAGAAACAAGAATGATAATTACTTCTATAAAACCCCGATCATAAGCAGTTTTATTTAACCATGCCTACCTATATATTCTGACTACCCATCCCTTCTTTCTTTACATGAAAAATTACTAATTTGGACCTTAATATATACTCATACATGCACACACACTTCATTCTTCCGAATGAAGTTCGGAAGTTATGAAGTAGTTTACTACATAAACTACTACCAAACTTAAAGACAACTTAGAAGAGACATGGAAGAACGCAGACTATTCTGCACTGTGGTTACAATCAGAAAAAAAAAAAAATCGCCATTTTAAGGACAGGAAATCCTCCAAAACCCAAGCAGAATAAAGGTTAACAATTGGGTCCCTACTGCAAAGCCTTCCTAGAAGAGATTTTCTCCTCAGTGAATATGCTATTGTGCATCAACAGTAAACCTAGACAAAGATCATCTGAAATCAAAGACTACATAAACTCAAATGTAACTAAGCACCATACACCATCCATATTTCTCACCATTTTAAGCCCATTTCCCCTACTTCTCTTGGAGTGTATCATTTTAATTCTTACTAATGATAACTACACTCAAAAGCAGTTAATAAAATACCAACTATATTTGTTAAGTTTGATATGCAGATAATTTTGATTTTTAGCATTCAACTCGGCCTTCTCCTACTTTCTGCCTTCACTGTCCTGCCCAAAGGGCTTTTTAAATAACTACCAGGTTGGCTACTCGAGGTTACTGAAAACCTAACTCCCAAATATGATCATTAACTAGTACATATTTGATCAGTCTTTCTCTTGTTCTATTTGAATAGAACAAGAATTCAATAATTCAATATAAATTCTTCTATTTGAACTGTTTTCAATATTTATAGACCAACCTGGGAACTCAAAAACAAAGCTGACAGGCAATTAAAAGTTCAACTTATTAGAAGTTACTGATACTGCTGTAAATAGGAAAGACCAATTATTAACAGCATTTTATTCTTTATTGGGCATGTAACTGTTTACCTGAGACTGAGCAAGTTTAATAAACCTATCAAATCGTTTTCAACCAAATTTTAAAACCTGCAAGAAAATCTTAAAATCTCTTTTTGAGACAATTTATTTTATCAGTAACAATCAGAACCAAGGGCCAAAATCCTTTGAGGGACAAAAATTGTTAAGTGACAATTCACAAATGTTGCTGGAGCTATTCAGATTCTCTTTCCACCTAAACCATTCATCATAAAACTGTTCAATGAAGACTTGCCAAGAGACTTATCACATGTTCACTAAATCTTTCTCAAAAAAAAGGTACCTAGTCAAATACATTCGGGAAACGCTGCACATTTTCTTGAATATTTGCAACACACTGCAGCATTTCCTTTTTAATTTTTTTGTTAATGTTTACTTTTGAGAAAGAGCAAGAACAGGGGAGGGGCAGAGAGGGAGACAATCTGAAGGAAACTCCTGGTTCTGAGCTATCAGCACAGGGCCTGACACAGGGCTTGAACCCACCAACTGTGAGATCATTACCTGAGCCAGAGTCAGACATTTAACTGAAAAGAGCCACCAAGGCACTCCCACACTGCAACATTTTAAAGGCTCTTAATCCCAGTAACATCCTTCATCTCCACTAACTTAATGAAGTGACGACCACTAATCATTTACCCTTTAACTATTGCTTAACTTCATAAAGGACTATGGTAAATAACTTTCATAAACTACTCCCCATACAGCTAAATCAAGTTTCTAAGAGAACACTACTTACTCTTCATCATCATCGTCATCATCATCATCTTCATCATCATCTTCATCAGCAGCAAGTTTTACTTTTTTCTTAAAAAAAAATTTACATATATATTTACATATACACACATAAATTCATGTACAAGGGCTGATCTTAATAACCAAATTAAAAGCCAAAATAAGAGATCTTTACACCTATACCTGTGGAACCTTGCTACCACTTCCAGGGGCAGAACGCTTTCCAGATATACTAAGGAGCTTCACATCCTCTTCCTCTTCATCTTCTGACTCTGCATCTTCCTCCACAGCTAAAATAAAAAATTATTGGCCACGAATAAAACTCAGCTAACAAGCCAAGAACTCAGGAAAAAAGGGCATAACACACAGCAAGAACCATTAAAAAAAAAAAACTAGAAAAAACCAGCAAATAGGGTTCAAAAAATTTTTTAAAAGCAACTTTGATGGCAAGTAGTCTAAGTTTTAAATGAAAAACAACAAAACAAAACCCAGGCTTTTCCAGTTTTAAGTTACTGTATTTCCATTTCAACCTATAAAGACAGCAGTACTAGAACTAACCATGCTTTACAAAATCCAAATGGGGAACAAAGTTCATTGCATTAAAGAGAATCAACAGAATAAGGCATAACGTACCTACTAAGTGCTGTCCACTAATATGCACAGGCCCTGAACCACATTTCAACCGTAAGACCACAGGTGGTGTTATTTCAAAGCCCCCAAGGGAAACCTGAAAAGGAAAAACTTTAAAAATCACTAAATATTGTGAGAAAAAAAACCCAGAAGTCAAACATTTGGTAAAATACCTGTTCATAACAGACTTAGGAAAATGTTAATAGACAAACGTAACAAACCAGTGAACCTGTTTTTCCACCTCTGACAAGTAGTAAACCACTATGTTCAAGAGTTGACCATTTAACTCCACAGTGACTTAAGACACAGCCACTGCTACTAGAAGAAACAAAGGAAATTCCTCCTACGTCTTTGGTGTAACCTAAAGGGCGCCTACCTACATAAATGCAACAGAATTAGACCTGGACATAAAATCCAGTTAAGTGTCCTTACCGTTGGCTGTACAGACATTTTCAAAGTTGCCAGTGTGACTTTAATTGGACTGCCTTCATAATTCATTGCCTCTGCTTCAACAATGTGCAATTCGTCCTTTGCACCAGCCCCTAAACTGACCTGTGAACAAAAATAGTTATTTCAACTTTAGTTCATATTTTAAAATTCCCCCAAAATTTGCCTTAAAAAAAAAAAACACCAGAATTATAAACCCTTTATCACCAAGGACGGAAAACTCATTTGTGCACAATGTTGTCCAAGTTTTGTATGTCCTTGCCAATCATTTCTCATATTCAATAAATTTAATGCATAAAAATGTTATTTGATGGCACTGTTAAGAGGTTATCATCTACCCACAGTATGGGTCACCTGTTTACTGACTGGCCACAGACTACAAGTTAGACAGTAAGTCTTTGGCTAATCACCATGGAAGAAAAACATTTATCACTGCCCTAAAGGGCTTTATAATGCAATCAAAGCAGCAAAGTACGTAAGTGTAGACAGCTCAACAGTAGCGTTACTGAACTCCAAATGATTATTTTTTTTTAATGTTTTATTTATTTCTGAGAGAGACAGACAGTGTGAGCAAGGGAGGGTTAGTCAGAGAGAGAGAGATACAGAATCTGAAGCAAGCTCCAGGCTCTGAGCTGTCAGCACACAGAGCCCATGGGGCTCGAACCAATGAACCATGAGATCATAATCTGAGCGAAGTCTGAAGCTTAACCAACTGAGCCACCTAGGCGCCCCTTCACGATTATTAAATGAGAGGTAATGATGCCAAGTTTTACACCAGAGGCACATAATCCGGTATATACAGTACTTGGTTATAAAATATCACACAAACAGGAATAGACTGAAAAAAAATCAAGAAAGGTTAGTTTATTTTGAAAAGCTTAGCTACCGTTCTTAAAGATAACTGGTGCTCATTTTCATCATTATCCACTTTAAAGTGATAATCTTTGTCAGCCTTTAGTTCACAACCTGTAAAAGAAAAAAAAGCAATAGTGAAGAATTAAGACTGAAACTTAAGTGAGGGTAGCCAAAAAACTAATAACAGTTTGTGAACAGGTTTTACACTATTCTAGCTACCAGATGGCAAAGCAGAAGTGTCTCTTTCTGGGTTTTTTAAACACAAGAGTCCATAAATTATCAAATAACACCAATACAGGACTTTATAAATTCCATTTTCCCACTATACTATCTCATTTTTAACTACACTATTACCATTCTTAGGTAGAAACAGACTCAAGAGTTTAGTAAAAACTGAAACAAGTATCTGACACTAAGTCTAATACACAACGTTGATAAAAATTCCACTGTTTAAAATAATTACCTACCTAAATATACAGGACAAGTGGCAAATTTAGAAATAAGAATGGTTACACAAACACCTACATGTACAACTTTTATTTACAAGGGAAAAACTACAAACATGAAAGAATCAAAACTTGGCACAGAGACCAATATTCCATCTTTGAAATTAACAGAAATGTACATTAAATTATGCTCAAAATATATCGTAAGGATATTTCCCAAGAAAGAGGGAATACGGTATACTGACCAGAAACCCCAGCTGTTCAAAAGGGCTAGTCATAAAAGCTTCAAGGTAGGAGTTATCTACTCCCATTCCATCAATAGGCAAGTTGTTTCAAGTACCGACACAATAACATTTTAATTAAATGATTCCATTTAATTGCCATCTAACAGCTACTGGTATATAAATGCCTAAATGTTATCTCAACTAACGTATCTCAGCATGGGATATTAAAAAAAAAAAAAAGAAAGAAAGAAAACACAAATGTGGGACAAGATCTGCACTATTTCACAGCCTGCCTGACAAAGATCCGGCTTCAACCATTATGTTCACCTAAGACTGAAAAACCCAAGGGGGCCGCTTTCTACTATGGTACTGAGTTTTCTGGAGGGAAAGCAAGACTTCAAAGTCGTACCAGATCTTACGGACTCAAACTAAACCCTACACACATCTCGTATCTTTTCAAAAAGGCTGTTTCCAAACCAGCTTAGCTCCAAAAATAATAAAACTATATACTTACAAACAACGCACCAGCTCTGGAGGCAAGGGTCTTGCTTTACGCTTAGCTCAATCTAGGCTCTAACTACAAGCACAACTTAAGTCCCTTCAGTTGAGCGCCAGCATCGTCACCTGCAAGGTGGGCGCATTTCCACTTACCGACCTGAGACACAAGTGCCCTGTAATCGAGATCTGCCGTCGTGGAGGTTCAGCACGGAACAAAGACTTCCAGAATTTTGGCTCTACTCGCCACTTCACCCAACATTTTCCGCCCAACAGCTTCATGAGGCCCCAGGATCCGAGGGTCCCGGGTGACAAGACACCAGGGAGCCCCGGATGTAGTGCCCACACCCCCTCCTTCCCCAACCACGTGGCAACCACGTGCTCCCAGCGGTTGCGGCCTCCTCACGCCCCGCCGCGCCTCCCTTCCCCCCGTAACCGGCCGAGGCACCGGGGCTGAATCTCAGCTCCAGGGCTCCGGACTCGTGAGGCTTGAGGCCAACGCCAGGCTCTAAATACCCCTTCCCTCCGAAAAGAAACCCATGCCCGCCACCAGGGGCCACCATGGCTTCCAGCCCGACATGAAAAACCCCAGCCAGCAATCGCACGCCTACGAAACCACACACTCCAAGAGAAAATCATGGCCGTGACCCTGCCGTGTGCTCCAAGCAAAGCCGACCCATGAGCAGGTCGGTTCTACGTTACCTCAGTCTCTGGGCCTCGGATCGCTCACGCTCCAGGCCGCCCCTCCTTCCTCCGCTTCAGGCTTCTGTCCTCCTCTCCCGGCCTCCCATCCCTTAGGCTGCAAGGCCCCAGAGGCTCCCTTCCCTCCCTCGGGGCCTCCAGCCCGCCCGGGTTTCTCCACCAGCCCAGGCCTCAGTGGGATTCCCCCCCCCCCCCCCCCACCTCAAAGCCACCAGGCCCCGCTCGGCCTCGCCCCAACCCCCCAGCACTTACCGAAAAGATAGTTCTGGGGCCTCAGGGGGCTCATGTCCATGTCCATCGAATCTTCCATGAGGTGGTGGCACGCACTTAGTTGGGAGAGAAGGCGGACGGAGAGAAACGACTACTGTTCCACAGAACAGCCGCGCAGGACGGAATCACACCAGGGAAAGGACGCGGGCTCCCTGCGCACATATATAGCACCGTGAAGATCTCGCGAGATCTTCTAAGTCCCGTCTCCGCGCGCGTGCTCGGGAGCCCCCCCCTCCCAGGACCGTCGCCCTCCGCGCAAGCGCTCTTCAACCCCACTCCTTTCTACCTCGCCCCCCGCCACCTCCAGGTAGTTCGCGGGCTCCCGCCGAGCACGCGCACTCGGACTCCGGCCTCACCCCTCCGCTGCCGCCGCCTGTGCGCACGCGTGCTCTCCCCCTGGTAGCGCGCGCTACCCGCCTCCAACCCTTACACGTCTCTCGGGTTCTGGCGGGCGGGCCTAGCGCCGGCAGTCTGCGCTGCCCACCCTGCAAAATGGCGACGGCAGTCCTTAGCTGTGCTAGGTGTTGAGAGCGAGCCGGTTGCGAGTGAGCCAGAGAGCAGCTCGATTCACCTTTCTCCATCACTTCGTGCCTCGCAGGCCTCCAGACCGGCATAGCCACCTCGGGATTTTTACTTGCCTGAAGGCTTGAGATCAGAGTTCATTGTTTCCCCAAAGTTAAAGCTTCAGGTGCCAGAAACTGTAGATTCCTGATGATTCTTTGTTGGGGAAAAAGGATGTAGCTGCTGTCCGGACTTATTCAACTGCTTTTATAGCTCTTTCCTTTCTGAGAAAACATCTCTGAAGTTGAAATCATTCTTTATGTCATTTGGGGGCCTTATGGGAACGGAGTGAGCCTCTTCCATACGAGCTGGGGCCAGAACCGAGCCTGATGGCTCCAGACACACAAGATTTTAAGAGGGCTTTATACCCACATTATGTCCCCATGTAAGATCCTGTGACGCAGATGTGCCTATCCCCAGTTTGGAGACAAGGCAACAGGCCAAAAGAGATGAAGCAAGGTGCCCAAATGGCAGAAGTGGTAAGACAGAGTTCTCTAGTCCAAAGTCCAATGTTAACACCCCTCTAAACGAGTTTGGAGGGTTATGTGTGGGTCCAGTCTCTGAGGCAGTGCAGTTCTTAATCTTTAACATTGCTAAGAATGTTCTGACCTGTGAGGAAAAGCATAGACTTATAAGAAATACAGAGATCTCAAGATCTTTTGGAGTGAGTGTGGAAATCAGCATGCTAAACAAGCTACACCTCCACAAACAGGATTCCCTCCCCTGGATCCCCTGGGCACTAGCGCCGTTTTTTAAGAAATCCCCTAATTATCGTGTTCACATCAATAGGTTAAATAATTTAAGAAATACTGGAAGGAATAAAAATAGTGACAGCAGTGCCCCACTTTTTCTCCAAACACAATCTAGTTGGGATGATAAACTATAATACGTGTGAATCAACTATTTTTTTAAAAAAATTTTAATGTTTATTTTTGAAAGAACGTGAGCTGCGGAGGGGCAGAGAGAGGGAGACTCAATCCCAAGCAGACTCCAGGCTCTGAGCCATCAGCACAGAGCCCGAGTCCGGGCTGGAACCCACGAGCCGTGAAATCATGACCCAGGCTGAAGTCAGATGCTCAATCAGTTGAGCCACCCTCGTACCCCAATCAACAATTAACAGCATAATTCTAAATTTGGAGAAATCAGGGTAACTAATGTGTGAATGTGACCAAGCTGTTCCCCACACTCAACCGAATAAGAATCTTCACCAGTCTAGTTCTTGGATCTTTTGAGATACAGAGCATGACCAATTGCTAGAGGAAATCCTGAGACTTAGAAGGATATATATGTAAAGAACTGAAAAAAGGCAGGGACGACTATGATAGGATTCAGTAGGCAGAGAGGGAAAGATTAGGATCTGAGGTCCTTAGGTAGAGAAAAACATATAGTTTGGAACAATGCTGGGAGTGCCCAACCACAGCAAAACCCCTCAGGCATAAGTTCCCTCTTAAGAATATAATGGACACCACCTACTTCCCCTAAGGTTCCCTTCAGGAATTTGACTAATGACCTGACTAAAAACAAGTAGACCATAAAACAAATGACCCACATGGAATGCTATGTCCATAGACCATCTACAATGGAAAGGAGCCAACCAGGAATGGACAGCCCAGCACCTAGAGCTATCAAGCCAATGTGGGTAGAACTTGAGAAAGAATGAGGGGGAAGGGAAGTGGGGAGGAGGGGTGGGTAACCAAAACCTTATAAAACAAAGACCCTTGCCTATTGTCACCTGTATTCACTTTAGAATGTCCCCTCTCTGTTCAGAGAGCTTTCATACCATTCTTCCTTCCTCCTCTTATACTCTAGTAAACTGCCTGCTGCTCAGTCTGTGTCCACCTCTTAATTCTTCAAAGTGCCGAGACAACAAATCCCAGGTACTGAGGTAAAAAAAAAAAAAAAAAAAAAAAAAATCCTGCAACCGCACTACAGTTAAGAATTTGAGATTACTTAAAAATAAAATCTTAAAAAAATTAAAAGATGTAGGCATGAGAAAGAATGAGAAAGTGTCAAGAGGAGCTATAGGAGAGTGGAGGATGAGATGTTAGTATTCTTTGAGCCCATGCCAGTATAAGTTGGAACTACTTTGTAATTTCTTTCTGGATTCTGGACCATGATTATTCAAACACGGCTTTTCACAGAGCCTGAGCCAAGTGGGAACCATACCTCATGTTATATAAAGAAATACATTTGTTTCTTAACTGTAAGCACCTAGACTAGGTATTATCTCATGGAATCAGGCAGTTAAAAAAATACTTAGTGCATTTTTTTTCAGACTCACAAATGTAATGAATGCTCACTTTTTAAAATAAAGTAAAATTATTTAAGCCTATTCAAAGTGGAAAAGTAAAAGTGCCCTTCTTTCCATATTCCCATTCCTATTCCCAAGGGTTAATCAGCGTTAATACTTGTATGTGATTTTTTCTTCCAGACTGTCTCCTATCTATCTATACACTCAGAGAGATGATATAGTTGGAGGGTCTTTTGTATTTTTTTAATGTAGATGATTCATATATTCAAGTTGCGTTTTTCAATTTGCTTGCTTTATTCAAGAATATATTTTGGACACTTCCCTATACTAGTACATAATACGGATGTGTTATAATTTACCTGTCCATTCCTTCCCTGATGGACACTAAAATTATCTTCATAATTTTGCTCTAAGAAATAATGCTTTAGAGTAAATGTTATGGACTGAATGTCTGTGTCCCCCCAAAATTCATATGTTGAAACCCTAACCCTCAATGTGACTATATTAGGAGACAGAGCCTGTGAGGAAGTGATAAGGGTTAAGTGAGGTCATAAAGATGAACCCCAATTTAGTAAGGCTGATTCCTCATAAGAAGAGGAACAAGGACACAGTCAGTTACGCAGCCAACTCTTGATTTCTGCCCAGGTCATGATCTTGAGGTTCGTGGGTTCCAGCCCCACATAGGGCTGCATGATGACAACATGGAGCCTGCTTGGGATTCTCTCTCTCTGCTCCTTCCCTGTTCATATTCTTTCTCTCCCTCAAAATAAATAAATAAAAATTTTTAAATTTATTCATTTTTAAATAATGAAAATAAAATAAAAATAAGTTTTACAAATGAAGAGAAGAGACAAAGGCAGCCATCAACAAGCCAGAAGAGAACCCTCTCCAGGAACTGAATCAACAGGCATCTTAACCTAGCCTCCAAAGCTAAGGAATAAATTTACGTCCTTGAAGCCACCTAATCTGTGGTATTTTGTTACAGCAGCCTGATCAGACTGATACAGTAAGAATGTTTGTACATATATCCTTATGGATGTCTAAACGTAATTTCATAAATATATTCTAAGAAATGGACTTGCACAGTAAAAGGGCCAGTATTCGTTTACAAACATAGACACATGTGATGCATCTTTTTATTGTTTACATAAATAGAGCCATGCTTTATATATTGTCTTAAACTGTTTGGGCTGTTGTAACAAAATACAGTACATTTTGTAGCTTATAAACAACAGTTATTTCTTTCTCACATTTCTGGAGGCCGGATGTTCAGGATCAGGGTGTCACTGGGGGTCAGATGAGGGTCCTCTCCAGGTAGCCGACTTCCTGCTCTGTCCTCATATGGTGGAAGGAGCATGGGACTCTGTAAGATTCCTTTTATAAGCACACTAATCCCATTCATGAGGGCTCCATTTCCCTGACCTAATCACCTCCCAAAGGCCCCACCTACTAATATCCTGATCATTGGGGGTTAGGATTTCACCATAGGAATTCTGTGGGGACACAAGCATTCAGATCAAAGCTATTGTTCCTCAACTTCCCTTCTTGACTTCGTGTAACTTAGCTACCCTTCCTTGATATAATATGTAGAGGCTCACTGCTTCCCTTTTAGAAGTTGTGTAATAGTCTACAGGATACATACATGCTATTGTTTTAATTCCAGGTTTTATTTATTCTTTGATCTCTTAACACATGTTGTGATGGGAATTTCCAAACGTAGCAAAAATAGAATCTTGTGATGAAAACCTACATACCCATCACTCAGTTTCAACAGTTACCAACATGTAACTAATCTTGTTTCATATACACCCTCCCACCATCCTTCTCCCTCACCCTCTGCTGGATTGTTTAAAGAAAATCCCAGACAGTATATTTTCATCTATAAATACTTCAGCGTGTATCTTTGAGAAGAACAATTCCTTAAAACCTAAACATAATACCATTATAATGCAAATCAAAATTTTAAATAATTATTAATATAATGAATTATCCTGTTCAGATTTCCCCAGTTTCTCACAGTTGGTTTGTTTGAATAAGGATGCAAACAAGGTCTACACATTATGCAGTGAGATGTGTGGTCCTTAACATGTCCCTTTATCCTCTGTGTTTTCTAACAGTTAGCAGAGCTGCAGTCAAATGGTTAGTGGTTGCCACGAACTACATGTGGCTACTTAAATTAACTAAAATGTGAAAGTCAGTTCCTTGGTCTCACTAGCTACGCATTCAATAGCCATGTATTGGATAGCGCACGACAATATTTTCATCACTGCAGAAAGTTCTGTAGGACAGCTCTGATGTAGCAGCTTCATCAGACTCCTCTTCATTTTCTTGACAAGACCACTTTATAAGTGGCAAGAATACTTACGGTTTTGACAAGAGACACACAATGCCTGGTTGTCTCTCTTTTTATGATGTTATGTGTAGCTATTGTCAGCCTGATTCTTCCTTTATGAAGTTCTCCATTCACCTAAGCGTTAACTGATCAGTGCCTCTTTCATTATTTCTAATTTTATCAGTCCCTCTGCATTTATTAAGAAGAGAATTCTTCCATAAAAGAGAACTTTCCCTTTTCAACTATTTGGTTACCCTGAAATATAGCCCATAAGTTATTGTATCTTTCCTGTTATTTACTTGTTTTCAGAATAATAGGTAGAACCCTAGCTATCTACAAAGATGACTAAATGTTATTACCTTCATGTACACATGAATTTTAACATAGCTAGTATTCAGATTTATTTTAATAATTTTTTTTCTTACTCAAAATGACCATTTGGGCAGTGAGAGCCCCTGCAAGTTGGCTTTAATATCTTTCTGAAATGACATTATTTCCTAGCATGATAGAATATTACAGGCTCATCTTATACATTTCCTGCCCCTGAACATCATTCGGCCATTTCTTTAAGGATCCTGATCCTTTAATTTTTTTTATAAATGTTTATTTATTTATTTTGAGAGAGAGAGCACATTTGCACTCCCATAAACATGGGAGGGGGCAGAGAGAGGGGGAGAGAGAGAATCCTAAGCAGGCTCCATGCTGTCAGACGAGAGTCTGACCCAGGGCTCCATCTCCCAAAC
This sequence comes from Hyaena hyaena, assembly GCF_003009895.1. Taxonomy (NCBI): domain Eukaryota; kingdom Metazoa; phylum Chordata; class Mammalia; order Carnivora; family Hyaenidae; genus Hyaena; species Hyaena hyaena. Next base: position 1,659,600 of record NW_024080734.1, on the reverse strand, counting down.
CGTGAGATCATGACCTGAGCCAAAATCTAGACTCAGACTTTTAACGACTGAGTCACCCAGGCATCCCTGGATCCTGATCCCTTTAATGGGAATGATATTAGAGTCACATTTTAGTTGTGAAAGGTGTTTGTTGCTGTTGAGTTGGTTGTTTTTTCTAGGACTTTTCAATGGGCAGCACATAGATAAAAAGCATTATACTACCCTCATTGTTTTGCATTTTCTTTTTTCCTCACTTAGCATGGACATCGCTCCTTGGCACAGTGTGTAAAGGTTTGTTTGGTCACTATTTTTCACATCCCATTTTATTTATTTATTCATTTATGCATGTATGTAAGTATTTTTTCCCTTCATAGTTTATTGTCAAGTTGGTTTCCATATAACACCCAGTGCTAAGCCCCACAAGTGCCCTCCTCCATAACCGTCACCCCCCTTCCCTTCTCCCCCACCCCCATCAGCCCTCAGGTTGTTCTCAGCATTCAAGAGTCTCTCATGGTTTGCCTCCCTCCCTCTCCCCATCTATTTTTCCCCTTCT